>NC_142064.1:227742411-228061661 GCF_059756535.1 Pantherophis guttatus
CTGTGGTTTAGATTATTTAAAAGTAAATTCATGAAAGGAGATGAATAAATTAGATGTTACTCAGCACGGTCATATCTAGATGTGGGATCAGAGACACTGCATTTACTATATGAATGCAAATTGCCAAAGAGCAGCAAGGGAGAGTGCAGCACTGCCTCTTTTTGGACTTATGTCTACCGGACTCTTACAAGAACTCGTTGGACTTCACAAGAAGCTTCTACTTGAACATTCTGGGAAACAGATACTGAGCTGGTTGAACCTGCATGATGATGATGATGATGATGATGATGATGATGATGATGATGATGATAAAAAGCCCCCAAGGCAGCATTTTAGGACCTACACTCTTTCTGCTTTACATCAATGACCTATGCAATCATATTAAAAGCGGCTGCGTCTTCTTTGCCGATGACTTAAAATTCTTTAACACCACTGACAATGCTGCTGCCCTAAAAAGCAACCTTGACTATATGTCTGAATGGTTGCATAATTGGCAACTCCAAATTTCAACTAATAAATGCTCTGTCCTACACATTGGCAATAAAAATCAGAACTCCAAATACAAGTTGGGCGGAAACAATCTCGTAGATGACCCTCACTCTGTCAAGGACCTAGGAGTACTCATCTCAAATGATCTAAGCCCCAGAGTTCACTGTAACAGCATTGCCAAAAAGGTATTAAGAGTTGTTAACCTAATTTTGTGAAGCTTCTTCTCTGGTAACATTGTATTGCTAACTAGCACATACAAAACCTTTGCCAGACCAATTCTTGAATACAGCTCGTCTGCCTGGAATCCACACTGTATATCAGACATTAACACAATTAATCCCTATGCCTCCAGGTTTGAAATTTTAGGCTTGGACAATCTGGAACTGTGCCGCCTGCGATCTGATCTAAATATAGTACACAAAATTGTCTGCTATAACATCTTGCCTGTCAACAACTTCTTCAGCTTCAACCACAATAATACACAGGCAAAAATCAATACAAACTCGAGGTAAACCACTTCAAATTTGATTGCAAAAAATACAACTTCAGCAAAAGCAACAGTGGTCAATGCCTGTAATGCTCTACCCAACTCCGTTGTTATAGCCTCAAATCCTCACAGCTTCAATCTCAAACTTTCTACGTGGACTTCACCCCATTCTTAAGAGGTCCATAAAGGGGGCGTGCATAAGCACATCAGCGTGCCTACCGTCCCTGTCTTACTGTCCCCATTTATCTGTATTTACTTCCTTTGTTTATGTTTATGTTCATACCTATACTTGTTATCTTGTACATGTTTGACAAACAAATAAAATAAATAAATAAATCATCTTCATCATGTTGAAATTTAAAAGATGCTGTATAAAAAAATGAGACATACACAAGACAGTCTGTTTTACATTATCTCTTTCCTATCCTATACATATTTTGAAACCAGTCCCAATGAAGAATGCCTTCACTGCATATGCCCTACTTTCTATTATAACCTAAGAAATATCAATTTTGAAATGTTGGCTTCATTAAGTCTTTGCAAACTATGACTGTGCTGTTCATCTGTTTGTTGTCTTTTAGCATATCTGCTGTTGTACTGGGATGAATGAAGACCCATTGGTTAACAGATGCCTGAATAACATTACCAGCCATATCTAGAGAATGAAAAACTAGGAATTTGTTTTGCATTAGTGCTGGCCAGATTCAGATCACTAATTTCAGTTTCATGGTTGTTCTAGCAATAATCATAGTAGAAACATGGGATATGACTGCTTCACGACGCTGCTTCAAAATACCGTATCTGCTGCCATAGGACTGTACTCAGTGGTGGGTTTCAAATTTTTTTACTACCGGTTCTGTGGGTGTGGCTTGGTGGGCGTAGCATGGCTTGGTGGGCGTGGCTTAGTGTGCATGGCAGGGGAAGGATACTGTATAATCTCCATTCCCTCCCCACTCCAGGGCAAGGTTACTGTAAAATCCCCATTTTCTCCCAATCAGCTGGAACTCGGGAGGCAGAGAATAGATGGGGGCGGGGCCAGTCAGAGGTGGTATTTACTGGTTCTCCGAACTACTCAAAATTTCCGCTACCGGTTCTCCAGAACTGGTCAGAATCTGCTGAAATGCACCTCTGGTTGTACTGTATGTGAAAGAGGATCACATACAAAAGAAATAAGCAATCCTAGCACAAGTCACTCTTTAAGAATGTTTTATACCTGTATATCTAGACATTGGTTCTCAATAAAACTTCATCTGATTACTGAAACTTGGGTTTAATGAAGTACATGGAAAGATTGTGGCAATACCCTCTTTCATCACAACAAGGAATTTTAAATAAAATAGGGACATTTAAAGTTGGAAATTGCAAGGTTGGAAAGTGTACAATTCTATGACTCTATGATTAATTATTTTCTACTTAAACTGAATTACAACATGAACCTCAATAACTTTCCCCCTTTGTATTCAATACGTCATTCTGGCTGCCTTCAGCAGCTATTTCATAACATGGCTAGCTTAGTAGCATAAACATGAAGGCCTTACGCTAATACTAGGATTTGCTTACAAATATTCAGTATAGAATAACAATAGCACTTAGACTTATATACCGCTTCACAGTGCTTTACAATCCTCTCTAAGCAGTTTTGCAGAGTCAGCATATTGCCCCCAACAATCTGGGTCTTCATTTTACCCACCTCGAAATGATGGAAGGCTGAGTCAACCTTGAGCCGGTGAGATTCAAACGGCCAAACTTCTGGGTAGCTGACAGCCGGCAGTCAGCCGAAGTAGCCTGCAGTACTGCGTTCTAACCACTGCGCCACACGGCTCTTAAATAAATAGGGTAAAGCAGTTAAATTCATATACCACACTAAACCATACAAGTATATGTTTCACCTTAACTTAGTGTGTGATATGAACCCAGCCATTACATCTTGCAAAACAGTTTATATCTTAACTGCAATCCAATTTATTGCAGCTTTTTCAACAAATCATGATTAATCAAGCATGATTCAATGCAATCCACCAACCAGATCACAGTAATATTTAGTTTAAGGTACTGGTATTAGTCAGGCTTAGCACTGTCTCCTATCTACTTCTCTGCCTTGTTTAATATGTTATATTTAGCTGGAATCAATTCAAAACTCATTTGAATAAGTGAGAAAATGATTGTCCTTCTAGTGAGTTTGTACTTTCCCAATGCTACCAGATATGAAAAAGAATATCAGTCCTGTACTTTTAATAGTTAAAGAAAAGACAAATTCTCGATATGGAAGTTTGGATTAAAAAAATACCTCTGATTTTCTCTTTTTGTACAACTGTTTAAAAGAGGTGAAATGTCTTCTGCTTTTTATATCTGACCACCATACTTTCCTTTGCCATTAATTCTTTCATTTTCCCTGGGCACCAAAAAGAGACAAAGAAAGCAGAGGGAAGAGAAAGAAAATAATGAAGTAGCCACATTCTCTGACTGTGGAGAAATGCTGATAAATATCTTCAATTCAACAGAGCCTACAATTTAGATGTAATCAGGTTTCCACTAGACTAATTCAACTGATGAATAATACTTTGAATGGAATATAATGGATTGAATTGAATCAACAACAAAGGAATCCCTGGCATGAGGAATCACAGCTCACGTTTTTCATTCTTTGATGGGTGGCCAAAGCCGCAGAAGGTGACTTCAGTGAAAGTACATTTTTTAATCTGAAAGATCCTGAGTTTCTGGTATAGAAACATTCTGGTCTATTTTAAACATCAATTAATAAAGTAATTATCTTAACTCCTTCACTTAATAATTAGAGGGAAAGTCTACTGCAATATTGTAAAGAGATTATTATCTCATAATCTCTTTGATTATTATCTGAATTTATTACTCATGTGTTGAAAGCAATGGCTATCACAGCTGAAGTCCTGGTTAATTAAAAAATAAAGTTGGTTCGGGGAAAACCGATTCTGTTTGAAAACTGGCTGACTGTGGATACTTGTTTCCCTGTGCAAAAAAAAATACCTGAACTGGTAGTAAAAAATACTACTGGTTCGCCGAACCGGTAGTAAAAAATGTAAAAAGAAAAGTTCTGACGATCAGCTGAGCGAGGCCCGATCATTGGATTTTTTTTTTTTACTTTTTTAGCATTTTTAAAAATGCTTTAAAAAGTAAAAAAAGAAAGTTCCGACGATTGTGCATTGCTCAGCTGATCATCAGAACTTTTTTTTTTACTTTTTAGGCATTTTTTTTTTACTACCGGCTCAGGAGAATAGATAGAAAAAATGCTTTATAAAAGTAAAAAAAAAAGGCTCCAACGATCACAATTCTGCCACGCAATTGTCGGAACCTTTTTTTACTTTTTTAAAGTATTTTTTACTACCTATTTGCCTGAGCCGGTAGTAAAAAAAATGCTTTTAAAAAGTTTTTTAAAAGGTTCCCACGCATGCCACAGCTGATCAACCCCACCCCACGCTGTTCTACTTACCTTCCCAAGCCTCCTTTTGGTGTGCACTGTGCGTGCGCATGCAACGCACAGTGTGCATTGCAGATGCGCTCATGCAGCAAGCATTTGGTGCATGGCATGCATGCACGGCCAGTGAACTGGTAGTAAACCGGTTCAGATTTCACCACTGCTACTGATATGCAACCAATTAAATATATTGTGCAAGATTGCCCAAGACATGTGTTCTCTGGTTCCCTAGAAGATCTGCGCAAAGCAATGTCAGAACCTGGATATCTGAATTGAACATCCAGTTGTGAGGCCACTGCTATACCCCTGTAGAAGTTTTGTAATTAAATACGTGGCTTGTGTGAATATGTTTATTTCTCTTCTGTCACATTCTCATCATGGGCTAAATAATAATAACCATCAAACATTTTGCCTGATAAATGTGGAGTCACTACTATGCTCATTCTTATTATATAAATTGTAATCTTTAGTTATACACTGTTTAATTGATACTAATCTAGCATTTTTATCAGTCACAAATATCTGTTGTGATACAAAATATAGTCCATAGCCTCCATGCTAACAGAGTATCATTATTCTTCCTTTACAGATATATCCACATAATTCGAGGGTTATATCACAAATCATATCTATACAAAAATAAATAAATAACTGGCATCCCCTTTATATTCTAAATATGGCACATAATTCAGAGTAATAAAGGAAATACAACTCAACTTCTATAGACCTGGCTCACATGAAATGTTATGCTATGATTGGGCTTATGTGGTACCTAAATTACAATTATGGATGTGTTTAAGGCACAGAGCTTTCAATTTCTGGCTGTAGCTGCTGAACCTCCTTAATGGATTCTATTTCCTTATCTGAACAAGAAAAGAAGATATATCCCAAAGAAAGATGGTTAACAATTTGGGTTACAGTCTTTGAGTCAGTTAATAAAAAAGAGAAGGGAGTGAGAGTGGAACAGGATTAATTCTGGTTTAAATAAAGGTTTTTGCTAACCATTAATTCTAGTTAATGAATTAACTAGACAGGATAGCAGAAATAACCCAGCTGAGTGCAGATGAATTTGGATTGTGGTTTTATATTTGTAAGATGTCATGAGAATATACCAAACAGTGGTGGGATTCAAAAATTTTTACTACCAGTTCTGTGGGCGTGGCTTGGTGGGCATGGCAAGGGAAGGATACTGTAAAATCTCCATTCCCTCCCCACTCCAGGGGAAGGTTACTTCAAAATCCCCATTTCCTCCCGATCAGCTGGGACTCGGGAGGCAGAGAATAGATGGGGGCGGGGCCAGTCAGAGGTGGTATTTACCAGTTCTCTGAACTCCTCAAAATTTCCGCTACCAGTTCTCCAGAACTGATCAGAACCTGCTGAATATCACCTCTGATACCAAAGCAATGTTTTTGGCAAATTTAATCAAACTGATGGCCAGTCCTTTAAGCTTCAAGGTTCATAGTAAGATGTTCTGATTAGCAATTATTTTCTGAGACTGTGGATTAAAATTAAAAGGGAAACAGAGTGAAGTTTAATTAGGAGAAGAGGGATACCTTAAATAAAATTGCCTCTTCCAAAAGCCACCCTAAATAATTTTGGATGGAAAAGAGTTATGTATGTCGTGTAGCTAAATTCACCCATTTGAGAATGAGCTCTGAGGCCAGCCGGATGTATCACTAATATTAACAGTAATATATCATGCATGGGGTACATACATCTTGCTCCATTTCTATTGAAGCAGCATTCATATAATCTGGTCATTTCAAGCAAGGACATTTCGGTAAATGCAAACATAAATACAAACAAAGATGCCTCCTTGGTAAAATGGGAATCCCACAAGAATGCCCATTTTCTATACTCCTGCTGCCCCGGCAAAAGTGTGCGTGGGGTTTGTGCAAGTATCAAGCTGAACAGCTATATATATTTTTATAAATAAGGCAATTGCATTCTTTCTAGTTTTTAATTTCCCCACTGTAACCTTTGCTACTTTTAAAAACTGCATCATGGGTAGAACGAGGATAAATCCTGCTTTTTTCAGAACAGTTTGTAAAGCTGGTCTCCACCAGTAATTGGGGCCTAGATCAACATAGATTAACTTCAAGGTTAATCAACAATCAAGTAAACAATGCCCCAATCAAGAAACTGCCATTAGAACCATTAGTAAACAGCCCAACCAAAGAATCTCTAAGACCTCCCACATCCACATAGACCAGGGATCGGCAACCTTAAACACTCAAAGAGCTACAAAGGTCCTAACCGGAAGCCCCCCATTCAATTCTGGAGCCAACTGGAAGTCCAGTTCTCCCACCATAGAGTCTCCTCCTAGCGTGGCATCCTTTTTTCCTCTGCCGACCGGAAGTCCGGTTCCCCCACTATAGAGTCTCCCCTTAGCACGGTGTCCTTTTTCCTCTACCTGTCCTAACCGAAAGCCCTATCAATTGTGGAGCCAACGGGTGATAGGGAGCCACAGCAGAGGAATGAAAGAGCCACGTGCGGCTCCAGAGCCACGGGTTGATGACTCCTGACATAGACAAACAAGTCCCCAGAATATAAACTGATAGCAAACAACACTCCTTACTAGCACTGATGATGTTACCTAGTTAGGATAATGAAATGTCTGCAAGAAAACAAGCAAGCTCAGAGTGCACCCCTCAAAACTGATTATATTTTTCAAAGCTGTTTCTTCTTAGATTCCTGTATATCTTATAGCCCTTGCCCCCAAAGCATTGACAATGGAAATGGGAAAGTTCCTTACTTGAACCTAAAGTGGGACATACAATTCAAATAAGGCATCCCAACAATCATCACAATCTGTATCCTACACTTGTGATCATAAACTCTAGGGATGATGTCCAGTTTCCATGTTCTCATATATTTCTAACAACACAATGGAGGCATTTGATGCTTTGGGTGGGCACATTACAGCTTACAGCTTACTGTGGTAGAAGCATGCCCGAGCCACAACTTTTTATTTCCTTCATCATGTTCCCATACCACTGATATGACTGGTTTAAGTTATCCTTAGCGGTTCCAGGATCAACCGAGTGTTTTCCCTCTAAAGTGGGGAGCTCAATACTGTGAAATATTTGTTACCGTGTATACTCACAGATCAGCTGAGAATTTTAAGTGCCAAAAATACATCCCCAAATTCATGTTCTGCTTATCCGCAGATGGTCTTGTTCATGAGTGTATAGCGTAATACTTTCTGAAAATACCCTTATTTTTTCATATATATTCATGAAGAAGTGCATCTACAGATAAGCAGATCTTTGAATTTTTAATCAAAATACCATAAAAAATGTGGTTTGGCTTATTTATGGGTAGTGCGTTTTGATTAAAAATTCAAGGGCTCGCCTATCCATGAGTGGGCTTACACACAAGTATATGTGGGATGCCTCACCACGTATTATATTGGAGGTGACTTCAGGTGATTAGTAGAGCAACATTCTTGGCCAATTTAATTAATATAGAGAAGCACCTTTCCTCCAATCTCTGATCTATCTGACACAATTTTGTTGTTTTGTACCTAAAAAGCTGGACATCAGACACTATGCTTCTATGTTCCGGAGTGTGAAACAGCAATATAGCTGTGTTTAGCACCAGGATTCCCTGCTCAGTTCTCTGACAGCCCTACTCCAACTGTAGGCGCACACAGAGAGCATGTCTACATAATCCAATGTGATAAGTGGATGTTTCAATTGGCAACTGAAACAAATTAAAGAGTGAACCACCAAAATTGTGCAATCGTGTTGGATGGAAGCTCCGTATTTTTAATGCTTTAGTGGCATTCGTGTAGTTTAGCCCAAGGCTGACCGCCATCTCCTCTCCCTGCATTGCCTCCTGAAGAGAATGTGAAGGACGTTAAAATTTGTTGCTGATACAAGAAAGGAAAGAATTGTGAGAAATCCTAGGTAAAAATGCTGTTTATGACTCAGCACTTTATTTGACATGGGTTATGACATAATAGGGTCTGAGAAGGGAAGCTTAAGACTGAACCTTGAGTTGCCTGACAGAGCCCTGAAGCAAAGCTGCCCCATCTCCCCTGCGATACAATGATTGGCATTTGCTTCTGCTGGCTGGTGATATGCTGAAGAGATAAGGTAGCAAAGCTGAAATCAATTTGCATAATTAGGACCACACTGGCAAAAAAAAGAGGAAAAATAGATGCAGGGTAGAAGCTGACAGTGAGACAGCACAATAGCTCACAAACCCACAGCCACACTCCACTAAGAATTATCCAGAACCAAAGGCAAGATACAGAAGGACAAAAGAAAAAAATGTAATTTACAAAATCAGCTGTATAACAATTGCAACCAATTCTATGTGGGACAAACATCACATCAATTGAAAACCACGAACACCAGCTGGCAGTCAATTGCCACAATCCCAAATTCCTAATCTCTACCTAAACTGACACCGAACAGCACCAATTCGATTGGAACAATATAAGAATCATTGGCCACACCACCATGTGCCACACATGTGAGTTTATCAAAGCCTAGCATCCCATAGACCTATCAATCTACAACCAGCCTACGAACCCCTGAGAAACCAACCAGCAACACTGCCAACCTTCAACCAACCCAGAAACCTCCCCTAGAACCAGCACTTCACCTCCCAATGACCCTCACCTGATGTGACCTCCCCATCACAGACCCATCACAAGACCCTCACTTTACGTGACCCTCCCATCTCAAGATCTACTGAAACCCTTATAAGCAGAAGAACATCAACACTGGCATTCCCTACATTCCTCTGAAGATGTTACCTAGCCTGGTAACGAAATGTTCAGAAACCAACCCACAAGTTCAGAGAATGAACTTCCATCCTCACAACACATTTCCTACCGGAAGTGCTGACTCAAGAAGCAGGAGATAGTGCTCGATACCAGGAATGGGGAAAGAGCCCATTTTTGGCCATATCAAGTAGAAAACGCTTGGGACAAAAATTAGGAGGATGACAAAAATCTTTATTTTTGGCACCAGTTGCCTAGAATTTTTAAAGCGCTAATGAGTCATTACAAGTTCTGCAGATAAAGAAATAATTTGCCTATTTATTATTGCAGAAGAACATCTGGTCCAGATGCTCAACCAAGTCTAACAAGGGCCACCAATTCCCAAGCAATTGTCATTAAGAGTCATAATGTGCAATAAGAGATCTGATGACCATTCAGTCCCTATTGCATTTGTTGAATAAGGGACGTGCAAGTAGCATACTTTTCCAACAGAAGTTGGAACTACAACTTGAAATATAACAAAATAATCATTGCTTACCATTTACCTTTAATTCTTCCAGAATGGTTCAGCAAAGCTTTCCATTTTTTTTCCATACCACAAATAGTTTATTTATTGGAAGTTTAATAAGATATGGAAAAGTTCTTTTTATTCACTAATTATCACCCATATGCTTGAATACTATATGCACATTGCACATATGCAGACTTATTTTTTCTGTGCCTAGAGATATTCAATAGAGACCCATTCTTTCTCAGTAGGACCCTATGGAATAGGATCTACAAAGAAGAGCATATTCTTTGTAGTAGTGTCCCAGCTAGCTTTAGAATATCACCCTAAATAAGATAAGATTGGCTTGTTCTCGAAACAGATGCAGCTGCTTTAATGAGCTGCTGGCAGATGGCACATTCATGTTCCCATGTGTTCTAAAGCATCTCTTCAGAATTTAATCCCAAACACCACACAGTCCTAATGAAAAGGGACAAAACTCTTCACATATCATTTTTTTTAAAAAAAAGCTAATCCTTTTAATGTTTCCTCTTTCATAGTATTGCTTTCTCTCCTTGGCTCACCAAAATCCATAAATATAAGCGGCACAATTGCCATGCTACCCAAACCATGTCTTAATTGGATCCATGGAGCCAGTTTGTGTGCGTGGTTGAAATTAGCCAAATTCCTTCGAGGTGCTGATTCAAATTTGTTGCAGTCATCTAATGCCAAGGAATCCTCAGCTATACAATGGCACGTACAATTCGTTCTGGCAGCTGAAAATAAAATTTGACTGCCATGGTTTACAACATACATTCATTCAAGTTTATTTGGCACTTGTGATTACAAACACAGATCTTTCTATGTCCATCAGATACTTTTAATAACCACAGCTAAGGCTGTGAGAAAAGTATCTTTGTTACGTTTCTGCAAAAATGTAATCTGCCTCTTGCAAGGAAAATGTGCTATATAGTGATTTTATAGCTAATGCATGTCCCGCATGGACCAGTTTTCCGCCTTTAAGAATTGTATACAATTTTCTGTTCATACCGAAAATGAACCCTTGATAATAAAAGCAGATTTTTTTAAAAAATAAATAAATAAAAGAGTTACTGCAGTATTTTAATAATGGACATATTGAATTAATTACCTCCAAGCACCCCTGTCAGCTTGTACTGTACATCTTGTTAGGAAGTAAGATGAAGGTCACTACAGTGGAAAAAGGTCTTTTTAAAATAGATTCCCCACCCTCCTCCCATTGATCTCACTGAGAGAAATTTGTGTTGATGTTCTCCATATTAAAATCTGGTCCACCAAATGAGCTATGGCATGGCATCTGCTCCCATCAAAAATCTAGATAAAGTGGCATCAATTCTTTCTTTTTTCTTAAACTGTTTAAACTTGCGTAAAATAAAATTGTATATTAAATGAAAGTGCCATACTTGCACACATATTTGTTCATTCATATGAAATGTTATGTTACTGTGCATGCCCTTGTAGCAATGATCTTCAAGATAGTGCTTTGCATATATGTTGGATTACAAATCGAGTAATCATTATTGTGTAGGCTAAGAATTTGGGGAACTGTTATGCAAGCAATGTGCAGAACATATAAATTTCATCATAATACAGATAGTCCTCAATTTATGACCACAATGGAACCCAAAATTTCTGTTAAGTGAGACACTTGTTAAGTGAAAGTTGCCCCATTTTATGTCCTTTTTACCACAGTTGTCCAGTGAATCACTGCAGTTGATAAGTTAGTAACCTGGTTGTTAAGTGAATCTGGCTTCCCCATTGACTTTGCTTGTCAGAAAGTTGCAGAAGGTGATCACATGATCTTGGGACACAGCAACGGTCATAAATGTGAGTCAGTTGCCAAGTGTCTGAATTTTTATCACATGATCATGGGGATGCTGGAAACGTAACTGTGAAAAATGATAAGTCACTTTTCTCAGTTGCCGTTGTAATTTTGAATGGTCACTAAATGAACTGTTGTAAGTCAAGGACTACCTGTAGGTGATAATTACATATAGGTGAAAGATCATTTCCTAAGTGATCATTCTTTCCAAGGAATTTCCCAAATCCTCCTGTTTGTTTTCGTAAGGAGCTCCTTTCCCTTTACCAAGACTTCTTAGGTAGCATACAGGATGGAAAATCTGCACATCCTAACGTCAACCATCTACTAGAGCAATGATGGCTACCCTTTCTGCCATCGCGTGCCAGGAGGGGGGGGACAGGGAGGTTCGTGTGTGCGCGTGCCCACACCCATAATTCTATGCGTCCCGCCTTGCGCATGCGTGCGCAACTCTCCCTCCCCCCTCCCCGCTCCTGGCACATGATGGCCCGGTAGGCCCATTTTTCTTTCTCACCTGGCTCCAGATCCTCTCTATGCATCTGGACAGGGTGAAAACAGCCTTCCTCACCCCCTCGAAGGCCCTCCGGAGGGCTGAAGTTGCCCATTTCCTAACTCCCGGTTGGACAGCAAGTGACGTTTTTTGCTGTCAAAAAACAACGTTTTTTGATTGAACTGCTGGCAGTAGACAGAGTCAGCCTGTAATACCATATTCCAACCACTGTGCCACAATGGCTCCCTAAGAGCCTTAAGAGATTCCCAGATAACAATCCCTGCACCTCCACCCCAGCCCTGGCATCTCAACTGATGCCCCACCTGAAGCCCAGAATTTAAGGTGCGTAATAGAGAAAGGTAACTAGGAAAAGATGAAAACACACACGCACACATATATATATATACACAAGGGCAGACACAAATACACACATAGATAAATAAGCCTTTTCTCCAATCAAATGCAAAATTCAGACAGATTGGAGAAATGGGGAGAGCTGATCAACAGTCATTTATGTCTTATTGTATTCCAGTACTCATCATCAACTTTCCATGATGTCATGTTGGAAACAAGTTTTGTACTTAATCTCAGAATTAATCTCTCACATTTGTTTTATTTAAATCCAGTTTAATCTATTTTACAGAAACATGTGAATTGTTTTGACGTCAATGTAGTTTGTTTTATAATCATAACATATATAGATATTATTGGAGGAAAGTTAATTTTTATTTGCGGAGATTTGTGTGGCCTGTCGAATGAGGTATTGAGAGACCCAATAGGGGTGATCAGGAATATTATATGTAAGCGGAACAATTGTCTTTAAAACAACAGTCAATCAAATGGGCAATCAAGTGACCAATTCACTTTAATTCAATGATCTGACAGCAACTGCATGGCGCGTAAAATTATTCAATTACAGGGCCATTGAACTGGAAGTGATAATACAATAGGATGTGCTAGGATCACTTCATGCCTTGTGTAATTGCACCAAGAAGGAAGACTGCCCATTATGTCAGCAGGATCACAAATGCCTTTGTCTAAGGGTCACTGGGAGAGTCAATCACACCCTCTGGCTTATGGAATGAATTTATACTCTCATTCACTTTCTTGTACCTTGGTAATAGGATGGAAGATGTCTGCAGAAAGCAGAACTGATATTATTACCTAGCACTGCAGTGTCAATTATTCTTGAATCTGGAGACCTCAGGGAAAAGTATCATAGCCCTTTATTTTTATTTTTTAATGCCGGGCATACTGGCTACATTGCAAAATTGCTGTTGCTTTTATACTTTACTAGTGTACAAAAAAAAAAAAAACTCCAAAAGAAACGGACTATTTGTTCCATTGCTAGTTCTCATACCTAGTTCTATGCATTCCCTCTTACAAATCATGGGCAGCTTATATTCATGCATCAAAAGATAGTCATATCTATTTGCCTGAATATGCAAAGACTGTCCCATCCAGTGGTGAAATCCACATTTTTTTTACTACCTGTTCTGTGAGAGTGGCTTGGTGGGCATGGCAGGAGAAGGATACTGCAAAATCCCCATTCCCACCCCACTCCAGGGGAAGGATACTGCAAAATCCCCATTCCCACCCCACTTCAGTGGAAGGATACTGCAAAATCCCCATTCCCACTCCAGGGAAAGGATATGCAAAATTCCCATTTTCTCCGCACTCCAGGGGAAGGATACAGCAAAGTCCCCATTCCCATCCCACTTCAGTGGAAAGATATTGCAAAATCCCCATTCCCATCCATTCCAGGGGAAGGATACTGCAAAATCCCCATTCCCACTCCACTCCAGGGGAAGGATACTGCAAAATCACAATTTTCTCCACATTCCAGAGGAAGGATACTGCAAAAGCCCCATTCCCACCCCACTCCAGGAGAAGGATACTGCAAAATCCCCATTCCCACTCCACTCCAGGGGAAGGATATTGCAAAATCACAATTTTCTCCACATTCCAGAGGAAGGATACTGCAAAAGCCCCATTCCCATCCCACTCCAGGGGAAGGATATTGCAAAATCCCCATTCCCACCCCACTCCAGCAGAAGGATACTGCAAAATCCCCATTTTCTCCGCACTGCAGGGGAAGGATACTGCAAAATCTCCATTCCCTCCCAACTCCAGGGGAAGGATATTGCAAAATCTCCATTCCCAACCCACTCTGGGGCCAGCCAGAGGTGATACTTGCCAGTTCTCCGAACTGCTCAAAATTTCCGCTGTCAGAACCTGCTGGATTTCACCTCTGGTCCCATCCAAGTCTACCTGCTCCCCTTTTGCCCCTAGATTCCAATTTTACTTCATTGAGTAAACTCTGGGATGAGCACAGTTCCAGACTTTGACAAAGCAGGGTTCTGTAATTACAAGAGAAGGCTTTTAATTGCCGCATTTAAATGAACAAGCTGAGCTCCTTTTCAAGTCCGGAACTAAGTGAATGAGGCATGAGCACAATTTTCCATGTATATGGAGACTGTTCTAATTATAGTTAAGTTTGGCATCAAGCTATAAAATAAAAACCATTTTACTGAATTAATGAAAGAATGAATGGAAACATAGAAATGGCCAGAATAAGGCTTAAGGAATGTTGGGTAAAAGCTGAAAGCTTGCAGTCAGCATGACGTGAGACAAGAACCAAGGGGGATGAGAAGGGAATGGTCTGGAATATGAAGAGTTATACAAAGTCCAGTGAGAAAAATAATAGGTTTCTGGGAATAGTCTGGCTGGCTCATGAGCAAACAAAGGGAGGCAATCAGATGTATGAAGGCTTGCTTCTAAACCACACAATTTCCTTGTAAGCAGGATGCTAGTCCCTGGAATAGGGGAGGTACACAAGGAACTATCCGAGAACATTACTGATAGGAAAACCTGAAGTAGCAGCAGTGGTGGGTTTCAATTTTTTTTACTACCGGTTCTGTGGGTGTGGCTTGGTAGGCGTGGCATGGCTTGATAGGCGTGGCATGGTGGCATGGCAGGGGAAGGATACTGTAAAATCTCCATTCCAGGAGAAGGTTACTGCAAAATCCCCATTTCCTCCCGATCAGCTGGGACTTGGGAGGCAGAGAATAGAGAGGGGCAGAGCCAGTCAGAGGTGGTATTAATGGTTCTCCGAACTATTCAAAATTTCCACTACCGGTTCTCCAGAACTGGTCAGAACCTGTGAAACCCACCTCTGAGTAGCAGAGTTAATTCCTTGTCTTGGACAACAAATAAGGACACGACAACAACTTTCTAAGTGGAAGGACATTTCAAAGAGAGAGATTAAAACAAGTGATTGGAGATGACTAACAAGTGAACTTCAGCCTTGAAGCATCCAAGCAACAAAGCCCATTCCTCCCCCTTCCCTTCCCTTCCCCTTAGAAGGCATTTTGACTGTGGAAGTATGAATAGAGAACGTCAATAACAAATCTATAGCAAGCAATCTTCTATATAATTAATAATGGATTCATGGAACCATAAAACTGTAACAGACAATTTGATGCACTGAGAGATGCTAAGAATTTTCTATCTTGTAACAATAAAATAGTGTTTGCTATGCCTAGTTTTGAATAATCTTTACCTTGCCCAATAACAGTATCTTCTTCTATCAATCATACAGTTTCAAACTTAATCACTCTGGTTTGTTTTAGGAATAAAATCAATTAAATGAAAGTGGCGAACCCCCTCTAAGTGCATAACTCAATGCCTGAAGAGGGAAATCAGATTACATGAACTGGATCAAGTCAGTTCCTGAAAAAACGATTTTTAAAACTTTTCTGAAACTTAAAAGAGTTTGATTTACTCCAGAAAGTGTGTCCTGGCAATTTCTTCAAGTTAAGAATTTATTCATTGGACTCAGCTGTTGCTGATGAGATTGCTGTTTCCAAATTCAAACTAGAGATTTTGAAGGAATCCATTGAGATTCCAAAGGCAATAAGCCATTTTTATAAGAAGTTGAAAGGATTTAATGAAATTGATATTAATTATTTATGTGACCTTTGGAAGATGAGCTCAAAGGTCCTGTCCCTATAAATCAGTGAGCACTTCATTTAAAGAATGTAAAGTAAGTCTCTGTTTGTCTTAAAATGAGGTTTCTATAACTGGAAAAATATTTCATAGAATAATACGGTTGGTAGGGAAATTTTAAATCATTTAGTCTAATCCCTTGTGTTGGAATCGAAATTACGGTATCCCCAGTTGGAGGCAGTTTCTCTTCTGCTTAAACAGATCCAGTTAAAAAAATAACCAACATTTTGCTAGGTAAGCGATTCCATTGTTGAATTGTTTACTATTAAACTTTTTTTAAAAATTAATCAGAATCTTCCAGTATCCTGAATTCATTATTTGCCGGATATATATTCTGAGAAGAAAATCAGGTAATCTTCGATTTATAACTGGTTGATTAATAAGTGTTCAAAGTTATGAGGGATTCTATGTTATCAATATGATGCAATATTTACATTAAAGACCAAAAAGGAAAAAAAGAACATGTACATACAAACATGACAAAAATATTTGACTAATGCTACAAACTCTCTGCAATACTTGGGATCTTCATAGATTTCATATCTGAGGATATATTTAGGAAGAACATCTGTATTGTTAATATACTAAGATTGGGTTAAAGTTATTTTAAAAATCTAATAATGTCAACTTTAGATCATGAAAATCCTTAGGGGTATTCCTGTATGTGTGTGTGTGTGTGTGTGTGTGTGTGTGTGTGTGTGTGAGAGAGAGAGAGAGAGAGAGAGAGAGAGAGAGAGAGAGAGAGAGAGAGAGAGAGAGAGAGAGAGAGAGAGAGAACATACACACACACACACACAGAGAGACCTTTGAATCAATCTTGACTCCAGGTGACTCCCACCACAAATCCTTATACCATGTTTCCCTGAAAATAAGACCAAACCGGAAAATAAGACCTAGCATGATTTTTCAGGATGCTCGTAATATAAGCCCTACCCCAAAAATAAGTTCCAATTAAGATTGTCAGCCTTCAGAGGCTGGAGTGGCCATCACAGGAGGAGGTGAGCATGTGGGGGCTGATGGTGTCTGGCAGCAGCCGCAGCCTGCTGGCCCCTTGGCTGACGTACTGTGGGGCTGTAACCAACAGCCATCCATCCAAGCAGCAGAGGCATGGGAGGAGACACATGACCTGGCCAACTGAACGTGCTGTGCAGCCACCTGCCCCATCATGGCCGCAGGCAAGCAAAGACAGATAGTGGGATAGGGTGGGCAGGCAGCCACGCGCATATCCGACAGGCCAGATCATGTGCCACCACCCCTGTGCCTCTGTTTCTGCCTGCTGCTTGGAGAGCCCCCATTGCCCCCCCCACTCATCACCTCTTGTGTGCATGATGTGGGGTGCCCAGCTAGGCTGGGCCAGGGCTGGGACGGCCAGGGCCAGTCCTTCGCCATCACCCTGATACCGTGTTTCCACAAAAATAAGCCCTAATGCATCTTTTGGAGAAACAAGTTAGTTTTCTTGATAAGGTTTTCAGAAGTGGTTTGCCATTGCACACTACTTAGGGCTGAGAGGGAATGACTGGCCCAAAGTCATCCAGCTGGATTCATGCCTAAGACATGACGAGAACTCATGGTCTCCTGGATTTTAATCTGATGCTTTAGCCATTACACCAAACTGGCTCTATATTAAGACAAATATAATTACAGGTAGTTCTCAAATTACAACCACAATTGAGCCCAAAATTTATGTTGCTAAGTGAAACATTAAGTGAATTTTCCCCATTTTACGACTTTTCCTTGCCACCATTGTTAAGTGAATCATTGCATTTGTTAAGTTAGTAACACGGTAGTTAGGATTCTGCATTGACTTTGCTTGTCAGAAGGTTGCAAAAAGAGATCACATGACCCTG
Source organism: Pantherophis guttatus (assembly GCF_059756535.1). NCBI lineage: Eukaryota > Metazoa > Chordata > Lepidosauria > Squamata > Colubridae > Pantherophis > Pantherophis guttatus. The sequence goes on from NC_142064.1 coordinate 227,760,264, forward strand.
GGATGCTGCATCCGTCATAAATATGAAGCAGTTGCCAAGCGTCTGAATTTTGATCATGTGACCATGGAGATGCGACAGTTGTAAGTGCCAAAAATGGCCATAACTCACTTTTTTCAGTGCCATTGTAACTTTGAACAGTCACTGAGTGAATTGCTGTAAGTTGAGGACTACCCGTATAATATAATATAAAATAATATTCATCTCAAGCTCAGGTTTTTAACCACCCAATGACCCAAGGACTAAGTGCTGAACTCTAAAGGTCCAATTCTTGTACTCTTATAATTCTTGTAATAATTGTATTACTGACTTGGAGAGGTTAGAAAAATGAACATGGTCCTGAAACCATTGGATGAGAACATGCAACACTACACACTGTCAGTATGCTGATGATACCCAGTTACACATCTCTACTTCAGGCCATGCAAGTGATGCTGTTGCAGTATTGTCCAAATGGTAGAGGCTGCAAGATCTGGGTGAAGATGAACCAACTGACAAGACAGAGTGACTTTGGGATTTTGTCCCTCCAGGGTCTGGTGACTTGTCTTCTTTGGCTCTGGATGGGACTACAATAGCAATAGGACTTAGATTTATATACCGCTTCATAGTGCTTTACAGCCCTCTCTAAGCATTTTACAGAGTCAGCATATTGGTCCCAACAATTTAGGTCCTCATTTTACCGACCTCAGAAGGATGGAAGGCTGAGTCAACCTTGAGCTGGTCAGGATCGAACTCTTGGCAGTGAGAGGTGAGTTAGCCTGCAATACTGCATTCTAACCACTGCACCACTATGTCTCTTGCATCAGGGATTGCACTTTCCTGGACTGAGCTTGCGTGTAACTTAAATACACAGGGCTCACAGTTCCTGATTGATGAATACGTGGCAGTCGTGGCTAAAGGGCCCTTGCACAGATTTGTCTTGTATGTCAATAGAATCCTTTCCTGGACCAGGAGGCTTTGCTCATCAGTGAACTCCAATTAGATGTTCAGCAGCCTTTCATTATCTAATCAAGCAACAAGGAATCAAATCACATGATCCTTCCTGTAAACTTTGCAAAAGGCAACGTCTACTTTACTGTCCCAAAATTGATTTATTTCTTAGGGTTAAGTAAAAAGGATCACTCTTTTTTGTACTGACTTTAGTGTAACCCACACTGGTTTCATTTAATACATATGAGGTTATCATAACCACCATCATACGTAAATGAACCCAAATTCTTTTTATTCAAGAAACTGTTCCCCCAAGGACATGCACTATGCAGTCTGAAGTGTAAACTCTTGATATGCATTGTCCATACCTGAAAAGGAAAAAAAAAAAAACCTGATCATGCTTCTCCTGAAAACTGGCTTAGGTGATGGCTTAGGGAACATCTAGCGATAAACCAAGAGTGAAATTCAGCAGGTTCTGACAGGTTCTGGAGAACCGGTAGCGGAAATTTTGAGTAGTTCGGAGAACCGGCAAATACCACCTCTGGCTGGCCCCAGGAGTGGGGAGGGAATAGGGATTTTGCAGTATCCTTCCCCTGGTGTGGGGTAGGAATGGAGATTTTGCAGTATCCTTCCTCTGCCACGCCCACCAAGCCAAGCCACACCCACCAAGCCACGCCCACAGAACCGGTAATATAAAAATGTGAATTCCACCACTGTGATAAACTAATTAAGCAGAGTAAATAACTGGGTAAGACTGCCTTTTAAGCTTTGGATCAAAGATAACATTCAGTGAACAAGATAAAGTTAATAATCAAAATGGCTGTGTCCTGAAAACCCTGGGACTTCAGGATTCTTATGATAATCTTCTTGCTCAATCAGCAAAAATTGGAATTATTGCATGCTCACATGCTTCAGACGGAAGGGCAATCCCATACGAGGAGAGGGCTCCTGCATCTTTTATAATTTGCAAAGGAGATGTGGTGGCGATGACAATAGCATCTGCTCGATTTTCTATTCTGGAAAGTAAATGTTTCCATCCTGAAAATTGGACCATATGTGTCGAGTGTCAGCCATTCCCTCGACACATGATCCCGGGGACTGTGACAAGCCAGAAGAACAGAGACACGGTGAAGGGGGGTCTTGTAGAGTTTAGCAGGGCACGGTGATATCAGGTGGTGGACGGTATAGGGAATCTGGGAACAGGGTCAATAAAACGATGTCAAAGGAAACAAACGCCCTTCAATACGAGGGACAGCGAGATCCGGAAGTAACTGAAGGAGTAAATAGTGCGGTCACTTTAAATGCACAATTGAGCAAAGGCGGGGCGCTTGGGGGCGTTCTATAAAGCCAGATAAGCGGAGGAATCGGGCGTCTCCGACTTTGTTTTTCATCAGAAAACTTCAGCGCTTACTCTATGACCACCGTGTAAGCTACGATTAAACCGGATAGCTTCACCTTTGAGTGTGTGCGTGCGGTGTTTGTTCGGCGGAGCACAGGTGGTTCCAGAGGAGGCTGACAATATGCTAGGTCACTTAAGACTCCTCAATCCTACTGGGTTATTGGTAATTTAGACCAAGAAAAAAAATTCTACTTAATTATTTCCTTGCTTGTACATGCCGTCGTCCCATCCACCCCCCATATCTTTGAACACTGTTTTTGTTTATACTTTTAATTTTGATTTTGTGTACTCTTAACACTGACCTCCTTAAGCACACAGTGCCATTCCATTCTAAGGGCACTTTAAATTTAGTAGCAGGAAAAAGAAGTGTGTTGGATTACAAAATCTACCCCTCCTGCTCCAAAACAATCAGAAACAGGAAAAGGCAATCAAAAGGGATTTTAATGACTTATAGAGCTATTGTTTACTGGATTGGAGGGAGATACTCGGTGCCCAAATCTTCAGGACCTCTGTGACCCTGCACTGCCTCTTGGTGGCAAAATATTTGCTTGAAATTGCGTCAAAACCACACAATGTGTGTGTTCCAAGAGGCCAACCCAAGGGGAGGGGAAGTGGAGAAAAATAATGGAAACTCCCTGAATCTCCAAAACAACATCTTTAAAAACTCAGCATTCTGGGCCCTTTTCTTAAGAAAACAAAAAGGTAAATAACAGCTGTATTTACACACTGAGTTTTAAGTAGAAAGTAAAACAGACTTGTTATATGGCCCAGAACTAAAAATATTTTCAACCTTTGTTCCACTCTCGCCCTGGCACAAACTGTACAGAACCTCAAGTGGCTGTATAGTTCATCCAAAAAGTGGATTCCAACATAGGAAATGAGCAAACAGTGGCGGACACCAGCCTCTCACCCATAAACAGGGCAGAGAGAGGCAGCCCTTCTGAGCATGGGCAGAAGAGTCATTCCTTGGTGGGGAAGTTCATGACTTGTCAGGCAAAAATCCTGCTGCGAGGATATTTTTTGCTTAATTATTGGAGAAAATTAATAAGAATGAGATCAAAGTTATTCTTTTTTTTACAGTTGGACTAGATGTCTTTAATGGAAATTAGGAAAGTCACAAAAAGCAAACATTGAGAATAGAACATACCAGTGAATGTTAAGTTCTATATATATATATGTATAAATAAAATTAATATATTTACTTTAGAATGTTCTAACCTGCATTTACCTCTAATGAAATTAAGAATGTACAGACAGCCCAGAGTGATTCCTATATGAATTTTATGGAATTGTAAAACTGTTTAAATAAGACAGGTCTGCTTGAACTTGAACTTTTGTTTTAATAAACCACAATTTGTTGGTTTCACACCAGGGGTGAAATCCAGCAGGTTCTGACAGGTTCTGGAGAACTGGTAGCAGAAATTTTGAGTAGTTCGGAGAACCAGTAGTGGAAATTTTGAGTAGCTCAGAGAACTGGCAAATGCCACCTCTGGCTGGCCCCAGAGTGGGGTGGGAATGGAGATTTTGCAATATCCTTCCCCCAGGAGTGGGGAGGGAATGGAGATTTTGCAGTATCCTTCCCTTGGAGTGGGGTGGGAATGGAGATTTTGCAGTATCCTTCCCCTGCCACACCCATCAAGCCACACCATGCTCACCAAGCCACGTCCACAGAACTGGTAGTAAAAAAAAATTGAATTTCACCACTGTTTCACGCATAAAGAAACCATAAATTGTAGTATATAAAGTATATGATGGCTTGGTGCTGAGAACACAATGTTGCAGAGTAATCCTAAACACTCCTATTCAAAATCCAGTGAGGCTTCCTCCCAGGTAAAGTTATAGAGAATTGTTCAGCAAAACAAGAGACTTACTGAATTTACTACACAAAACAATTAGCATTTGTTTAATTGCTAAGGTCAATCTTTCTTGAGTCCAGTTTTATTCCTGGTGACTTTATGGACATGTCCATCTAATTTTCTTGGCAACAGTGCGTAAGGGTTTGATGCTGCCTGAGCAAAGTCCAAAGTCACGACACTTTTAGCTAGTGTCATACAGAAACATTCTTCTGCATGTTTTATTCAAATTGATAAAAAAATAACTTCCTTTCAGAGAAGTGAAATAGGTGGTGTGTTTGTACAAAATGTCCAAGAGCTTTGAGTGAACATCCTGTCTTCCATTATAAAATCTTCTCTCTGGTAGTCTGCAGTTTTCCTGGCTTGGTTTAAACTTACACAGGAGAACATATATCAGAAAAGTCTTCCCTTGGAGGATTTGGGTCAGAGAAACATGGATAAAGAGATAGAAAGATGTCCATTTCTATTATGAAGCAGTTGCACCAGCACCTCTATCACTAATTATCAGACAGCAACCAGAGCGTACTTATTCAAGTTTTTCATTTGACTTTAAAAGTAGCCCTGCCTAATGGACATTATAATAAACTCATTTAGATGTTTCACTGTGACATGATTCTCTGTCTTTCTAGATGCAGCTTCAGTTGGCAAACTGAGAATGGCTCCTTTACAAAATTGGTCATATATTAAATATTGCCCCTTCTATTTGCTGCTCACAAACAAAAATTTAAAAATGCTTTTGTGCTTTTCTGACTCCGAGTTGCTCACATATTCATTCCCAGAAAACACACCAAGTAAGCATTGGCCAGTATCTGGAACATGTTATGTTTTGGACAAACATCCAAAATTCTTGGCGATCATGAGTAACAATATAGAGTTGCTTTGGATAGTGAGATAGGAGTTCTTTATTTCTTTATAAATAAATAAACCAAAGCATTTCAAAGTTTGAAATGATGGTTTGTACCAGAATCATCAATAAACATGATATTTGGGTCATTCTCTGATCTTCATAAAATATTGGGATTTTACAATACACTAACAATGCAGTTAACTCAAATACAGTTGTTTTAGAAATATGCTTTTGGAAGACTAAAGTTGCAATCTAAAACATTTACTAATATAAACTGCTGCTTATTAATTGTGTTGGAAGTAAAGTAGGTCAACTGATGAAGAGAAAATACTTGAACTTACTGTGACTCACAGCTGCAGGAAAACATCATTTCTCAGAACACCTGCTGCATTTTTTTTTTGAAATTTTGGCAACAACAGTGAGAAAATATGTAAAATGAAATATAGGTTAATATATAATCCAGATTTTGCTGATCTCAAACACGCTGGCTTTTTCTGTATTGTTAATTCTTTCTTTAGTGCATTCCTTCATTCCATTGTGTCTCTGATTTATACAAAATAATTTGTTTCCAGTATACTTTAGATCAGAGGTCAGCAACCTGCAGCTCTGGAGCCGTATGTGGCTCCTTCACCACTCTGCTGTGGCTCCCTGTCACTCAAAATATGCATCACAACCAATGTGCGACACCCGCTGGCACACAATTTATTGAGCTTTCAACCCCCGGTAGGCCAACCATGGATAAATCCAAGAAAAGAAAAGTTTTAGAAGAAAACATAACATTTAATTTGATTACATATGCTAGTTTTGTGGCCGCTCAATAAATAGTCAGGCACGGGAAGGGTTTTGTGGCTCCCGGTGTTTTCTTTTCTGTGGGAAATGGGTCCAAATGGCTCTTTGAGTGTTTAAGGTTGCAGACCCCTGCTTTAGATACAGTATATATGGACAAATGAGGCAGGTATGGTATACATATCAAATAGGGATATAATACATGTACAAAATGTATAATACATTTTGAAAGTGTTTACAAACTGAGAATTTAATCATTGGTAAAATAGAGTTGAGTTTATTCATACTGGTATCTAAACAGATTGTTCTGAAAGACCATGAGCTATTGACAGCATAAAGCAAACAGATAGAAAGCAGAATTTCAGTCTTATTATTGTACTTGTTGTTGACTTTAGACTACATCCTCCAGCAGCATTATTTACAAATCAAAGATATCAAATAAGGTAATTTCCAGGACAAATGAGTATGTTTTCTTTTTAAGCAGTTGAAAATAAAGTACTTTAGTTTCCTTTCATGACATAAAGAAAAACATGTTTTCCAAGGCTTATAATCGGTAAGCAAATTGGACAGGGGAAAAAAAAAAGTAAGGGATAAGGCATCATACCCCTACGCTTTCCTATAACCTACGCAGAATAAAATAAAATAAGGGAAGTAGAAGGCTAGAACAGGCTGCAAAACATGTTTGCTTTGAAACATCTAGCCATAGTAATATTTATAAGTTGTTACAAAGGCACATAAACCATCAAGAAAAGGAAAACAGCTATGCCCATTTTGCTCCAAACACCGGATATTTGCCATTTTCACGGCAAAAACATCTTTTGTTTTGCTACTTTTTCTTTATTTTTCCCTTGTTAAAGGTTATGGAAGTTATTTTTCTACATTTCAGCTCCCTTATCAGCCAATCTGGACATTATTAATTCTACAATCTCTCACTTCATTCTGATTCAATGAAATCTCTATTTCTGATGCTGTGGCGAGTTAAGGAGGAAGCCACTTTGGCACCGTTGTCACCTGTTGCAAATGACAAAGACTTATCTTATTTTCAGGTACGTTAATCATGCAGTTAGATAGGATATGGGCATGGCATGGATGAACGAGATAAGATTGGGACATACATTAAGCAACCAAAACTGTTAACCTACTTATTGACAAAGATCCATAAATTTTCCCTTGCAAATGTGGATACTTCCATTGCTCTAAATTATCTTTTGAGGAAACCCTGCGTGTCCTTTGGATGTTCATGGAAATAGAGGTAGTCCTCAATTTACATCAATTCGTTTAGTGATTGTTCAAAGTTATAAAGGCACTGAAAAAAGTGACATATGACCACTTTTCACACTTTTGACCATTGCAGCATCCCCATGATCACAAGATCAAAATTCAGACGCTTGACAACTGACTCATATTTATGACCGTTGCAGTGTCCCAAGGTCACGTGATCACCTTTTGTGACTTTCTGACAAGCAAAGCCAATGGGGAAGCCAGATTCACTTAACAACCCGTGTTACTAGCTTAACAACTGCAGTGATTCACTTAATGACTGGGTCAAGAAAGGCCGTAAAATGAGGCAGAAGTCACTTAACAAATGTCTCACTTAGCATTAGAAATTTTGGGCTCAATTGTGGTTGTAAGTTGAAGACTACCTGTATGAGCAACCTGAAAGATAGCATCTGTATAGCCCTAGCTAAGCTTTACACTATAGCTTCATATCTGAAAACCGAAATGCATTACCAGCTCTTTTACATTCCTGTCACTGCAGCCATCATTCTCCATCTCAGCCTAATTCTGCCAATTCTGCTGCAGTGCCAAATATTGAAAGTATAGTTTCTACTTCATCAATCTTATTCTCTTGAAATGTTTTTTTTTTCCCCTTTTGAAATATGTTTACTTTAACGCAGTTCAGCCTAGATGTGTGTCCAAAGAACTGGTGTCTTTTGCTACAAGTAGCAAGTGTTTACAAAATTATTGTGAGAATTACAGGGACAGGGTCGGTGAAGTGTTACCGTTTTCATCTTGTGTGTCATTTTTGAGCACTGCAGCATGAAAAGGCAACAGCATTTGGGAAGGATTTCAGTGAAGCCCACTTTGGAAGGGGCATAACTCTCCTCCCCACTGGTAACATCAGTGTCATGTTCAAATAGAGCAGGGGTGTCAAAGTAAAGGTCCACTAAGCACTAAAGGTGATTAAATTTGGCCTGTTGGGCTGCCCTGGAAACAGTGAAGGACCGGCCTACAGTGCCTGGGCCAGTGAAAATGGAGCTCAGGAGAACTGTGTGTGGCCCTCCTGAGCTCTGTTTTCGCTGGCAGAGGGCTGCAGGAGGCCATCACAGCCAAAAACAGAACTTGGGGCTGAAAACGCCCCCACCCCCGAGCTCTGTTTTTGCTGGCAGAGAATTGCAGGAGGCCATTGCAGCCGAAAATAGAGCTTGCGAAGGCCGCAGATGGCCCTCCAGAGCTCCATTTTCTCTGGCAGAGGGTTGCAGGAGGCTGTTGCAGCCAAAAATGGAGCTCGGAAGCCCATTTTCTCTGGCAGAGGGTTCAGGCCACCACAGGCACCCCGACATGAGTGACGTTGAGCTGGTCATACCCACCCTGGCCCCCCAAGGTCAAACACAACCCTGATGCGGCCCTCAATGAAATCGAGTTTGACACCCCTGGGATAGAGGGAAGAGGATAAAAATGTGACCCCCTTTCAGATCGACAACAATATTCATGCTTACAAGACACTGCACTGAAATCAAGAGCTGTTGCAAAAAAAAAAAAAAAAAAAAAACCACATCCCAGCTTCAGCCCTCATGCTCTTCGGTGCCTTAACAGCTAACAGTTGTTGGGAGTTTGCTGCTGTCAATAAAATTAGATGGATTGAGTTTGACTATTTTATGGAAGTGTAAAGGAAGCTTTTCAATAACCTAAGTGACTCAGAAAGAGAGAAAATGGCTATAAAGCAATTAATTACAGTGTAGCAAGAATGACTCCGGTGTTATCCTGAAAGCATGGCTAAATACAGCTGCTCTAACAGTGATGGAAATTTGATTTTGACAGCACATTCCTTCAGGTAAAGTGAACTGCATAATTATTAAAAAGGAAGCCCATATTTATATTCATGTGCATGCTGCTCCCCTTGGCATTCCCTAGGAGCAAAGTAAATACTGGTAATAAAGTAGAGGAAGGAAGGAAGGAAGGAAGGAAGGAAGGAAGGAGGGAGGGAGGGAGGGAGGGAGGGAGGGAGGGAGGGAGGGAGGGAGGGAGGGAAACAGATAACATCAATATTTATACATTTGTTTATATATTTATTTATTAAATTTATATGCCACCTATCTCATTGTCAAGCAACTCTCTATATACATACAATATACAACAAGCTCAGTCCTTGAACATATTGTTGAATCTAGTCCATATAAAAGCATACTTCTTCATTTTATTAGTTTTAAAATATAAAGACCTTTTTTTAAAAAAAATGACAAATGATATATTTCTTGACTCTTTAGATATCTGAAGACATACCTACATTGAATAATCCTAGGTTTAAGGGAGCCAGAATTTTTTCTGAAATGTCATGGTCCACATTTTTGTTTAATTCATTCCAATTTCTTCAAGAGCACTTCAGAAAAACATCCTTTGAAAATAATTGTCCCTTTATCCATTTTAAACTTTCTTACTTTGAGATCAGTAGATGCAGATGAAGAATTTCTGACAAACTACATTATGGTTTGTAACTTTCTATCTGTAATCTTTGCAATGAGCCAATATCTTTACAGATGAGGGAGACTGAACTGTCATCAGAACTGCCCGCTGTTTTCTCTGACTAGTGATTGTTATTTTTATATCTTCAACGTGATTTTCTCTGACTTTTTTTTTTTTGCTTAGGGTTGAATTTGGTTGCTTTTCTCAATGTGTGAATGGTGTGAGAATTTTTTTTAAAAAAAAATGCATATTAAAAAGAATATAAATCATCAGACTTAGAAAAACTTGGCTTAGTAAGACTTGACTGTTATGTTAAACAAAATTAGCCAAAAGATGAAGTATTTTGGCTTAATACAAAATGACTAAAGTGAGCCTTGGAATGATGATTTTAGTTATAATATTTTAAATCCAGATATTCATTTTACTAAAGCCATTTATTTACATTTTACATTTTCTATATCATCATACATAATCTTGATTATCAAACGAATAGAAATGCTAGATATACATCCATCTATAAATACATCCATTAAAACGGAGTCCAGCTGCCTTTTGGAAAAGCATCTTGGAACAACCATGACCTGGATGATTGAGAATCTCCGTAGATGCATAAATTAAAACTACATTACTTTAATTACTTCCATCACCTTGTTTTAATCTCGAGGTGGGAGATGCTAAAAGTCTGCTGGAAAGCTTCTACAAAGATGCCACCCTGAATCTTCTTTGGCTCTCCCTTCAGATTCTCTGCTGATTATTATTATCGATTGAAATTCCTCCTGTAGTTGCTAACCTGTGAGAGATGGAGCTCTGAAGTTCCCAGGCTTCAGCCTTCCCTATCATTGTTTCTTCCCTATCATTGTTTCTCTGCGCTTTGCAGGAGAAAGTCTATGCTCAGTGTTTGTGGTCTTTGTAGGAAGCCAGCATACATGTCCACATCCCCAGAAAGGAGGCTTTTTTAGGATTCACTTCTCTCCACTACAGGAAACAGGAAAATACACTAGGCAGTCCCTCCAACAATTAAGCTTTATGAATGAGTTACATTTGTATCTATTGAGAAAACTGGAGCATTCCATTCAGTATCCATTTACAGAAAACCAGACAGCTCCATTCATAAACAAAACACCTTCGGCTACAGCTCCCACAGAAGGCTGAAGCTGATGGGATTAAAAGCAGAAAAACAAAGACTCCTAAAATCTACATTCCCCACCCAGCTCCAAGGACAGGGCATGAGCTCCCAGCCACAATGAGAATCAGGCAACGATAATTAGAATACCAAAAATGGCACACTCAAGCCAAGGTCAAAGTACACTTCACAAGGAACAGGCATGTCAATCACAAAGCCCCAAAGAATGTATAAAAGCCCACCTATTCTCAACCCCCATTTTGTCAACCACCCCAGAAACATGCTGCTGTCACTAGTTTCTGGCTACCAAATAAACAGAGACTTCCTTTCCTGCAGCCTGCCTCCATTTTATTTCCAGCATCTTTCTCATGGCTTGGAAACGGACTGGATTTTTCTTCCAACATCCTGGTTCCTGTTCAGCTCTCCATGCATCTTGATCTTGCTGTAAGCTGCTTCCTAACACTGCCACTTAGAGGAGTCAATATCAAGGGGTAGGGTGGGGGTGGAAATCATTGCAAATGTTGTTTTAAAATGTTGTATTTATATAGAGGGCTCAGGGTTGGTGTTGAAATTGGATATTTCTAGACATTTTGAAGTAATAAAAAGGAAAACATTTGTGGAGGGGAAGAAACTGAGAACTATGTGTTACTCATTGTAAAACAATCAGTACATAGATGCATATAGACCATGGATGCTGCTTCTAATATCTTTGTTGTTCCACATAGTTTGAAGTCTACATAGGACAGGAAAACCAATTCGCCAGCCTGCAGATAAAAAGTTAACAAGAGGAAATAAGTCAGAGAGCACCAAAAAAAAAAAGAAAGAAAGAAAGAGTTCATCCTTCCCTTGTGAAAATATGTGCATTTTGATTAAAAATGAATAAATGAACACTTTTTAGTCATGTTACCTATCAATTTAAAAAGAAATCTTGAGAACTAGTTCATAAGCAATTTTTCCCTTTTTGCTTGGGGTAAAAAAGAGATGCTGAAAAAAGGGAGTGGATTTTTTTCTATTATTACTGTTAATCATCACACAGTCAGCCAGATGTTCAGACGGGGTTTGCATTTTTGTCTACCTATCGAATCCTTACCAAGGACCTGGGATGATCTGAATGTTGGACAGTGTTATAGATTGTTGTCGCAGGATGGAAGCAGTTCCAAGTAAAGCCGCCTTCTGCAATTGACTGATGGCAAATTTGTCAATGCCTGTATGGTGTAAAAGTGGTGCTCCAGTTGTTTTGGGACTGCACCCAAAGCACCTATTACTATTGGTACTACCCTTGCTTGCCTTTGCCATAGTCGTTCTATTTCTATTTGTAGGTCTTTGAATTTTGTTATCTTCTCCCGTTCTTTCTATTCTATTCTGCTGTCTCCAGGCACTGCCACATCCACTATCCAGACATCATCATCATCATCATCATCATCATCATCATCATCATCATCATCATCTTATTCATTAAACATGAAACTCAGTCAACTGAATATTTAAAAATGTATCACAAATACTATTGACTGGCACTGATGGGTTGCTGTCAACATCCTAGGTATTGACCAAGTATCTTCTTAAAATGTATGATGCTCCAAGTAGCGCAGATTTTTGCAGTTCTGCTGGTGTTATTGCAGGAAGCTGTAATTTCTTGATGTATTTTGTAAAATTTTTGGACATGGTGCCAAGTGTCCCCATGACAATGGGTATCACTGTCACATGTTTCATCCATAATCACGTAGTTTCGATGGCCAAGTCATGATATTTTGTTGTTGTTATTTTCATCTCTATTTGGGTCTTATTTTTGAAGACTCCTTTTACTCAAGTGCCCTGGAGTATCTGCAAGAGATTTCTTCAGTTTCAAGTCCTGTCCAGTAGGTGGCACTGGTGTACACACAGGGGGATATTTCATTATTTCATGGCATGCTAAGCAGAGACAAGGTGTTTTAAGTGAAGTTTCAGAATTAAAAATGAAAATCTGAAAATTAAAAGAACCACATCAAATCCAAATACTAAGGAGTGTCAAATACTAATGGATACAGTACTGAATGTCTTTTTAGCAGCAAGTGATCTATGGATGAACAAATATGTTTGTTTTCTTCTTTGCCATTCTTCACTTCAGTTTATATTTCTTTAAAAAGGGCATACACACACAAAAAAATCACTTTGTGTATTTTGTGTCGGTTTCTCAAAAATGAATATTATTTTGCATAATATTTTGGAAATTTATTTCAGATAGATGATAGATAGAAGATAGATAGATAGATAGATAGATAGATAGATAGATAGATAGATAGAGTAGATAGATGGGAGAGGGGGAAAGAGAGAGAGAGAGAGAGACATTTGAATGCACTTTTGTCTGATCAGTGCATTTTATGTTTATTTTTGTTATACTGAGAACAGGTCAGCAAATTTGACAAAATGGACATGCTAAAAGTACTAAATAGTAGCTGCACTCCAACTTACATATTATTTGAAAAGTATACATTAATACATTCTATATTCAGTTCTCAGTTTTTAACCTGCTCCAATAAAAAAGGATACCCATATACAAGCAATTTTCTCCTAGCATTTATCAATAAAAGTACAAGTAAGCACAATCCTTCCACAATCTATAGCCACCAAATAAGGGCAATGGGAAGGCTTGGTGAAATTGTTTGGGTTTAGTTATGCTGTTGACTTAATTTAATTCAGACTTCCTTGCCTTTTGTAAATCACATGTACATTTAAAGTACAACAGGCTATGAATGCTGACCAAGCCATTTACTTTTTTTCCCATGCATATATTAAGAACAATTGTATACAGTCCCAAATGTGCTTTTTCAAGAGGCAATGGGACTTTTCTTTGAAGATGTTTCACTTCTCATCCAAGAAGAAGCAGCAACTTCTTGGAAAAGAAGCAAAACATCTTCAAAGAAAACCAGAAAGTCCAGTTGCCTCTTGAAAAAAAGCACCTTTGGGACAAACATGATCTAGATGACTGAGAATCTCGATAGACAAATTGTGTAACATGTACACAGAAAAAAAAAATCATGCACGTGATTGGGATGTTACATGTGAAAGTAAATTTATCTGATTTATCTGATTTACCGATCGATCGATTGACTAATTATGTGCCATCAAGAGATAGATTTTCTCCATGATGAGTTGTCCCTAACCAGTTCTTTCAGCTCTTCCAATGTAGTATTCATTGCCACTGTATTTGTGTCCATCTACATTGCTAGCAGTCATCCTGATCTTCTCTTTCCTTCCATCTTTCTCCAGAAAGCTAGGTCTTTACATAATATGTCTGAAGTAGGATAATTTGAGCTTCAAGTGACAACTCTAGGTTGATTTGATTTTGCTTGTTCTAGACTGACCAAGGTATTCTTGCGAGTTTTCTCCAATACCAAACTTCAAAAGTGTTAATACTCTTCCTATCTTGCTTTTTTATAGGCAATTTTCACTTTCAAAGAAAATTCAGAGAATATTATTGTTTGTATTGCTAGGTATGGACCCATCATGGTGTCTGCATATCTACAGTTTGTGCAGGAGAAGAGCAGGCAGAGCTAGGGGCAGAGTCAAGCATATCATTAGCTTAGAGTTGTTATGTTCCCACAAATAGTCCAAGTCCAAGCTCTCTTGAATTCCATTGACCTTTATCTGGTGCCGATTTAGTACTGAACTTTAGTTAACTAGTTGACTAGATTCTTGGCTATAAGATGAAGAAAGTTAGCACCCACCCCACTCCTAGAAGAATGAAATATTCTAGGAAATATTTAAAAAGTAGAATATTTCCCCTAAAAGAGAAATAAAAATCTTAAAGAAACAGAAACAAAAGACCCCAGCTCCCTGACCCAGCAGATATTTTGGTGCCATCTTATCTACAAGACAAAAGACCTCAGGTCCAGCAGGATGGGATTATCCTTCAGGGCAAAGCCATTGACCCACAATAGGAAATTGCCCTTTATTGCATCACCCAGCAAGATTCAACCAAGCCTGGGACATAGACAACCTCAGCTATGACTGCATAGCCCAATGGGAGTCTGACTGCAACCAATAGGATACATGCCCTTGCCACAGGAATAGGAAGCTCAAATTCAAAGCCCAAGAGAGGATGCGTGTGTGTGTGTGTATGTGTGTATCTTCCATGTGGTCAGCTACCCAGGACTTCAAACCCATGTGGTCCTGTTCACTATTAAACCATCCTTCCAAGCAGTCTCCATGTTTCCAGTGTCTTTCTTCCTACTTGGAACTGAACTCAGATGGACATTTCTTCCAACAAGCTGAGCAATAAATCTTTTGAACTGCAATTTAACATGTAATCCTGATCCTTTGCACCTGACAGTTTAGTACTGAAATGGAACATTTTGGACTTGTAAGATTGGAACCCTTATGAAATTAACATACGAAATAGGCTATTTTTAATCATATCTTCCAGAGATACAAATAACTGTAAATGTTTCCCAAAGAGCATGTACAAAAGTAGACACAAACTTTCCTTCCTACTGCTCCTTGGGGAAGTGTGAGGAAGATGGCAAGTTAAGCACTCTCCTTTTCTCACTTCATTTGCTTTCTAAGTGTCTATTATGCTGAAATTACAGCTGTTCCCAAGACTTTAAAAAGTGCTTCATTGCTGCAGAGAAGAAACTCTTTCAAAACGTGAAGAACCCTCACTAAGATTGTTTAAATCTCCTAGGCAGGGCTGCCATGCCTGACATCTTAATGGCCTAGCACAGAGAGGTAAGTGATAAAACAGATAAAGAGAAGTTACTGTATCAGCTAGAGACAGTGGCGATACTTACTCGATCCTCACATGAAGGCATGCTTAATTAGTTTCATCTTTTTAAACTAATATATGAACTGAAACTTAGCCATTCTTTGAAATGTGCATTTCTCCACTATTACAACACAGTTCATTATTTTTTTTAAAGCAAACTTATAGGCAAAACTCTGAACCAAAATGCATATATTCATGAAAATAACATTAAAAATACATTGCATTATGATAAATGGTTTCCAAAACTGTATATCTTATGCAAAATTGCCAACAAAAATATGTACATGCGAGGACACATAGACAAAAATACATAAATATTTTAGTGCTTTTTTAAAAAAGATCCTAACAATAAAAGCAGTTTGACAGTGGCACCAATTGTTCCCTTTCATTGGATATGTTGAAAAAGAGGCATGAAAACTTGGTCACATAATGTCTTGATTTTGATTCCTGGATTGAGTAGAGATTAGACATGATAGCCTAACTCCCCTCCCCACTTTATAACACTATTTTATTGACAGGATTCATGAAAATAAACACAGAAACACCAAAGTTAATAGGCTCACCCACCACTGTGTGATAAACCAGCAATCAGCTATGCATTGCTGCTGATTGGTCACAGATTTCCAGATCTATATGAACCAGTGGTGGGTTCCTCCCGGTTCGGCCCAGTTCTGCCGAGCCGGTAGCGGTGACGATATGACGTCACCGAACCAATTCTGGCCCCCTGCCCCCCCACCCCCTGCGTTATTCTTACCTTTTATTTGGCCCCACCCCCAATCTATTGCTGCCTCCTGAGTCCCAGCTGATGGGCTATAAGAAAAAAAACTGTTTAAACTCTTGCCACAGGGCTTCAAAGGGCCGCCCTACAGCTGATCAGTGGTAAAAGGCAGTTTGGTGGTAGACCGGTGCCTCCAAAAACAAATGAGTAGACTCGTGCCTGCAAAAATACATGAGTAGACCAGTGCCTGCAAAAATAAATTGGTAGACCGATACAGCTCTGCAAGCAGTTAAAAGCTTGGTAGACCAGTACTTCTGCTAAATCCTAAAGAATTGTCACATGACCATCAAGCCACGCCCACAAAAAAGCCATGCCCACAGAACCGGTAGTAAAAATTTTTAGAACCCACCCTGATATGAACCTTGAAGTGGAAAGATAACCAAACAAATTTGTTACTTTTTCTCCATGCTTTGTTTGATGATAAAGTAGGAGAATAAGATTTAGTTTAGTTTCTCAAAAAAGAAGGATGGGAAGATACATGGTTGGCTTAAAGATGGCATGTGAGGATCAGAAAGGATTCTGGGAAAGAAGATAGGTAGTAGAGAAGCTGGGTGGCAGTGAAGCTGGCAGTTTAGTTACAATAATTAAAATGGACTAGGCAACTAGGCAAAAGGGGGGGGAATAGATCCAGGAAACTACAGACCTATCAGCCTGACCTCAATACCAGGGAAGATTTTGGAGAAGTTAAGCAACGAATCACCGAACACCTAGAAGCAAACAAAGTAATAACCAAAAGCCAACATGGGTTTGTCAAAAACAGATCATGTCAGACTAATCTTATTGCATTCTTTGACAAAGTGACAAAATTAGTGGGCCAGAGGAATACTGTTGATATAATTTACTTGGACTTCAGTAAGGCATTTGATAAAGTAGACCATAACCTACTACTAGATAAAGTAGAAAAATGTGGATTAGACAGCATCACCACCAGATGGATTTGTAACTGGCTGACCAACCGCACTCAACGTATAGTCCTCAATGGAACTGCATCTACATGGAGGGAAGTATGCAGTGGAGTACCCCAAGGCTCTGTTTTAGGCCCAGTACTCTTCAACATCTTCATCATTGACTTGGATAAGGGGATAGATGGGGAACTCATCAAATTTGCAGATGACACCAAGCTGGCAGGAATAGCAAACACTCCAGAAGATAGGCTTAAGATACAAAAGGATCTTGACAGACTTGAACATTGGACACTATCTAACAAAATGAAACTCAATGGTGAAAAGTAAGGTTCTACATTTAGGCAAGAAAAACAACATGCATAGGTACAGTATATGTGGTACCTTGCTCAATAGTAATAACTGTGAGAGGGATCTTGGAGTCCTAGTGGACAACCAATTTAATATGAGCCAGCAGTGTGCAGAAGGTGCCTAAAAAGCCAACACAGTACTAGGCTGCATAAACAGAGGGGTAGAATCACATGAGGTGTTAATACCACTTTATAATACCTTGGTAAGGCCACACTTGGAATACTGCATTCAGTTTTGGTCGCCACAATGTAAAAAAGATGTGGAGACTCTAGAAAGAGTGCAGAGAAGAGCAACAAAGATGATTAGGGGACTGGAGGCTAAAATATATGAAGAACAGTATGTCTAGTTTAATGAAAAGAAGGACTGGGGAGACATGATAGCAGTGTTCCGATATCTCAGGGATTGCCACAAAGAAGAGGGAGTCAAACTATTCTCCAAAACACCTGAGGGTAGAACAAGAAGCAATGGGTGGAAACTAATCAAGGACAGAAGCAACTTAGAAGTAAGGACAAATTTCCTGACAGTTAGTGGAACAACTTGTCTGCAGAAGTTGTGAATGCTCCAACACTGGAAGTTTTAAAGAAGATGTTGGATAATCATTTGTCTGAAGTGGTGTAGGGTTTCCTGCCTAAGCAGGAGGTTGGACTAGAAGACCTCCAAGGTCCCTTCCAACTTTGTTATTCTAAACTCTAGTAGATGTTCATGATGGAATACTGGACTGAATATTTCTATCCATAGTAAGGTTGGCTACTCAATTTAAAATGGGTTGAATAACTGATACTAATTAAGATTTAGGGGATGCTGTGCGTGAGAGAGAGGGGGGAAGGAGGGAGGGAGGGGGAGAGAGGGGGGAATCTAGCCCTTTCCAACCATCAATAATTAAAGGTTAAATTTGCCATCCTGTGATCTGGTAAATGTGAACACTCAAAAAAATTAAATGGCTATATCAATATTACTTGATTAAATAGCCTCTTTCATTTGCAGTTGGCTTTTGATGAGAACTTCAGAACATTGCAAAATAATGGATGAGAGGGAAGCATTTAAAAGAAACTACAGAAGAAGGGAAGAGACTATTTTGATGTACTCCTCCAGACAAGATTCAAAGACATGATGCTTTCAGATACAGAGATCTCATTTAGCTAACAAAACCTTCCAGAACGCCACAGAAAGCCATCTAATGATGTGGAAGGGGCATGATCTAATTTTGTTTTGTTGAAGCAGGTGCTTAAAGATGAGAATTATCACAGGAGTGATTACCTGATGTCTATAATTAAATTTCCCCAATTTCTACAACTGCCATTTTTGTTAATATAATTTGGGAACATTTTTCAGTGTGGGGAAAGGTTTAAGGGTGAGAATGGGAGTAGTGAAAATTCTAGAGGTCTTCTGGTCCCATTCGCATCATTACTTTGGGGAAAAAAAATATTGAATGAGTTGTGTTACTGAAATTTAGCAACCGGGCAGATGATTTTCAGCAACATAATTTTGGAGTGCAGGGAGAATACAAAAGTGGCTGAAGTTGCATGTTGACAATGGGTTACAAATACCTTCCCCTTTTGTTGTGGTTATCCTACTCAAAAATATATTTTTGAGATGGAACATTTACATTGGTGCACAATATTCTAAAGGCAACAGAACCATACAGTCATTATGAGACTAGCTATATTGTTTACTATTCCTTCCCGAAAATTCCAAGCATAAACCATGTCTTCTTTGCCAATGGTGTATTTGGAAAGGATTTTGCTTGAAATACCATTATTTCCATGTATTGTTTTCACTTAGACTACTCAATTTATGAAATTGGGTTTTTTTTTTCCTATGCCAATGTTGCTACAAATCCAGATACCGTTGCTATATACCAAAGAAATAATAAAATGAAATTAAATTGATATTTTTCTTTAAAAAACAAAGTTTTTGCTCTGGCCCTATCCCTTCATAGAATCAAGTAGGGGCTACATAAATTACATAGAATCAAGTAGGGGCCACGTAAATTACAAACTCAACCTGTTCCTTAGTGTAGGAATCCAGATTAGAATATCCTCCAAAGGTAGCAGTCCAACCTCTTTAATTAATTAAATTATTTGCCACCCATTTCACCTGAAGGTGACTCTGAGTGGCTTACAATATATTACAAAAATAAAAATTATAATGAAAAGATGAGGAGGGAAGGGACAGGGTGCATAGGGGAGAGATGGGATATTCTATTGGTTTGTCAACCAACTTCAATGTGAATAGCCATATGTTCATATCCTTATCCATATCCACTGAATATCCAATGAAGGAAACCTAATCATTTTCTTGGATAACTGATTCTACTGATAAACTGATATTACTGTTAGGTATCATGTTTTGACATTCAGTTATTATTTGCCTTCCTGTAATTTACAGCCATAATTCTGTGCCTTGGAACTTGTTACAGTAGAAAACTGGTCGTGACCTATTTTGTGTGACTTTCCTTCAGGTATTCCAAGAGTGCTGTCATAACTCAGTTTAATATTCCCAGGGCTAAACATTCCAAAATCTTTTGAACTTACTTTATCAGACTTGTGTAGAATTGCACATAATGAAACTATTACATCCCAATGATTTGGGAACAATACTTCTGTTAATGCAGCCTGAAAATTGCATTTGCCTTTTTTTACAGCCCACTCACACTGTTGACCAATATTCAGTTTATATTAAACTATTATTCTACAATGTTTTATGAAATAAATTATAGATTCTATATTTGTGAGTTTTATTTCTTTTTCCTGAGTGAATAAGTTTGCATTTATCTGTTAAATTTCATATCATTATTTTAGTCCATTTCACCAACTTACAGTATTATAAGAGTTTGAGTTTTAGCTTATTACCTACTTTGTTTCATCTGCAGATTTCATAAATATTCCCTGCACCTCTTCATTCAAATACTTACAATGAAGAGTGAAGAATACAGACTGAATCTTGTGGCACCCACGAAGAATTAAAAGCATCCCATTTCATTCTGTGTCACCTCTGATAACCATTCCCTCCACCTCTCATCCAAGTCATTATTTAAAATGTTGAACATATTAATATTTCTTTTATTTAGAACCATACATTTTGGGGGATGATGTCCCCAGAATGCTATTCAATGCAATCAGAAATTGCCAAAGGACAAATTGCTGAAGCTGAACAAATTTCAGCCCCTTCTTCTGACTGCCTGAAAACCAGATATTAGGGGTGTGGTGTTTTTTTTTTAACAGAGTTAGCACTGGTCCCATGCAATTTTTCCTAATTATCCTGCAGTTCCTGATCAATGTCTGCAGGATCTAATTAATTACGAGTGCCCTGTAGTCATGGAAGAGGTTTAAAAATAACCACAGTCCACAAATGGGAGATAGAATGATGTTCTTCAAATGCTTCATGCTCTTCTTCAGTAGCTGCCCCTTTCTTAACATGCACTACCGGTACACTATGATGTGATTTAGTTCAGGATTAATTCAATGGAAGCCAATGAAATTCCAAGTCAATAAACAACTGAGGCTGAATGGCAGAAAAACACATTGTAATATAGTCCCGTGAAAGTTAATTCAACATAAAAGAATAAAATTATAATTAACAAGTTTTTCAGTAATAGAGTAATGAAAAGGAACCCTCTGCCTGCCCCCAGCAGTACACACACTGCTCTCCTAAGATTTTCTACAACTTTTATCTACAAAACTTTATTTTGCTTTTATGTTTTCATGACCAGAGGTTGTTTAGATAAAGTATAGTGGGCAATGTGTGGCATTCCAAATGTTATGGAGCTGGAGCTATTTATGCATAGGTTAGGTTGATGGAAACTGGAGTCCCACAATTACTCAAGGGTGATATTTTGTCTAACTCCCATATTATGGGAACAAAAGCTTGATGTGTAAGACATCCATCAGAGAAAGAAAATGAATCTAAGTCTGATTGACATTACCTGTTGTAGCCCTTCCAAAGGCATTGATGAACCCTCTTCCCCACCCAATTATCTGGCCTAGGAATAATTATAAAGGATGAATGAGCACCATTGTCTCACAAATATAAAAACAAAAAAAGATATGCCCACACTTGACAGAATTGATATGTCCTGAGCTTTTCAAGCAATAGATTCCACCGCTAAGACATTTCTCCTTTATTTTTAGTTTTACTTAAAAGCTTAGAATGTTACTTCCTTTATATACAGTCACCTGCAGTTCTCAAAGTAATGGATTTCCAAATGGGAAGCAATTTTCAAGAACCCTTTTTTATATGTTCAGAATTTCTATGAATGAAATATGAGAATCCATTCCAAATTCATTCCACAAGTTCATTCATCTTTTGAGCTAACATAAATAGCTAACAGGCAAGGAAACTCTACTGCCCAGTTCTCTGCATGGTTGCTTAGGAGTAAGAACCTCTGGAGTCAATTGAGATTTGTTCCCAGATAAAAACATGTGCCTTGGAAGAAGCTACCTAATATGGATAGAATTCCCTGAAATAATATCTACTGCTGCTACTTCCAGTGATATTATGAGGTCCAGAGGACCATCCATAGTTCAGAAGAAGTAGGGAGCATTGAGGAGTTGATTAGCTAACCATAAGGAACAAATATGTACTGGAATAAACATCATCATCAGCTGTTTATTCCTCCTATTACTCCATCATTTGGATGGAGTATCAGATGCTGGGAAACCCATTGGCAAGTCCAAATACAGGAAGGAAAGGGACGGGTGCTGATACCAATGGCATCATCAGCACCAACAGATTAATCATTCTTGGGAAATTATGCAAGGTGTTAGTTAGGTCACTGGCAGAGCAAGGAGCAAATTATGAGAATAGTTTCCCTTAGAACAAAAACAATATGTGAAAGAAAACAACAAGCAAGAGAACAATTATAATTTTAGCATGATCTTATTTATTTAAAACTTAAAAGGGCTGCTGTTCAGTGCCAGCCGTGGACCAACAGGAAAATGTTTCATTGAATTCTATATAAATTGAATTTGTGTAATTTAGAACCAGGGAGAGATGAACTTGATTATATATGCTCGTATCATTTTGTATTTTAACCTCAATAAGAAAAACAAAATCATATTTTTATGGCGTTTCCCATCAGAATTACGTATATTAGAGAAAATTCTGCATAACACTTTATATTAAACTGCAAAATAATATAATGTTTCAAATCTTATATTAAACCTGAAAAATTAAATGTATCCATTCATTGTGCAAAGATGAAGCACTTTTGCAAGCAATATATATACTGGTTCTATACTGCTCTCCTAAACCCTCCCCCCTCTCTAGTCTAAAATGTAAATAGTATACATAACCTACTTCAATAAAAATGACATCTTGGTACAGATAACATACCTAAGTTACTTCTTGGACTTTTTTGAGGTCATTTATATTTATATACTTATGTATTCATTTACTTACTAGATTTACAACACTGCCTAACTCAGAATACATGGTTTTCAGTGGCATAAAACAACAACAAAACAATAAACCAAAAAAAAAAAAAAATCCTCCACATAACCTTAAAACATATTCAATAGTAAATATAAAATACAAAATACAAAATGGTACCAAACACTGAAACAAAACAACCAAACATTCATTCAAATGACCCTAATGCATGAGGAAAGCCAGATCGTGACAGCTTAATGGATATCAATATTTTATAGATTAATTATAAGTTTAAAATATCTGATTTTCAGGAACATCTGAACAATGCTTAAACATCTTTCTCCTCTGATGATCTTGACTTGCCTGGAAAATGATAATTATATTGCCCCATCTTCATATTTTCCACAGTCTTCAATTTTGCTTGGCCACAGTTACTTCAACATACAGCCAAAATGGGTTCAGTACATAGGATAAAGATATCATTCGTGTCTGAAACTTGCACTCCGGCCCCCAATGCGTGACTCGTGTCCTGGGTTGTGTAGAGTCTCAGGCCCAGGGTCCGCGGCTGATGTTGTGTAATGCCAGGTCGGTGGTTAACAAAGCCCCCCTCATTTGTGATCTTATTTTGGAGGGGGGTGCAGACCTGGCAGGTATTACGGAGACCTGGTTGGGCCAGGAGGGGGGGGTCCCCCTCGTTGAGATGTGCCCACCAGGTTTCCGTGCATTTCATCAGCCAAGGGCCCAGGGGAGGGGTGGGGGAGTGGCGGTGATTATTAGGGAAAGTCTTTGTCCGAGGGAGACCACTGTTCCTCAGATAGCCGGATGTGAGTCCCTTTGTGTGAAGTGGGGCCGTGGGGTGCAGATGGGTTTGCTGACTACGTACCTGGCTCCCTGCCACGTGGCAGCGACCCTGCCCGAGCTACTCGACGTCATTGCCAGGGTGGCGGTTGATACCCCCAGACTTATTGTCATGGGGGATTTCAACCTTCCATCCGCGGGTGAGGCGTCAGAGGCGGTTCGGGAGTTCATGGCTTCCATGACGGCCATGGACCTGACCCAGTTAGTTCAAGGCCCAACTCACATAGGGGGACACACTCTGGACCTGATTTTTGTCTCTGGTCAGTGGTTGAATGATCTTGGTATAGGGGACCTAGATATTAAACCCTTGTCATGGACAGATCATTCGCTCCTCCAACTAGACTTTCCTACCGCCTTCCCCCGCCGCAGGGAGACGGAGCCAACTAGAGGGTTCCGTCCCAGGCGCCTGATGGACCCCGAAAGGTTCCTGACGGAGCTTGGGCCGTTCCCTGAGACCCTGACACACGACTTGACTGAAGAGCTGGTGGCCGCCTGGGAAAGGGCGGCCGCCGGAGCTTTGGACCGCGTCGTGCCTTTGCGGCCTCTGACCCGATGCCGATCTCAATTAGCTCCTTGGTTCTCTGAGGAGCTGAGAGAGATGAAGCGTCGGAAAAGACGCCTAGAGAGCATTTGGAGGACTAGTCAATCCGATTCCGACCGGACACAGGTGAGGTCTTATATCAAGACCTACCTAGTGGCGATAAAAGCGGCAAAGTCTAACCACTTTTCCGCTCTTATCGCATCTGCAGAGAACCGCCCAGCCGCCTTGTTTAGGGTGACCCACTCCCTTCTTCGGGGGAGAGTGCGGGAAGATCCCTTGCAGGGTCGTGCTGAGGATTTTGTGCAATTCCTGCATGATAAAGTCGCTCGGATTCGGGATGGCTTGGACTCCGACTGGATGAGTCCACGGGAGGAGACCAGGGCAGGTCTTGAGAATGTTATCTGGGAGGAGTTTGATCCTGTGACTCCCGAGGATGTGGACAGGGTCCTGGGTAAGACTAGTGCCGCCACGTGTTTATTGGACCCGTGTCCCTCCTGGTTGGTGCTGGCCTCCCGGGAGGTTACACGAGGCTGGCTCCAGGCGATTATAAGTGCTTCTTTGAGTGAGGGTGCCTTTCCTGCCGCCTTGAAAGAGGCGGTAGTGAGGCCCCTCCTCAAGAAGCCTTCCCTGGACCCGGCTGAATTAGGCAACTATCGTCCAGTCTCCAACCTTCGTTTTGTGGCGAAGGTTGTTGAGAGCGTGGTGGCACGACAACTTCCCCGGCACCTGGATGAAGCTATCTATCTGGACCCGTACCAGTCGGGCTTCAGGCAGGGGTACAGCACAGAAACGGCATTGGTCGCGTTGGTGGATGATCTCTGGAGGGCTCGGGACAGGGGTTGCTCCTCTGTCCTAGTCCTATTAGACCTCTCAGCGGCTTTTGATACCATTGACCATGGTATCATGCTGCAGCGGTTGAGGGGGTTAGGAATAGGGGGCACCGTTTTGCGGTGGTTCTCCTCCTTCCTCTCCGACCGCTCGCAGTTTGTGTTGGCAGGAGGACAGAGGTCGACCTCGAGGCATCTCGCATGGGGAGTGCCACAAGGGTCGGTCCTCTCGCCTCTCCTGTTCAACATTTATGTGAAGCCGCTGGGTGAGATCATCCGTGGTTTTGGGGTGAAGTGTCATCTGTACGCTGACGATACGCAGCTGTACATCTCCACTCCAGACCACCCCAACGATGCCCTTGATGTGATGTCCCGCTGCCTGGAGGCCGTGCGGGCCTGGATGGGGAGGAACAGGCTCAGACTCAACCCCTCCAAGACCGAGTGGCTGTGGCTTCCGGCGCCCCGATATAGTCAGCAGGTGCCATCGCTGACTATTGGGGGTGAATCTTTGCCCCCCACAGAGAGGGCTCGCAATCTGGGTGTCCTCCTGGATGCACGGCTGTCTTTAGAAGAGCACATGACGGCCGTGGCCAGGGGGGCCTTTTATCAGGTTCGCCTGATTCGCCAGTTGCAGCCCTTTCTGGATCGGGACGCCTTGCGCACGGTCACTCATGCCCTTGTCACCTCCCGATTGGACTACTGTAATGCTCTCTACATGGGGCTCCCCTTGAAGAGCATTCGGAGGCTCCAACTGGTCCAGAATGCGGCCGCGCGGGTGGTTATGGGTGCAACTCGTTGCACCCACGTGACACCCCTCCTGCGCGAGCTGCACTGGCTCCCAGTGGCCTTCCAGGTGCGATTCAAGGTGTTGGTTACCACCTTTAAAGCGCTCCATGGCATAGGACCCGGGTACCTTCGAGACCGACTTCTGCCACCAATAGCCTCCCACCGACCAGTCCGCTCCCACAGAGAGGGTCTCCTCAGGGTGCCATCGGCCAAGTTATGTCGGCTGGCGACACCCAGGGGGAGGGCCTTCTCTGTGGGAGCCCCAGCCCTGTGGAATGAACTGCCCCCGGAAATACGTAAGATCTCCGACCTCCGGGTGTTTCGCTGCGCTCTGAAGACCCTGTTGTTCCGCCAGGCCGGGCTATTAACATAACGTTTTAAATTGGGGTATTTTAAATTTCTGGGATTTTAATTGGAGCCTAATTATTTAATGATTTTAAATTTTAATTGTTGTTTTGTTTCTGTGTTTTTAAATAGGCTGTACACCGCCCTGAGTCCTTCGGGAGAAGGGCGGTATAGAAATAGAAATAATAAATAAATAATAAATAAAATTGTCTGGGATCACTTGTATGGATAATCCAGAAACCACCTGGTTCCTTCTCAGGTTGCTTATCTTACAGTTTATCATCTCACAGTCAAATCTGAGCAGCTCCTGTATGTGGGATTCCAGCATTACCTGATCCCTGGTTGGCTGTGACTCAAGGAAGATACATGCATTCTAGGAGTACATTAAGAACAGTACTAAAAAAGCAAAAGCTACAGGAAGCACCAGGTGCAATATAAAAGGTGAATCTTATTATTAAAGTTCAACTGATGGGTGGCTCTTTGCAGAGATTCTTGTTCTCTGAACCTGAATAAAATAAATTCTAAATGGGAGAGGGAGATATGACATTTTCATAAGCTAGAATGAAATCGTTTTACTTCAGCAGCATGATATTCTAATGAACAGCTGGAAATATAGATGTGAGCTTGAAGGTTGTTAAAAGAAAAAAAAAATAATGCAACTAGTCAAGATAGCAATGCCCTGTAATTTATTGCCTTCCATTGTATCAGTTATGGTACCCCAGTGGTTAACAAGAGCTCTCTTTGTCCAGAGGTTGCCAAGGAAACAGTTCCTGTCCTTCAGGAAGCAGGAGAGCAGTTTCCTGTTTTCAGGAAGGCTTAAGGACTCTCATTCTCCAATCAGAAAGCCGATTTGTAGACCGGAAATGGACAGCACGGCTGCCAAGGGCATATTATATCTTTTTTGGCTCTTAAAAAAAAAAAAACAAATCTTAATCCATAAACACACATTTTATACCATCTAAATTTGGGTCCATATAAGAAGTAGGTTAGGGAGTTAAAGGGAAGGACAATTAGGGAAAGCAAATATCTATCTAAAGCTTTCAGGGCAGTGATTAGAACAAAACCGAACACCATAAGGAAGTCGGTGTTTTCCAACTCATAGAGATGTCAAGCACACACAGCTCCTAAGGGCCAAGATACTAGTGGGATTCAGAGATTTTTGTGATTTTTTTTGTCTCGAATATAGGATTTTTTTCTGTCTATTTTCAGATTGTTTTTTCCTCTTTTTTTTTTTTTTTTTGGTACTTCTTCAAGTTTTCTTGTTTCTGCCTAGCATTAAAAAGTGTTTTTTCCCTTACAAATTTTTCTCTTCCCTTTTTTCTTTCTTTTTCTTTTCTTTTTTCTTTTTTGGCTAACTGTGATATGGTGTGAACTGGGGTCCTATTAGCACAAGTGTTCAGGCTCAAGATTAATAAAAAGGGTTGACGCGTGCATTCTTGTGCTCCTCCCTCCCTTCCAAATAGCATGAGTAAACAAAGACTAATATGCGGAAATTCAGATAGGGTTGCATTCTGCAAGCCTGCTGGAAATAATTTGATAAACTTTAAAATTCTATAAATCTTGAAAACCACAGTGTCTCTGTGAAGAAATACAGAAACAATGTTCTCACCCTCTATACTTTGAAATATCTGAGCAATTGCCTGCTGTAACCTCCAAACCAGATGAGTTGTTGAATCAATCCTCTATAGTGCAGAATGGATATTCAGTAGCTCATAATTCTTTTTTCTTGACCCCCCCAAACAATCTGATTAGCAATTGCTGATTAAGATGATAGAAGCCTAATAAATGCTGAAAAATAAATTATGCGAGGATGTTAAAAATTGGAAGGTTGAAGAATGCATATTAAAAATAGCAAAATTTAAGATTTCTTGGCTGACTGCAGAGTGTTATTTTAATTTTAGCATGGATTACACCCCCTGGAATGTAGCCATCTGCCCCTTACAATTCACTCTGGTATGGCCAAACAAAAGAGAATATGTGCACAGCATGTGAGTCTACTAGCAAACATGTTCTAAATGATTTCAAATCTTGCATTTTACATTGGGACCACCAGACATTTTCAAGCTGTCAAAACTTCAAATTGATAGAGCAATAATAGGGTCATATATTTGAAACGAAAAGGAAAGTGGTAAGTGAAATATTTCTCAGACTAAATCAACATTCTTGGTTTTGATGCCACATAATTTCCCTTTGTTCTTTACAGTCTGCTTTAAATTTTAGCTTTGAACAGTACTGGAACAGTAGTGTTCCAAAAAATATAATCAGATGGGTGGGAAGATAATTTTTAAAAAGCCTTGTAGATCTATTGCAACGAAGTAAACATTATTTTAAACAATTCCATCTGTAAGAATAGGCATGAGCTGCAAAGAAGGGGGAGGGAAGAGGGAGGCTATTAATTAGTGCAAGTTATGCAATTATACAAATAAAGAACACATTACAAGTTCATTAAAATGCAAAGCCAAATAAAAGTGTCACGTTGATGTGACCATGGTTGAACAAAGGGAATGCCAGTTATTAAATGGCAGGAAGTTGAGAAAAGCTCTTAAAATAGTGCTCAGTTTAAAGCCACTGCTGTTAGTAGAGTTATTCTCTACTATTCTCTAAACATTCTCTAAATGTTTAGAATTAAGCAAATCTAAATCGTTTACAGTAGCCAAAAAAAAAAATTGATGAAGCCTGATTACACATTTTCTCAGTAGTTAAAATCAATTGCATTACCCTGTTTTAAATACCGATAATTTTGGAGGGGAGGGGTTATAGTTTCTGTTTATTGGCCACATCAAAACATTGTTTAATATTTAGCCCATTTGTAAGAGTTAGCAAGCATTTGGAATCTAGGATACTCCTTATTTCAATAATGTTTTAGATTTCTACAACCATAATTAGAAGAGGAAATTTTAAAACTTCAGGTTCAATTCCCTGCTAAACATCTTTGACAGTTGGCTGTGCGTTCACTGTTTCAACATGGTAAAGCCAAGTCCATAACTTAAAAATTAAAATACTTTTAAAAATAAATAAGCTCAAGTCTTATCAGCATTGAAAAACATACAAATGTACACCATGTAATTGTTATTTGTTTATGCAGAACAATTTCAGCTTCAGTTATCCATGTTTTTAACTGGAAAACCTTCGCTCAAATACTACACTGAAACTAAAGCAACAAACTAGTTTTGGTAACTGCTTGTCCCATAAACAATAGTTTAATTCAAAGGAATTTAAGAACATGTGCCTAAGTGACTCTAGAAATCTCACTATCTACAGAACAAATGACAATTGTGCTGTAGAACACAAAGACATTCAGAAGAATACTCCCAATATCAATTGTTCTACTAGAACTTTAGTTAGTGGAGGAAGAAAATAATTTAAGCCGTATCTCGACCTGTTCTGGGATACAATCATATCTCTTTTGACAGTGCAACTTTACACATTCTTGCCATCTGCCAGAGAGTCTCCTCTGGAAAGTGATAGCTTGTAAAGAGTGTCACACCTTTCCATTCTCTAGAACAGTGACATCTGCAAAAGAGGGTCAACAAGTCAAGATAATGGTCATGACTATGTAATTGAAGTTCCGGCTTTTTTGTAAACGTGCCAGAGTCAAGTACACATGCTAAGAAGGCTTCAATTGAATGGTTGCAAATGTTATCCTGATTTCTTTACAAACACATACAGACATGCAGGCAGATGCCCTGTTCTATAGTTTATGGGTGTCAAACTCAAGGCCCACGGGCCGGATTCAGCCCATGCAGTGCTTAGATCTGGCCCACAGGGCCACCCTGGAAACAGCAAAAGACCAGCCTACAGTGCCTCTGCCAGCGAAAACAGAGCTCGTGAGAGCCATGTGCATCCCCCACAAGCTCTGTTTTCTGCTGCGACGGCCCCCTGCCCCTCTCTGCTACTGAAAACAGAGCTCGGGGGGCATGCACAGCCCCCAGGCTCCATTTTGGCCACAACATCCTCCTGCAACCCTTTGCCAGCAAAAATGGAGCTTGGAGGGCGCACATGCAATCCTCCCGAGCTCATTTTCACTGGCAGAGAGTTGCAGGATGCCATCACCACCAAAAACAGAGCTCAGGAATCTGTTTCTGCTGGCAGAGCACTCGGGTAACAACAGTTGCCCTCGATATGAGTGATGTCAAGTTGGCCACGCCCCCTGGCCACACACCCCGAACCCCCCCCCAAGGTCAGGCCCAACCCTGATGTGGCCCTTAATGAAATCGAGTTTGACACCCCTGAGTTGGAGTAAATTGGGGTTCTGTAATCAACCCAGCTGTGAGATATATCAAGACTTGTCTTTCAACTCATGCTAGATCAGGATCTGCCTTCTGTTGCTCCAATGTTTCTGAAATTTGACTTTCATAGTCAAGAGAATAAGATGATAGAAGAAACCATCATGGCAGAAAATTTTTGGGAAATGTTCCAGTCTGGATGTCCATAAAGATACATCTTTGAACAGAAAGCTTTTGACAGATACCTACCAGAAAAGGGCTCCTTTACAGTTGTGTCTTGATTTTAAAATTGGATTGATCTGAATGTATTTTCTATTCATAATATGCCATAAAAGTGTCATTTATTTATAACAAACAGCAAGACCGCAAGACATAAAACAATGTATTAACAGCAACAAATTATTTAAGACATCCTAGCAAATTTAAATTATATTTGACTGATAATTCATTAAAAATCAGAATCAGATTTAAATTGTTTTAAAGGCCTTTGTTACAGTTTAACTATACAAAAATACTATCAACAAGCAGTTCAATAAAGGGAATTGTTGAAAGCTCAATAAATTGTTTCGGAAGCTTGCCTCACTTCTTGGTTATTCTTATTCAAATGTAATCTGAACATGGAGGACATCAACGTGAGTTTTTTGCTATGGTCAAACCACATCCTTAACAAACTGCAAGTCACATTCACTCTACATTTCCATGATTACAGTAGTCCATGCCAACTACCTATTAGATCCAGGCATTCTTGACGAATGTATCTTTTCTTTTATGTATACTGAGAGCATATGCACCAAGACAAATTCCTTGTGTGTCCAATCACACTTGGCCAATAAAGAATTCTATTCTATTCTATTATTTTCAGAGACACTTGCGGAATTTGCTGAAAATTTGGTGGCAGTTCTATTTTCTCTCTGGTCAACAGTGGACCATAAAGGTGGGCAGATCATTGGATGCTATTGCTGCAGTGAGGCCTTTCTCAAGCATTGCCAGTCTCAAGCAGCTCTTTGGTTTACTAAGGAGATGGAGGAAATAGAACAGCTGAAAGGACCGCTAAAATAATGGCAGCAGAAAAACAGAAATTTCCTAGACAATCTAGTGATAGTATCACTAAATAGTTTGCTGTAGTGGTGATAGTGCTACATAGATAAAACTTCTGGAATCATAGTATAGAGCAGGGCTATCAAACTCCCGGCCCGCGGGCTGGATGTGTCATGCGCTGGCTACACCCACACCCGGTTTAGCGAAGGGGGAAAAAGTCCTGATACATCACGTGATGATGTGAGTTTGACACCTGGTATAGAGGGAGGAGCAGGAAGGAAGAGTTAGCTTTCCATTTTAATATGCATATTATTGCATACTCATATTGCATAATTAATAGTACATAAATCTCCTTCCCTCTTGGATCAATTTCATGTAGAAAATATAACTGTGAGACTGTCACTGGATAAAATACTGGGGGCTCAAATTTCATATTTGCTGGGAACCCACTATGTGGCCCTAGGAAAGTTATCATCAAACTAGTAAATAAAAACTATAGTGATTTTCCAAATAAGATTGTTATGGAAGGAAATATGGTAAAAGCTATATATTTTGAACTTTAGGATAATGTTTAAAAGGATATATATTTCTCACATTTAGAATCAAGAAAAATTCCTTAGGTTACAGTCAGAATACTGGTAAAATATAGCCAATTCTGTCTGATTCTATTCTATTGCCAAACTGAATATGAAACTTTTTGTATCTATAATGGGCAAATAAGACTATATAACCTTAGTTGAGTATTTTAGGCAATCAATGTTATATTGATTTGGTTTTGGGCTTGGGTTGGATATTTTTTAAAATATAAAATCTCTTGTGGCAATTTTGCAGCCTCTGGCTCTGGTTATGATATTCTTCAGTGTGGGATTTCTTATCCCCAGCCAAATTGCAGCCACATTTCCTTTATTGGATGCTCGCTGTAAAGACAAACCTGGGGATATCGAAAGTCATATTAGTATGTAACGACCTATAAAGAAATGCTCTGCTCAGAGTGTGGACATATTTTCTTTGTCTGAAAGCTTACAACAATAAAATAAATAAATAAATAAAGGAAAACATAGTTCCTCTATCAATTAACAAGCATGGATAAACATACTTTCATACGCATCTTATGAAATATGTCATCATGAAGCATCTCATTTTGATATTTCCTTGGGATTTAAAAATATATGAATAAAAGAAATCATACTGATAAATATATCCTGCAATGGTCTGGATATTTATTATTCCCAGTTTCCTTCACATTAAGATACAGAACTGTATCTATGGCCATGGCTTGTTTCTTGGAACTTTCCCAATGTCGTTCTCTACCTAGTTTATTATTTGTCAACAAGTACAAGGAAACAAGTAACAGTATAGACATAGACATTTGACACGTGAAAAAAAATTGGCACAAATAAAAGGATATAAATAGGCAAAACATAGCTATAAACACATAGAATTATTACATATAAATGGGGACTGTAGGACAGGGATGGTAGGCACGCTGGTTCGCTTATGTGCTTAGTTGTAGGTTAGACTGTAAATTAGACTGAAAAAAAAAACAAAAAACCTGAATGCAGAGATTTAATTTTTCTTCCTCCAATGTTATATCTTCTGTCCAGTGTAAGGGGCTATTCAGTTTCTTCTTAAGTGGAGAAATTAATTACACCTGCATTTAGTGCATATTTAAGCACATGTTTAAAGCAAATATTTAAATTTCATGTGACAAAAACCAAAAGCACAGCTTAATAGGAAAAAGGGAAAATGTGATGTGACTTACCTATTCTTCTCTAACACCTGCCTGATGCTATGTGCTTCCATAATTGAGACAGTTTCACACACAGAGGCAATGTGACAATGAGGCTGAGGGTTGAGTGCTCTTGAGAGAATAGCAATAGAAATAGCACTTTGATTTGATTAATGAAAAGAAGGACTAGGGGAGACATGATAGCAGTGTTCTGATATCTCAGGGTTGCCACAAAGAAGGAGTCAAGCTATTTTCCAAAGCACCTGAGAGCAGGACAAGAAGCAATGGGTGGAAACTAACCAAGGAGAAAAGCAATCCAGAACTAAGAAGAAATTTCCTGACAGTTAGAACAATTTATTTATTTATTGGTTCGATTTATATGCCGCCCTTTTCCGGAGACTCAGAGCAGCTTACGCAGTAGCCTTCATACTTTTGTATATACCTGCTTAGTAGGGCTTTCGCGCGCCCCCCCAAGCGGTGTTCTTTTTTATACGAAGTCATCTTATTGCCCCCACAAACTGGGTCCTCATTTTACCTACCTCGAAAGGATGGAAAGCTGAGTCAACCTTGAGCCTGGTGAGATCTGAACTTGCAGTAATTGCAGGCAGCTGGTGTTACTTAACAGTGCTTTAGTCTGCTGCGCCACCAAGGCTCTTTTAACCAGTGGAACAATTTGCCTCCAGAAGTTGTGAATTTTCAAACAAGGGACATTTTTAAGAAGTGATTGGACAACCATTTGTCTGAAATGGTATAGGGTTTCCTGCCTGAGCAGGGGTTTGGACTAGAAGATCTCCAAAGTCCCTTCCAACTCTGTTAGTCCTATTCTATTCTATTCTATTCTATTCTATTCTATTCTATTCTATTCTATTCTATTCTATTCTATTCTATTCTATTCTATTTATATACCACTCCATAGTGCTGTACAGCCCTCTCTAAGCAGTTTACAGAGTCAGCATATTGCCCCCAACAATCTGGGTCTTCATTTTACCAACCATGGAAGGATAGAAGGCTGAGTCAACCCTGAACTAGTCAGGATTATGGTTATGGGAAGAGTTAGTCTGCAATACTGCATTCTAACTACTATGCCACCAGGGCTCTAAATGTCCCAAATTCCTTCTCAGAACTTGACTAAGCCCTTCAGAAAATCTTAGGTTCTTCTTTGCTGCCTGTCTAAAAGATGTTTTTTGGGGGGAATCTCTGCAAGCTTTTTACCACAGCACTCTGACATCTGCCTAATTCACAATTCACATGATACATGTTCCTTTCTGTTATTCTAATACTGTTTTTCTTTCAATAGGAAGCCGTGGTGCACAGTGGTTAGAATGCAGTATTGCAGGTTAACTCTTCCCATAGCCAGAAGTTCAACCCTGACTGGCTCAAGGTTGACTCAGCCTTCCATCCTTCTGAGGTCAGTAAAATGAGGACCCAGATTAATAGGAGCAATATGCTGACATTTATAAACCACTCATAGAGTGCCGTAAAGCACCGTGGAGTGGTATATAAGTCTAAGTGCTATTGCTAAGCGCTAATATGTTTTCTCTCTGTGGATACCCACATTTATGATTGGCCTTTGGAAGAAGAGATCAAACATACAGTATTTGAACTTGGTGATGCTGGGCTTCCATCTTATGGATGGCTTGCAGAAAAGATACCCAGCACCCACATGGACTAACAAAGACTAACTGCTTAGCTGTCTAGAGTGAAGAGTTATGAAACACTTCACTTTTTAAAGACATTTTACTAAGGAGCAAAGTACTGAGTGTAGTCAAGCATGTAATGAATTAAAATACCCTTTTAAACTTATGCTGTACACAGTTGTAGTCAAATATTGGACTTATAAATAGACATCATTGCACTTGGAACCTATAGTTACAATATTTTAGGTCATCAAAATCACATGACCTTTCTAGAACCTCCTACTGTTCTATTTATTATTTCTATTTACTACATTCTTGAACTTTATTTTGTAATTCCAGTTTAAGCATAGTGGATATTACAGTTTACTCTTTACTCATATGTTTAGAATGGAGCAGTAGCACTTTGGAAAAATGCCACCGTCCATAGTGGTATATTAAATACAAAAGGAGTTTCATTGTAGATCCAGCCCAGGTGAGGCTATTTCAGTGTAAAGTTGGCATACAAATTTTCTTCTAATACTATGTTTGGATGCATTCCCAGAGAATTGTTAGATACATTAAGGTGCTCCACCATGACCTCGGATTACCTAACAGTATTTGCATGATTAGAACTTCGATATGGATTTAGTTCTACGCTCAGCAAGATTTAGTCACTTACTAAGAAATTTGAAATAGTCATATTGGCTGCAAAGGCCTGTGAATACATCTCACAGGAGGAGAAAGGTAGCCATTTGTCCAAACTTTCACCTGAATAAGAAAAGGTTTTCAACAAGAATGATCAAGATATTAAATATAGCATGCACCTGTTGTTAAAAGTTTAGGCTCATTAATTTTAATTTCAAGATGCTACATAAACCCTGAAGTGCTTAAGTATAAAACTACTGTATTGCAAAGGCAGAAGAGAAAATGGAAAAGAGCATATTTATAATCAAAAGCACGAACTAGTTAATAAAGGATTTGCATTCAAATTATTAATATAGGAAATAAAAATAAAATACATACTGAGTGTTATCACATCAGGTTAGAAACTGTTTTAAAAATTCCTCCAGAAGCACACTCTTCCTTCTGTTTAACACAGAACCCTAGAATTCTGATATGGTTAGACTTGAATGATCTAACATATGGAGTTTAATTATCTTTGCACAACTAAGTAGCTTTATCTTCATCTTTCACTTCTCCTTCTTCCCTTCAGTTTCACCTGTATTCTAGTGAGATTTCCATAAAAACCTGCTATTCAGGATAACAATGAAATCAGAATAATGAATAGTTTTCTTCGGTTTCCTCTTTTTCGATCTCAATGCGGTTAATGGGCTGGGAACCAGCATATTTGTTCTGTTATTTTCCAACAAAATAAAAATGAAACATTGCGGCAAAGACCAAGCGTTTCTACCTCACTGAGGAAACATTCCTTTTTAGCGATTCTCATCACCTAGCCTGTAATCTAACAAACACAAATAATCTTCAGCCACATAAAATATTTATAGGATGTCTTTGAACCGAATAGCCCTGTATAACCTCTGCTGTTGTCAAATATTGTAATGAAAAGCTAGGAGGTTTCCTTGCTCTCCTGGCCTTATTTCTGAATATTCATAAACTTAATAAATATCCTGATGTGCACTATTCATGAGCACAGCAGGCTCTTTGAGGTCTACCAAGCTAAAGGTTATTGGAGATTGAAGTCTATGCAATGCAAGCACCTGGAATTGGGCCCTTACTTGATCCTGTCTTCATAAAACTTAATGAAATAGCCCAGGGGTGAAATGCTCCCAGTTCGGACCAGATCACCTGATCCGGTAGTGATGGAGGGTGGTTCGGAGAACCGGTAGCAAAAATCCCTGCCCCTTCTCCCCCATGCCCAGCTGAGCTGCACAATCATCAGAGGCTTTTTTTTTTTTTACTTTTAAAAGCATTTTTTCTACAACCTCTTCGGCCAAATAATGCTTTTAAAAGTAAAAAAAAAAAAAAAAAAGCCTCTGATGATCGTGCGGCTCAGCTGGGATCATCAAAGGCTTTTAAAAGAAAAAAAACCTTTTTTTCTTTTAAATGCCTCTGACGATCCAAGCTCAGTTGCCTGACCGGCAGAGGCTTTTGAAAGCATTTTTTTACAACCTCTTCGCCAAATAGGTTGTAGAAAAAATGGTTTTAAAAGTTAAAAAGAAAAATGGCCACGCCCACCCAGTCACATTACCCCCCACACCAAGCCATGCCCACATAACTGGTAGTAACAGATTTTAGATTTCACCTCTAAAATAGCCCCATCTTTCAGGCTGTCCGAAACTGCAGTTCCAAAAGATGGGTCACTTCCCTTGAGTGGAATAGTATCCATAGTATCCATATTCATTTGCTCTGAAAATGCAGATTCAATCAATCAGAATAGAGTTGGAAGGGACCTTGGACATCTTCCATTTCAGACAAATGACTGTCCAGTCTCTTCCTAAAAACCTCCAGTGATAAACCACCCACCACTTCTGAAGGCAAACTGTTCCACTGGTTAATTGTTCTCACTTAGGAAGTTTCTCCTTAATTCCAGGTTGCTTCTCTCCTTGACTAGTTTCCATCCATTGTTTCTTGTCTTGCGTTCTGGTGCTTTGGAAAATAAATCCCCCCCCCTTCTTCTTTGTGACAGCCCCTGAAATACTGGAATACTGCTATCATGTCACCCCTAGTCCTTCTTTTCTCTAGACTATCCTTACCCAATTCCTGCAAGCATTCTTCGTATGTTTTAATCTCCAAGCCCTTAATTGCCTTAGTTGCTCTTCTTCGCACTTTTTCCAAGTCTTGACATCTTTTTTGTAATGTGGTGACCAAAACAGTTTTCCAGGTGTGGTCTTATTAAGGTTTTTATAAAGTGGTTATAGATTCAACATAGTTGCTGGGAAGTAGGTGGGCTTCCATATCCGAATTTTCTTGTGCAGTTTTGCCGTTTCAAGAATATGATGGATCCTTCCTCTGAAATCTTCCATTTATAACCCCACCATTTTTGCTTTTCTTTTTTTAACCATAGAAAACTCAAGAGAAGTAGCTAGAAGGATGCATAATGCCTTTTGATTAATACTACAAGGAGCCACCCATATGGAATTACCTAGTCTTAATTCTAAGTAAATTTCTTTGGGTTTAAGCACCCTGTAAGCAGTCATATTAAGAGCGCATAATCTTGCTTGAATATTCCAAGGAGAGTTTTAAAAGGCAGTTTACATCACTGCCTCTCCTTTCCTGTATCTAGAACCCGGTTACTTATCCTAGGAACAGGAAGAAGTGGTACCAAGCACTTGCCTTGCTAGAATATACTTCCCCAATGGATAAATGAGGTCATTTCAATTGTTTCCTTTAGGGAAAAGGAGTTTGTCAAGCAATCAAGAATCTTGAGTGGAGAAAGACAGATCAACCAATCACTCTGAGATTTCTGCACCAAATGAACCATTTCTATCTCTGGTCTAGATTTTCCCCACTCATTTGAGACCTTGTGCCCTTGACTGATTTAGACCCAATAGTGAAACTGCCAGTCCCTGTGAACATGTCAACTAGATATTGAGCTAGTTAGTAATTGGATAGCAATCACAGATCTGTAGGTTAATCTGGGAAATTGGGGAGCGGGGGGAACAGCAGAATAAAGCAAAACATATACCGTCAAACCAATAATGTATTGTTGCCAAGAAAAACAACATGACCCGAGGAGCACCTATATATTTTTATTTACAAATGTGCTTCAAAATATATGGATAATCTTGCAGCCAGATCAGGGAGTTACCAGCCAAGTTATTGTTATCAACTGAATAAGGGGAAAGTAGCTATACATTTCCACTGTAAAACACTGCTTAGCTTATTGGTAGAGCAGTTTCTATCCATGAATCTGAAACTTTAATTGTCTGATGGAACTTCCTGATATACCAGCCCTTTCCTGTCAAGATACTGACTTTTGGTTTTGGGGAAGGGGGAAGAGCCTAAACCAGGGCTGGCTTGGCTTTAGTTTATCTCCTTATTGACTACATTTCTGGTTGCATTCAACAACTCAGTCCCATATGGGAAAATGTTTAATCCTATGCATTGAAAGTAGACAATCAGGAAAGACCCTAGTCAGAAGGGAGGGGTGGGGTGTACCCATTTTAAAAGAAAAATTTAAAAAAATCATGATGGCCAAACTGAACCACTGAGGACAGTACATTAACATTGCAGACAAAGACACATACAAACATATACACACAGACACAGACACAGACACACCTATCTGGTCACCTTGGAGAAAATTTAGAGAGAGTCTCTCTGTTCCCAGAGCTGACTTGGTTTTGGATTTTGTCTGCCGATAGCTCTCCGTGTATCCCTTCTGTCATGTTTGCATGATCAAGGGAGGCTCAATGAGCCCGAAGCAAATTCCTATTGAAAAGATCATGGGATTGCCTAGAACTCTGCTAGAAGCCAGATGATGTGAAGCAACAAATGTTGCTTTCCTTTAGCTTTCCCTGACTTGGTGTCTTCAGGATAGACTGGCTCCAGTCACTATAGACACTATACATCTGGAAGGGCTCCAGTCTGGACGTGCTTTTTCAAGAGGCAACTGGACTTTCTGGTTTTTCTTTGAAGACGTTTCATTTCTTATCCAAGAAGCTTCTTCAGCTCTTGGATGAGAAGCAAAACATTTTCAAAGAAAAACCAGAAAGTCCAGTTGCCTCTTGAAAAAGCACCTTTGGGACAAACGTGACCTGGATGACTGAGAATCTCCATAGATATTTGCTCCAATCTGGAGTTGGCTGTTGCATTTAACTCACATGTTTTCAGTTCTCGTGTGTCTGTTGAACATTCTTACATTATAGGAGCATCAAAGGATGGCAACCCTAACATATTGAAAGAAACCTCAATATTTCCTTTTTAAAGAATCAATTACTATACTTGGCAATTTTATCTATTTTAAAAAGTCCTATTCCCATATTCACACAGCTCACAGTTTATGAGACATAGATTCAATTATCAATAGGTCCATCTTTTTGTCCTGCGCAGATTTCTTAAGAGTTGTGCATTGTTAAATCACCTATCCAAAGTCAATCAGGGTGACACTTTAGAATTGCAGATAATCATAAAACCAATAAACAAAACGTGCAACTGACTTTCCCCCCACCCCCCAAAAAAGAAAGTTATTCAGGTCAAATACGATTGGATCCCTTTTCAATCCAGAGCCTTTCGTTTTTGTAACTATTCTGAAATCCAGCATTTTGAATGGGTGCTTATGTGACTGTATGCACAAACACACACACACACACATACATACATGCATACATACACACATACACACACTGTCTTATACAAATACTCATAGTATTGCATTGGTTATGCATAACCCATGGTTCAGAGCAGGGGTGAAATCCAGCAGGTTCTGACAGGTTCTGGAGAACCGGTAGCAGAAATTTTGAGTAGTTCAGAGAACCGGCAAATACCACCTCTGGCTGACCCCAGAGTGGAATGGGAATGGAGATTTTGCAATAT
Source organism: Pantherophis guttatus (assembly GCF_059756535.1). Taxonomy (NCBI): domain Eukaryota; kingdom Metazoa; phylum Chordata; class Lepidosauria; order Squamata; family Colubridae; genus Pantherophis; species Pantherophis guttatus. Next base: position 227,800,490 of record NC_142064.1, read on the forward strand.
CCTTCCCACAGGAATGGGGAGGGAATGGGGATTTTGCAGTATCCTTCCCCTGGAGTGGGGTGGGAATGGAGATTTTGCAGGATCCCTCCCCTGCCATGCCCACCAAACCATGTCCACCAAGCCCTGCCTGCAGAACCGGTAGTAAAAAAAAATGGATTTCACCACTGGTTCAGAGCTGCTCCAAACTAATACATGAAAACAGCCACTAAAAATATTGAACAATGACAAAAAATATGGCCAACGATATTTGAATAAGCAGATCGGGGAAATTGTCACCTGCAGTCAAGAAAAGAAAATGCAGCCTCCAAAGTGTAAATCAAGCACTTTCTTTAAAAGGAAGCTTTATTTTTATACTGATGCAGGCACACAAGGGGGACATTTCTGCATAATTTATCATTAATCGCAGTGGAAATTATATGCACTAGGTTCCTAACCTCCCACCACCACTTCTTACCTAGTGATCAAAATTATAATGAATATGGTGATAGAAATACATCTTTTAGAAAAAGAAATAGCAAGGAAACGTGAACCTGTCACACTGGAATGGTGGTATGGAATGATTGTACAATTAAGCAAAAGTGTTGGTTTTCATTAAGTATCCTGGGAAATTGTTTTGGAAGAACCAATTTAGTTGATGATGGGGCATAAATACATTTAGGAGAATTGAAGAGACTTGGATCATAGGCTGAATGATACTCCACAGTATCTTTAACATATTTCTGATCATTTTTCAGTTACAAAAAGTATTGCCTGGTCTATGTGGTATAAAATACCACTTTATAAAGCCTTAATAAGGCCATACCTGCCATACCTGGAATACTACATCCAGTTTAGGTCACCACATTATAAAAAAATGAAGTTGAGACTTTGGAAAAAGTGCAAAGAAGAGCAACTAAGATGATTAAAGGCCTGGAAACTAAAACATACGAACAATGGTTGCAGGATTTAGATTTGGCTTTTCTAGAGGAAAAAAAAAAAGAATTAGCGGTGACATGATAGCAGTATTCCAATACTTGAGGGGCTGCCACAGAGAGGAAGGGGGTCAACTTATTTTTCAAAGCACCAGAGGGCAGGACAAGAAACAAGGGATGGAAACTACTCAAGGAGAGGCAACCTGGAATTGAGGAGAAACTTCCTTAATTAACCAGTGGAACAGCTTGCATTGAGAAGTTGTGGGTGCTTCATCCCTGGAGGTTTTTAAAAAGAAATGGGACAGACGTTTGTCTTAAATGGTATAGGATCTCCTGCTTGGACAGGGGATTGGACTAGAAGACCTCCAAGGTCCCTTCCAGCTCTATTTTGATTGAGCTTGAGATTGGCTAGGTCAGGATTGGAGAGTCCCAGGTCCTAGAGAGTGGTCTTTACTCAGGCATCCTTCCCTAGTTAAACCCACCTCAGTTAAACCCTCTGTTGGAATAAATGTAGAGGAAACCATATTAGATAGGCTATCTGAAGGATAGAGTATAATCAAGCAACCAAACTTAAAGTGCTGAAAAATGTCTTAATTTCCTCTGGTCCAGAATGGACCATATTAACAGCCACTTCTGTAAAGTGTAGGCATTTGCTCTTGAGGACTTTTACTCTAATAAATTTTGCTACATTATTATTCCCATATTAACGGGCAGTTAATCTAAGTGAGCAATTATCTGGTAAAGATATACTCTCAGAATCCCTGTAATGAGATCCAACAATGGATCGGGTTTTCCTCATTAATCCTCTGCTTCACCTACAAATCAAATCAAATCAAATCAAAATAGAGCTGGAATGGACCTTGGAGGTTTTCTAGTCAGGCAGGAGATCCAATACCATTTCAGACAAGTGACTGTCCAGTCTCTTCTTAAAAACCTCCAGTGATGAAGCACTCACAACTTCTGAAGGCAAGCTGGCCTGGTGGCTCAGCAGACTGATAGCATTGTGAGTAACACCAGCTGTCTGCAATTACTGTAAATTCGAATCTCACCAGGCTCACGGTTGACTCAGCCTTCCATCCTTTCTAAGGTAGGTAAAATGAGGACCCGGTTTGTGGGGGCAATAAGCTGACTTTGTATAAATATACAAAAGTATGAAGGCTATTGCTTAATGCATTGTAAGCCGCCCTGAGTCTCTGGAGAAGGGCGGCATATAAATCAAATTAAAAAAAAAAAAAGCTGTTCTACTGGTCAATTGTCCTGTTAGGAAGCTTCTCAATGTTTATATTAGTCCTTGAGTGTGAGTAAGGGTGAATTTGGGTAAACTAGACGAGAAGACTTCCATTAATCAGTGGAACAACTTGCCTCTAGAAGTTGCGAGTGTTCCAACATTGGGAGTTTTTAAGAAGAGATTGGGCAACCATTTGTCTGAAATGCAGTAGGGCTTCCTGCCTGAACAGGGGCTTGGACTAGAAGACCTCCAAGGTCCCTTCCAACTCTGCCATTCTGTCAAATTCTGCTGAGGACGTCTGTGTGAGAAGGCGATGGGTGCCTTCTCACAAGCAACTCCCTCAGCAACTCAACTGCAGTGGGATTCCTTTCCCCAGACCCTATATATATAAGGCCCATTCGTCTGGTTGTATAAAATGGGCCACAGCGCTTGCAAGCACAGCAGCCAGCCAGGTATTATCAATGGGGTTGCCGGTTGAGGAAATTGTGTCATCTTTCCTGAGCTTGGAAAAAGCAGGGCTGAGCGAGGGGGGGGAAGGGCGAGTTAACCCCGACGCGGAATTCAAACGTTCCTCGCCTCTTCTCAGCCTGAGGCTTGATGGGGTAGTAGAAGGTTTTTTTTTTCCCCGCCGGGAGGAAACGCTTCACTTCACATCACATTTTCACCCAGGAGCTGAGCTTGCAGTCTCTTTCCAGGTAACGTCCCTCTCCGCTGACAGGGCCCGATCCACCTTCTTCGCCCGCCTAGAAGCCAGGGTAACAGCGGCCGCCTCTCCCCGCCCCCTCTCCTCTCTGCGTGGCGATGGGGAAGACCCGGCTTCTCGCCTCCCACTTCTCCGCTCGCCTCTCTGGAAGTTTCCCCCTCACCAGCCCTCAGCCCTTTCCAGCTCTCAGACCCCCGCGCGAAGCTCTACGTCGGATGCAGGCTGGGACTCCGGGATTTAGGTCTGTGCGCGCCGACTTGGCAGTAAATCTCTCTTAAATCCCATTTATAGCGCAGGATTGGGGTTGGCTGTTAAGAGGTGTTTAAGGGGAGCCGGCCCGCCCTAAGTGTCTTCGAAGAGCTGGAAGGAGCCTTCGAAGTGAGCGCGCCAACCAACGCGCAAAACGAAGGCGGTGGGCTCTGGGTCCTTCCCAAACACCAGAGGCGAAGGAGCTTTTTTTTTTTTTTTTCTCATTGGTTCGCCCTCCGAATCAATGAAAGCTCCAGATCCGAGGGGCCCCGGCGAGGCTTCCCGCACTGAGTTTGTGAAGCCCCGCCAAGTAGACCAAGGGCAAGCGCGCTCCGGTGGCTGCCTCTGCTGTAGCTTTCCGCTCAGCCGGGGTTGCGCCCATGCACGGAAAGGAAGGAACGCCCGAGTGTGCCCAGACGGATCATTCATTGCCCCAGGAATAGCGGTGCTTAATAGCGAAGGGGGGGAGGGGGAACGATACGTTTTCGGATGGGGCTCCATTTCTTGCCGAACTTCGACAGGGTCGACCCGCCTTCATCTTGCAAAGTGGCCGATCGGCCGCCCCGATAATAGCAGTCTTGGCGCCGCGAGTCCCACTGTATAATCTCAGCGGGATGCGCGCACGAGATTATAGTTGCTTTCCATTTCTTGCATTTCTTGAATACTACCGTTACGCTGGCGTTCAGTTTCTGCGGTCTCACGTTAGCAATGGGTAGGGAGCCGGGAGGGGAGGGGAGAGAGAGAGAGAGAGAGAAGGGAAGGTATATTATTCGTTTTCTTCGTTTCCACCCTTGGCTTTCTAAACCTCTCCCCCCCCTCAAAAAAGAAAAGAAAAGAAAAGAAAAAAGCGGCAGCCGCGGTCTCTTTAAATCTCTGGCTTGTTTTTTGGCGTTCGTGCTCGCTTCCCCCCACCCACCCACCCACCCCCCTCCTTTCGCGGCTGCTTTTCAGTCCCTGCGTGAGCAAAAGGGCTTCCTCTGCAGCGAAGGAAGGAAAATGCTTGTCGGCCGGAGGAGGAGGAGGAGGAGAGGAGGAGGAGGAGAGCAGCAGCTTCCCTGGGCAGCGCTCGGCGATCAGAGACTGGCAGGGACCTTCCAGTTGCAACAAACTGATAGCGGCGATGGGGCAGGGCGACGGCAGCTGGCCGCGGCACTGAGCGCCCGACGTTGGTGCCGCCCGGGCTAAACCACGCTCTTTGCCCTTCTTTTCAGCCCAGAAAGGTGCCGGACACTTTTGGGGGAGAGAGGGATCGCTGCCGCGCTCTCTCTCTCTCTCTCTCTCTGTCTCTCTCCCGGCGCAACTTGCCGAGCGGATTCTTCCCCCGCCCCTTTCCGATCCATCCATGCCCCGATCTGAACTTTAGCTGCCCCTGGGGCTCCTGCGGAGGGAGCCACCCAAAGAGCTCGGAAGCCGCGAAGATGATTTGAAAGCTCGGGTGCGAAAAGGGGGAAGAGCGCGACTTGGCGAGGTTGTGTGTGTGTGGGGGGGAGACTTCGGAAGATGAGCCACGCAGGTAAGGAGGCTCCGCAAGCCGGGCCAGGAAAGCCCAGGACTAAGAGAAGGGCGCGGGTGGGTGGGCGAGTGGGTGGGAGGCAGGATCTCCGCGCAACTCCCTTTGGGAACGCGCAAGTCGAGGGTTCTCTTAGCCAAGAGTCCGAGGGAGACCTTGAGCTTCGTGCAATCGCTCCTGGAATTAAAGGGAGAGGGGCGGGCGGTCGTTAGCCAAGAGCCGGAATGCCAAACATTTCTCCCAGGGCACAAGAACCCCGAAGGATCCCCCGCCCCCCCCCTCCCCGGGAAAAAAAAAAGAAAGTGCCACCTTCCCAGAGGTCATTCGCTCCAAAGATTTATATGCCGCTGCTCCTTTATCAAGACTCTCAAAGCAGAGGGAAAACGAGCCACGAAAAAGAAATCACCAGAGTCGCAGAGTAAAGTGGAAATTGGGATATCTAGAGACCGGCGAAGCGCAGTTTGCGGTGGATTTAGGGGATCCGTTCCTTGCCTCTTTTTTTTTTTCCCCAGTTCTATACGGATATCAGAGAAAGGAGGCTTTCTACCCCACCCACCCCACTTTTCCTTTGTGCCTTTCCTCGCCTTCGGCTCCGGTTTCCAATCTTTTCGGCTTTATGCTTGTGCTTCTTTCTTAGAATAAAGGCGAGGGAGGGGACGGAGGGTGGAATAAAGAGGGAACTGGGGTGAATCGGTTCTTGGGCGCTTCCCCCAGCCTTGCGAGTCGAGTTCCCTCCCACCCTTAGCCTAGACTAGAGGAGAAGTCCCTGTTGGACTTGCAGTGCCGACCGGTCTGCTGGTCCTGGGGGCAGCTCATTTATAACGGTCTTTGGAGCCAACTTTTTCTTCAGGTCTCTTTCTCTTTCCTCGCCGCCTCTCACCCCACCCCTCCGCCGCTCTCTCCCTCCCTCCTCCCGCTGTCTTCCCCTCGTTGGGTCTCTTCCTGGCTGGTACCGTCGTCCCCCCGGCTCGGCGCCAACCTTTGCCGAACTGTTCCGCTATTTGTTATGCCATTCGCCGTCGTTTCTGTGGCGCTTTGCATGTGGGGTTTGCATTGGGAATCTGAGCGTCGGAGGAAGCCGGGCAGTCCGGGGACATGAGGGCAGATCTTTCTCGACTAGTACCCTTTATTTTTTATTTTTTAATGACCCTGTCGGTTAAGAATGATGGGAGTGCTAGTTCAACGAATCCAGAGGGCACCGCTTTATAGAGAGAAAGAATTTCCCCCCCTAACAGCACCCTCCAAATACACTCACACACACACACACACACACAGAGAGAGAGAGGGGGGGGGAGACCCAATTATTCTGCTGCTTCTCAATCCTTAGTGGTGACTGGTGCAGCTAAAAACCACACAAAAGGCGTTTTTTTCCAGCAGAGGGCAATACAATTGTTATGACTGCCAAACTCTTCCTTCCTCTTCAGTTACATCCCTAGGAAATAGATAGATGGGCCTTGCTTTCAAATTTCCATACCTGGGGGAATGCTTGCAGCTCTATCTGGGTGTTTTTGTTTTGTTTTGTTTTGTTTTGGTAGAACTGCCATACAAGGAGGAGGGCAAGGGGAGAGAGAGAGAGAGGAAGAGAGCATGAGATTCCTAGATGGTCTTGTAAGAAGAGTGCCTTAGAAGTTTATGACAGAATTTCTCAATGGTTCTGGTGAAAAATGACGGGTGATCGGATTCTGAGGATTGAGATTTTAGCTCCCAAGACAGGGAAAATGACTCAGGCCTTTCCTTAAAGGCAGGATCTTCCCTAGGATTGCAGGCTAAGGTCACGGAGCTCATGAGTTGGGATTGCTCTTCTTTAATCATCCTACCTTACTTACAAAACCTTAGAAAGGGAGAAATGCAGGCATTATGCCCTTCCTTTGGTGAAATTTCCATTCTTTCTTATCACTTCACATTTTTTCTCAAGAGAAAGAGAGGGAGGGAGGGAGGGAGGGAGGGAGGGAGAGAGAGAGATTTTTAAGGAAGAGAAATCAGAATATTAGCACAAGGTCTTTTGGTGGTCCGTGCTGGGAGTCACCGTTTAGAAGCCCTAAAGGAAAAAATTGTACCTAAAATGCTTCAGAACATAGCAATTTGATTTTATGTAGAAATCAAATTGCAATCTTTGCAGGAAGAGAGTTATATTAGTCTGTGGTGGGAGCCAACAATCAGGAATCTGACAGCACCAGAAGGAATTTGGTAACATTTCAATATTTTTCAATTTCAATAACTTTTTTTGTTCATTTGTTTGGTGCCTTTGACCCCAGTGTTGACTCCTGGCACCGGCCTTACATGTCCCAAGAGTTTTCTTGGTGAGATTTTAGAAGTGGTTTGCCCTTGTCTCTTTCCTAGGGCTAAGAGAGAATGAATGGCCCAAGGTCACCAGGCTGGCTTTATTTATTTATTTATTGGTTCAATTTATATGCCGCCTTTCTCTGGAGACTCAGGGCGGCTTACAGTGCGTTAAGCAATAGCCTTCATACTTTTGTATATACCTGCTTAGTAGGGCTTTCGGGCCCCCCTAAGCGGTGTTCTTTTTTATACAATGTCAGTTTATTGCCCCCACAATCCGGGTCCTCATTTTACCTACCTTGAAAGGATGGAAGGCTGAGTCAACCTTGAGCCTGGTGAGATTTGAATTTGCAGTAATTGCAGGCAGCTGGTGCTACTTAACAACACTTTAGTCTGCTGCGCCACCAAGGCTTTGCACCTAAGGCAGGACTAGAACTCACAGTCTCCCAGTTTCTAGCCCAGTTCCTTAATCATGATACCAAACTAGTTCTCACTTTGGCTGAACCTACTCAAAATAATTAGAATGAGTAAGTAGCAAAATGAAATACCATTGCATAAATGTTAAAAAAACATGACACGGAAAGTGATTCTGATTTATCTTTAATTGTGATAGAGAAGTATACCCTATCCAAACAGATGGAGTTTTTCTTGGTAGTGGATTAGGGCCACTAATGGTTTTTGGGTCAATTATTATCTCTCAGTCCAACCTCACAGGCTTGTTGTAGAAAAAGTGAAGGCCAGGCCACTCTATATGATGCCTTGAATACTGGATGAGAAATGAAGGCAAGTAACAAAGAACAAATGACTACAGGTAGTCCTTGAGCTATGACCACAATTGAGCCCAACCTTTATGTTGCTAAGTGAATCATTTGTTAAGTGAGTTTGCCCCACTTTATGATGTTTCTTGCCACGGTTGTTAAGTGAATCATTGCATTTGTTAAGTTAATAACATGGTTGTTAAGTGAATCCAGATTCCCCATTGACTTTGGTTGTCAGAAGGTCGCAAAAGCTGATTGTACGACCCCAGGACACTGCAACCGTCATAAATATGAACCACTTGCCAAGCATCTGAATTTTGATCATGTGACCATGGGGATGCTGCAACGGTTGTAAGTGTGAAAAACAGACATAAATCACATTTTCCAGTGCCCATAACTTTGGTCACTAAATGGACTATTGTAAATCAAGGACTACCTGTAATCAGACACAAACTACTGCCTTTGAAGGAGATCTTGGAATTCTTCTCTCTTTCATCTCCGTCCCATTCCCATAACTTTTGGATAATTTTGCTAGCTTCCTTGTAGATTTGATTCAATCCTCAAACCAACCAACCTCCCTACAACATAATCCCATCTGTACACCCTGGGAATCCTGTGAGTTTGGAAGCCAGGAAATTGGGATAGAGGCTGGTTTATGCCAATGAATCACTGCTTCATTTTGACACATTCTAACATATGTGAGGGACGCGGTGGCTCAGTGACTAAGACACTGAGCTTGTCGATCGAAAGGTCGGCAGTTCAGCAGTTCGAATCCCTAGTGCCACGTAATGGGGTGAGCTCCCGTTACTTCTCCCAGCTTCTGCCAACCTAGCAGTTCGAAAGCATGTAAAAAATTCAAGTAGAAAAATAGGGACCACCTTGGTGGGAAGGTAACAACGTTCTGTGCGCCTTTGGTGTTTAGTCATGCTGGCCACATGACCACGGAGACGTCTTCGGAGGGTGCTGGCTCTTCTGCTTTGAAACGGAGATGAGCACCGCCCCCTAGAGTCGGGAACGACTAGCACATATGTGTGAGGGGAACCTTTACCTTTAACATATGTACCCATTGCCTTACTCCCATTGCATGTTGCAGTAGGCAACATGTTGCATGAAAAGGGAAAGGGATAATATGGAGAAAAAAAATAATAGAAAGACTAAAATAAGAAAAAGAAAATACAGCTAGATCTCATTTACACTAGTGTCATTCACTGTGCAGCTCCATTCCTTTCTGTCCTTGGTAATCATTCTTCTTTCCACCATGTCCAAACTCCACTCGCTACCTTTTCTTGAGTTGTACTTTAAAGAATGTACATTGGAAATGCTTCACTTCTTGATAACAGTATGAATAATCGCAGTGGCGAAATGTTTGTACTGAGAATATTTAGATAACCTTTAGATAGGTGACAAAGGCTGAATTTTTGAAGACTTTGATTATTCTAAGAATAGGCTATTCTAATATGTTGATAATGGGAGGACCCCTACAGTGAAACATCAGCCCAATGAAAAAATGATTAACGTTGAATGGATTTCAAAGCTCTTTTCTTTTCTTTAAAACTTGCAAGTTTAGCATTCCATATATATGAATAGAACTGAGGCTATGCAAAAAATATGTCCTTCAATCCTTGTCCCATCTGCTCCTCCTCAATCTCAGAGTACCTTAATTCTATCTTAGAATTTAATTTGGGATAGTCTGGGGACTCATTTTATATCTGCAAGATAATCAAAGTTTTTGTTCTTTGTTACCCTTTTTTCTTAAAAAAAAACAAAAAAAAAAACCTTCCAGGCTGTTTTGTGATCTAAAAAAAAGCCAAGGAAAGTAATTTCCTTGAGACATCTTTCTTTGGAAATTAAATACAACTAGTCCTCATTTAGTGACCACAATTAGGACTGGCAATTTGGTTGTTAAATGAAGTGGTCACTAAGGACTTGAGCGTTCCTTGCTTTACAGATCTGCAAAAGACCGTTTGCAAAGTAGCTGGTTGCAAAATTGTTTTTTCATCACTGTCGCGACTGCAAATGAATGCTAAATGAATCAGTTGCCAAACAGGGACTACCTGTAATTTCTTTTCTATTAGTTTTATTAGAAATGCTTGGGGGGGGAGGGGGAAATGGATTAGAATATGTTAACTCAGCGTTACTAATAATACTTGTGAATTCAGGTAGTGGGCATTGTAATTTGTGAGGAATAATTTGGCAAAAATGAACACACAGCAAACAGCAATAGCAACAGCACTTAGACTTATATACCGCTTCACAGTGCCTTACAGCCAGTGGTGGAATTCAATTATTTTTACTACCAGTTCTGTGGGCGTGGCTTGGTGGACTGGGTGTGGCTTGGTGGGCGTGGCAGGGGAAGGATACTGCAAAATCTCCATTCCCACCCCACTCCAGGGGAAGGATACTGCAAAATCCCCATTCCCACCCCATTCTGTGGCCAGCCAGAGGTGGTATTTGCTGGGTCTCCAAACTACTCAAAATTTCCACTGCCGGTTCTCCAGAACCTGTCAGAATCTGCTGAATAGCACCCCTGCTTAAAGCCCTCTCTAAGCGGTTTACAGAGTCAGCATATAGCCCCCAACAAACTGGGTCCTCATTTTACTGACCTTGGAAAGATGGAAGGCTGAGTCAACTTTGAGCCTTCAGAATCGAACTCCTGGCAGTGAGCAGTGAGTTAGCCTGCAATACTGCATTCTAACCACTGGGGCACCACGATTCTTGGTTATGAATGGAAATGATTATGAATAGGCCTTTTCAGAAGCAGCATCTCAGGTATGGAAGAACCTCTGCAGGAAAGCCTGTTTGTTATCGTTTCAGCACCAGAGGGAAGACCTTCCTATTTCCTTGGGCATTTCATTCTCCTTATCTTGCTTTTATAGTTCAGTGTCAAGAGTGTTGCTTTGCATGCAGAAGGTCTGAGGTTCAGCCCCCAGCAATTCCAAGCAAGCCTATAAAAGTAAACACCAGATTAAATATAAAGGGCTGTTTGAAACCCTGAGGAGCCACTACTAATCCTTGCCAACAGTGCTGGGCTAGCTAGACCCGGGGGTGGGGGGTGTTTCACTCTATTCAAAGATGCTCCCTGAGATGCATTTTAAGTAGTTTTAGCTCCATGACATTTTTAGATGCTTATATTAGCCTCTGTTGTTTATAATTGCTGTTTTAATTGATTCTTGTAATTGGTTTTTTTTTGTTGTTGTTGTACTACTTTTGATTTACACGGGTTTTATTCACGCTTTATTAGTACATTGGATTGAAAGCTATTGGATTGAGAGCTATTACCTAGAGGGTGACAGATAAATCTAGAAATAAATAGTATGCAATTAAATGATTACTCTCTCAAGCAACTTGGCAGATCTGTAGTCTCCTCTACTGAAGGTTGAATGCCTTCTCTCCAAGGATACTGCAAAATATCCATTCATACCCCACTCCCAGCCAGAGGTGGTATTTGCCAGTTCTCCAAACTATTCAAAATTTCCACTATGGGTTCGCCAGAACCTGTCAGAGCCTGCTGAATAGCAGCCCTGGTTGGAGTGGTCTTAGAAATTCTTTGGTTGGGCTGTTTACTGAGTCGTGGTGGCACAGTGGTAAGAATGCAGTACTGCAGACTATTTCTGCTGACTGCCGGCTGCCTGCAATTTGGCAGATCAAATCTCACCAGGCTCAAGGTTGACTCAGCCTCCCAGCCTTCCGAGGTGGGTAAAATGAGGACCCAAAGTGTTGAGGGCAATATGCTGACTCTGTAAAACCATTTAGAGAGGGCTGTAATAGCACTGAGAAATGATGTATAAGTCTAAGTGCTATTGCTGTTGCCATTTTGTCAGTTTATATTCTGAATATAAACTGTCAGCAAACAGCATGCCTTACTAGCACTGATGATGTTACCTAGTTAGGGTAATGAAACATCTGCAAGAAAACAAGCAAGCTCAGAGAGCACCAAGGACCCCTTAGACAGCAGACTGACAGAAAATTTATTTTGGTCATTTGACTAATAAAAATACAATCAATAAAATGAATAATACAAAACGTATCCCCTAACAACAAGTTGTCTGCCTATCTGTCCTCTTTCGGAAGAAAGCAGCTTCACAGATGAGCACCTACCAGGCATCAGTTGGGTGTGGGTAATGCATACTGTGTTTCTCCAAAAAGAAGGCTGGGTCTTATTTTCTTTTGGCCCTCGAAAAAATGGCTAGGCCTTCTTTTTGGAGGATTCTAATTATTGACTCACCTCACAGCAGTGGCACCAACAGCCCCATCCAGCAGGAGCCCACTGCTGACCCACTTCTTCTGTGGCCACTTACCGCCCCTTGCATGCATCGCCTGAGGCATCTGAAGGTGAAATGGAGGCCGGGGCGATGCGTGCAAGGGGCGGCAAGTGGCCTGAGAAGAAGGCGAGGCAGGTGTCAGGGTGTGTGAGACCTGGTAAGTAGGGCAGCTCCACCCCCTATCCCCACCCTAGTTTATTTTTTACCTGTGTGCCTCGCCTGCCCCCGGAATGGGCAGGGTCTTAATTAGGACTAATTTTGTGGGTGGGGCTTAATTTGATTGCATGAGCTCAAAAACTTGATAGGGCTTCTTTTCAAGGTAGGTCATCTTTTTGGAGAAACACGGTATCTTAAACTAAAAACAACTAAAATGCACATGCACCACCACCAACAAATCTCAAAGTAAGTCTAAATCAGGCTTCAAAACTGATGCTACTAGAAAAAAAGAAAAAGAAAAGCCTAAATCTTTTGTGGATCAAGTTAGCTTTATCCAAGTATCAAGGCCAGGGCTAGTCACTATTCTCTGTTTCTTTTGATTATACATTCTTCTTTCTTCATGGACTTAAAAGCCATCATATATATAACCAGTCTGTCCCTCCACCCAGGAAATCCCATAAATATTATTATAAGTCTTTGGGCTTCTCCTGAAGATTTCTTTGATGTTTCTCATGAGAAGGAAGCTTTTTTTAAAAAAAAATAAAATCTGGTTTAGTCAAAATCTAATGACATAACACTCCCCCTTTCACCTACCCCCCCCAAATTGAACAAGTCACACTGAAACTTTTTTAGTTCTCCCAAGTCTGCTTTAAGTGGAGTGTTTGTGATCTGAGGCCCAGTAGCTAAGACCACTGAGCTTGTTGATCAGAAATGTTGGCAGTCAGGCGTTTCGAATCCCTAATACAAGTCTCTTGTGTGAGCAGGGGGTGGACTAGATTACCTTCCAACTCTGTTACTGTTACATAATTAGAGGGGACACAGGTTTGACCCAGAGACAAGCACTGGTGCTGCCTTTTTTCCAATAATGTTAAATACAAGAAGAAACTTAATGTGCCAGAGCATTACCAAAGTTTATTTGTTTGTTTATTGAATTTATATAGTCGCCTACTCACTCACAGCAACTCTAGGCAGCTTACAGACAATGTAGAAAAAATAAATAAAATAAAATAAAATAAAATAAAATATTTAAAAAATAATAAAATAATAAAAAGTAATAAAATAATTATAAAACAATAACCCCCCCTCCCTCTTTGCCAGCACACACTCAAATTATTTAATGGGCTCCATCCCACTCTGGGTTCCTCAGGCCTGCTGGCAACACCACCTCTTCAGGGCCTTGTGAGCGGGGGCCAATCTAATTTTCAGAGGGATAATGCTCCAGAGGATGGGAGCAGAGAAGTTTTTAGGTTCCACCAGAGGTAATTCCTTAGGGACAGGACCAAAATATTTCTTGCCTCCCTGCTCTAGTGGGTCAGGTGGATATGATCGGCAAGAGCCTTTTTCACCCTTAAACAGTGATAAAGGAAGTGAAATGGATAAAGCTAAAATCTGAGATGTTTCTAAATTTAAGTTTACAAATCAAACAACATTGGATAGTTGTATATAGTTATGTATTGTATATAGTATTGTATATAGTTGTCAGTTGACGTTCTCAGTCTGGTCCTCTGTTGGAGCAGGAAAATACTCTCTCCTGATTGGTTGTGGGCTGATCAGCTTCCCTATAAAAGGAGCTGTGTCAGCCAGGGAGCAACAGTTGCCTCACAGGCAGTATTGAATAAAGAACTGTTAGAAATCACTTTTGCCTCCATTCTTCACCCAGTACATAACGGTAGTTATTAGTTTATATCTCCTCCAGTGAGGAGGGAAAAAAAACATATGAAACATTTAGGAAAAAAATAAGAGAATTACAAATTTATTTATTTATTTATTTATTTATTTATTTATTTATTTATTTATTTATTTATTTATTTATTTATTTATTTATTTATTAGTTTGATTTATATGCCGCCCTTCTCCGGAGACTCAGGGCGGCTTACAATGTTTTTAAGCAATAGCCTTCATACTTTTGTATATGCCTGCTTAGTAGGGCTTTTGCCCCCCCCCCCTAAGCGGTGTTCTATTTTATACAAAGTCAGCTTATTGCCCCCACAAACTGGGTCCTCATTTTATCTACCTCGGAAGGATGGAAGGCTGAATCAAATTACATCTAAACCTGTTGTAAAACCACGAATAAGCTAGAACCATTACGTATCTATCAGGAAATATCATAAGCATCATAAATACAATGGCATCATATACAATGTGACATGATATTTCTAGAAAATGTAGGTTTATTGCTCTCAGCAGCAACCAAGATCTGGGCTGTTATTAGGCAGAATGAGACAGTTGCTGTAGGCCACAGATGTCAAACTTGCCATGTCATGTTGCCATCACGTGATGCTTCATGACGTTTTCCCCATTCACAGAGCTGGGGTGGGCATGGCCTGTGCATGATGCATCCTGCTCGCAGGCTGCCAGTTTGACACCCCTGCTTTGGGCTATAGATTTGGGGGAATTTACAGAATCAAACTGTGTGTCAAAGTAGCTTCCTTACATATCCTAAATTGACTAGCTATCCTAAGTACCGAGGTAATCTTCAGCTGCCAGTTAAGTGTTGGCTAGGTGCCATTTAACCTTTGGCACATGTTAGAAAATATCTTGGATTGGTCCTGGCAACCATGATTTTTCACTTATAAGTATAACAATCTGATACACACAGACACACACACACACAATCTGCAAATGTGTAAAACCTGAGGGATGTGAAATCAATGACATCTTGGATTTATTTACTGTTGCATCCTGAGATAATGTGGATGACAACTCAGATGGTTTACAACCTTAGCAGAGATTCTCTGGCTGGAATTATGTCCTTGTAAATCACTCAACCCTTGATTTTAATGATCCCTGTAACATATATAAAGTCAGGCCATCAAGCATATGCTCCAGATTTATCTGAATGCTGAAAAATGCGGATATGGCTTATCTGTACAATCCTATTAAACATTGGTTTATTGAGTGGTTAAGAAAGCCCAAAGGGCAGAATTGTAGATTTCACTTCAGTGCAGTAATCTGGAAATGAGTTAAAATAAATGAAGGTTAATTGGTTGATTATTATTAGAATTTGCATTGATTGTTTCAGTTTTACTGAAACTGTAATTACTAGCAACGTGAAACAAATTTTGTTGTATAAATCAGTGAGAACCTCCTGTTAAAAGGGATCAGCTATGCTGATTCTGGGTTTTTGAGAACAGAGGGGAGCAGCTTTAGAGAAGTTGTGTTCTCCAAGTAGATCTATGTCTGTGCCACTATGAGCAATATCAGTCCAATGGAGGAGGTTGCTATGATCCCTCTTCTATTGCTCTTGTAGAAAAAGGAGGAGGAGGAAGACTAAAAGGCTCCTGATCTTCCAACTGTGCGAACTTTGGCTGGAGTCAACCCCAATGCTAGTTTTTGTATGAATTGGAACCTATACATATATTACTTTATTTAGAACTGGGTGCTCTAATTCAAGAGACTCTGTCATGGTTCCAAGAAATGGCCCAATCAATTCAGGACTCCGAGGCTGTGGCTTTTCTCAAAGATCCATTTTTATTGGGTACAGCATAGTGGCACGTACAAATGTGAAACCAACTGTAAATATTTCCTGCATTTTGTTATAATAAAAAAGAATAGATATCACCCACCCCTCCTAGTGTCACTGGTCACGTTAACCAACCAGGTGGATGGTAGGCTGCACAGCTAATCCCTCCAGCTGTTAGGAGTTCTTGTTGAGATGACCTTGATACCTACGGGCCTTATCGCTGTAACCTCTGGCACCTTGGAGGAAATTATCCCACTCCCCTTAGTTCCCCCTCCCCCCATATATATGGCAACTAAAAAACAAAGGAACGTGGCTTCAGCTAAAATCGTTTTGAGAATTGACAGGCTGTTTTTGTTTCTAACAACATGCAAACTAATATTCTTAAACCAGTTGCTATTGTTATCACTCCTATCCAATAGAAATAATAGGTTTGGCAAGAAGCTGATAATACATCACAGCTGGAGAAGGCCGATACTATATAAACAATTTGGAAGAGTAAAGTTTTTATCCAATTAAATTTCAAAATTGAAATTTATATGCTCATCCTTTGATATTGACAGCTCATTTCAAGCAGACCTGTAATCTTAAGAATGGATAGATGGATAGAATTCCATCAGCGGAATCTTAAGCATGGACAGAATATGTTTGTGGACATCATCTTTGTCTGAGAAATAACTTTCTGTGCATACTAGGTTTTCCTTGCAGGATGCAAAGACAAGGACGTGGGAAGATGTGCTATCGGTTTTGCTTTCAATTGAGGACCACTTGATTCAATTTAAATTGTCTGCCAAGCAAAGGCTATTGATTTGTAGAGACAGTGATTGCCAATGTGACTGAGCTGTTCCACTCTTTGCCACTGTCCCTCTGCTGTCTTTCTACTTTCTGTCTCCCATAAAAAGTTGACACATTCCCAGATCTATGGGAATTTTTATTCTAGATGACTCTTCCATTATAGTTTGGCAAAATGCAAATCCACTCTATGGATTTGTGCAAAAAAAAAAATATTACTGTTTGGAAGGAGAAGCAGAAATGTGTTTTTAAAAAGATAACGGCAATTTAATCCTCACAAATGCCAGAGAGCAAGGGACATCTCAGAAGAGATAATATATCGATTAGAATGTGACACTGTTTCATGAATGCAGGGTTTGGACCAAGAAAGACAGTATACTTTGCATTAAGATATTATAAGTTGCATGATTGATTTATGGTCACCAAGATAATAGAAGTTATTATCTTGAAGATCATGAGGATTCAAACTGCTACTGCAGTACAATGATACTCGAAAACTGAGTGATATTATCTGAACTACAAATGGTGAATGCTCAGCTGGTTAGATATAAAATAACTAAGATCTTGTCTATGTGAGTAGGTTTGTATGTGTGTAATTCTATCTATCTATCATATCTGTTTTTCACATCATATCATACAGTATATCGTATCATATCGATCCTTCCATCCCATATTATATCCACCCACCCATCCATCTCTATCTATCTATCACTTTTTCCAAACGTCTCAGTTTCACTGTAGTGATTGTGGTATAAAGGTTGTCCAATTCATTTAGAATATTTCCTTCAGACAATGAATGACTGCAAAAAAAAAAAAAATCTGCCTCATGAGAGAAGAATTAAATGTAGAAGTTGAGCTGTACTGCACAAAGAGTAGTCAGCATCTTCCAGGTTTACAGATTATACAGATTAACAGAGTTGAAAGGGACCTTGTAGGTTATCTAGTCCAACCCCCTGCCCAAGCAGGAGACCCTCCTACATCATTTCTGACAGATGACAGTCCAATCTCTTCTTGAAAGCCTCCAGTGATGAAGCTCCCACAACTTCCGAAGGCAATTTCTGTTCCATTGGTTGATTCAGAGGCAATGATGATTATTTATCAAAAAATATTTACATATTGCTTCTCGGAGGCTAAAAATAGTTTGTGATCAAATAGGACACAGTTTTGCTCTAAGAGCTGAAAACGTGTTCTTTGTGGGCATCCTAGCATGGTGCAGTCTAGTTTCCCACTCCGTTAGCAAACCATGAAAAACTTCCTATGTCTCAAAGGGACACCGGAAGAAAAGTAACTAACAAATATTTACTACTACACAGGAAATTAAAAGCCAACTGTTTCTTAACCACTTTCATCACAAAAGAAAACTGCTCTCCTATCTTAGAGATCCTTTGAAAATTTAAACTCAATGGGATTCTTGAAAGGGACACAGCCCTGCGGGAACCAACTCTCATCCAGAGGAAAGTGGACAAGCAGAGGAAGAAGCAAAGCCTGACAAGGAAGCTTCAAACAATAAGGGGAGGAGATCTATGAAAGAGTGATGATGCTTAGGCTTAGAACGTTGTTATCGCCTCCTAGCTTCCCCCTGCTTCCCCTGGCAGTTCAGTGGCCCAGTTCCTGAAATAAACAAACATTTTATTAAAAAAATTTAATATCTTAAAAATACCTCTTGCACAGGTCACTTTCAATTGTGACACAGAAATGGGCCAATTGTGCAAATGTTTCTGTCAAGTATGATTGAAATTCTTCCTAGGAAAATTTCCATTTTTTAATGCATGTATAGAGAAACCCTATAAGGGACGTGGTGGCTCAGTGGCTAAGATGCTGATCTTGTCGATCAAAAGGTCGACAGTTCAGCGGTTTGAATCCCTAGTGCCACGCAATGGGGTGAGCTCTCGTTACATGTCCCAGCTTCTGCCAACCTAGCAGTTCGAAAGCATGTAAAAAATGCAAGTAGAAAAATAGGGAGCGCCTTTGGTGGGAAGGTAACTTCGCACCTTTGGCATTTAGTCATGCCAGCCACATGACTATGCAGATGTCTTCCCACAGCACTGGCTCTTTGGCTTTAAAACGGAGATGAACACTGCCCCCTAGAGTCGGGAATGACTAGCACATATGTGCGAGGGGAACCTTTACCTTTACCTATAGAGAAACCCTACTCCCAATTGAGGAAACAAGTAAAGAAACCTAATTCAGTAACAAAACACAGCAATGAACACCTCACAGCAAAGAGGGAAGGTGGCAGCATGAACTGCCCAGCATGAAACTTTGGGGGGACATGACTTTTGGGGATTCCCAGAGATTTCTTTGGTTTGCACCGTGTGGCTCACACACCTGAAAATGGCAGGCAGCATAGCACATTTCTTACCAGTGTCATGAAGAAGAGATACTCCAGATTGCCAGTCTTGGGTTAAATATATATTGTTCTCTCTATTTATGAGCTGGTTCTTTGTGGATATAGCAGGAGGACCACTGAATTCCCCATAGCCAAGTTTAATGATTTATTTAAAAACTAAGCTGAATTATTTCGTGTTTTCTATTCTTTTTGTACTTTTTGGATTTTTTAAATACTAAAATACAATAAATATATAATTAAAAGAGCAGTAACAAGACTGTATATGGAGATCACAGTTATTCAAGACCAACCTTACTAGAACAACATCCAGAGTTGATGGGAGTGCAGAATTTCCAGCAAGCATGAAAATGGACGATGGAATTTTGTTATTTGATACAGCTGATTTCCATCAAGCTGAGGAATGATTGGTTTAAATCATAAAATTCCATTATTCCATTATAACAAGAGAATATATAGGCATTTAATGAATGTCTTTTGATAAGAGAATTAATGAAATATGATCAAATAAATCATGATCAAATAATCAAAAGCTGGGATAGACTGGATTTTTTTAAACAAATGTGGCATTAGAATAATGCAAGGGAATCTTACACTGATTTCTATTCTGAGATAATAAACAAGAGTTGAAGACAGTGGTAATTCTGTTGTATATCTCATGCTGGCAGACAGCAACAAGGCTCATTGTGATATCCTGAGCTGGGGTGTGGTGAAGAAAGCTACTATTTCTTTTTCTGTAACTAAAACAGAACCCAAAGCTGCCAAGGCCATCAATCATAAAGCCTTTGTGAGCATTTAGAGTGGTGTTAAAACAAAATAAAGCTGCTTGCCAAAAAGACATGCCCTTTATACTGTTGTTGTTAAGAACAAGAAAAACAACTGAAGAAATTATATGGTGAATTTATGCTGATACCAATTATAGTCCTGTACCTTAATTACAAGCAGGACACACTTTCTAATTAGCATAAAGAATTTTGATTTAATCAGAGTTGAGTACTTTGAAGTCCTATCTATTTTGTGGGAGATGACATGATTCAAATGGTTCAAAACTGGTTCGAACTGGACTTCAGTTTAATTGGCAATGAGCAGCAGTCCAGTAGAATATTTTTGGACATGATCAACTGATGACCTGATTACTATCTTCAAATGTCTGAAGCAGTGGTGGGTTTCAAAATTTTTTACTACCAGTTCTGTGGGTGTGACTTGGTGGGCGTGGCATGGCTTGGTGGGTGTCGCAGAGGAAGGATACTGTAAAATCTCCATTCCCTTCTGATCAGCTGGGACTCGGGAGGCAGAGAATAGATGGGGGTGGGGCCAGTCAGAATTTTTACTACCGGTTCTCCGAACTACTCAAAATTTCTTCTACCGGTTCTCCAGAACTGGTCACAACCTGCTGAAACCCACCTCTGGTCTGAAGACTATAAGCTGAGGGAGTAAATATGTTCCTGTTGTTTCAGAGGTCTGGACCCCAAGGATGAAAATTTCAGGAGACCACAGACTGGCTAACATTAGGAGATAATTTCTAAATGTTAACATTATTTAACAGTGGCTGCTACAAGAAATAAAGGTCTCTTCTTTAGTGGAGATATTTTCACAATCACTGGATGGCCATTTCACAAGGATGTTGTAAATGCATCTATTATTATAGAATTTATTTTGAACAGAGGTTTAGATGAAGTGACCTCCAAACTCTTTTTCAGTTACAGAAGACTTCATTTGTTAGCAGAAAATAAAATGCTAGTAAGTTAAGAGCCGAGGTGGCGCAGTGGTTAGAATGCAGCACTGCAGGCTACTTCAGCTGACTGCTAGCTGCAGTTGAAATCTCACTGGCTCAAGGTTGACTCAGCCTTCCATCCTTCTGAGGTGGGTAAATGAGGACCCAGATATGCTGACTCTGTAAACCGCTTAGAGAGGGCTGTAAAAACACTATGAAGCAGTATATAAGTCTAAGTGCTATTGCTATTAGAGAAATCTCTTATGACTGCCTTCCTTGTGCTCTGCACATTCTAATTTTTATTTATGTATTTATTTTTGTGCTTTCAATTCAGTTTTGACTCTTGGAGACTCTCTGAACTGGTCCTTATAGTTTTCTTGGCAAGTTTTCAGAAGCTTTGTTGCTGCCTGAAGCTGAGAGAAAGTGATTGGCTCAAGGTCACCCAGCAGGCTTTGTGCCTCAGATAGGACTAGAATTCACCATCTCCCAGTTTCTAGCCTGGGGCCTTAACCTCTAGACCAGGGGTGTCAAACTGGATTTATTCAAGGGCCGGATCAGCATTGTAGTTCTCCTCTGTGAGCCGGGTGGGGAGGAGACAGATGCCTCCTGCAGCACTTTTCCGGGCAAAATGGGGCATGCGGAGACCATGCACGACACCCCCTCCATGGCCCGTTTTGGCTGGCAAAATGCTGCAGGAGGTCATCCAGGCTATAAATGGAGCCTGTAGACCTTGAGTTTGACACCCATGTTCTAGACCAAACTGGCTTTTGCGCTCTAATAACTGACTAGAAGAATTGTGGCCTGATGTACAATTTTTTGGGTCTGAAAGTTTGTCTAGAGGGGGGAGGGGAGTGAAGTTTGCATAGATAGGGAAGGAGTGAAGTTTTTTTTTCCAGCACCCCGTGGATAATGAACTACAGAATTATATTTATTTAATATGGATTATACCCTGTTTCCCCTAAAATAAGACATCCCCTGATAATAAGCCCAATCGGGCTTTTGAGTACATGTGCTAAAATAAGCTCCCCTGAAAATAAGCCCTCTCCAAAAATATTTAAATGCATGCGCAGCCGGTGCCCACCATTTCCTCTGGTTAGGGTTAGGGAGACAGGCAAGAGGAGCCCCGTCTTGCTCCATGCGCCCTAAAATAATAAGACATCCCTGAAAATAAGACCAAGCACTTATTTCGGGTTTCAAAAAAATATAAGACAGGGTCTTATTTTCGGGGAAACACGATAGATAAAAACATTCTGTATCCTTATTTAGTCCAGTATCTGTGTTTTCATAGGAAACCAATGAACCATAACCTAAGGTTAATGGCCTTTCTGACTCTTAAACTAGGTTCTCATCACATGATCATCACATTACAGTCAACCATTAACCTGTTTATAATTCCCTGCTTGGCACCTATCACCCCACAGTCATGCTAATGAAGTTGAGGACTACCAGTTTGGGGAATACATAGATCCTTACTATCGTCACTCTTTCCTGGTATCCCATAAGTCCTTATGCCGGGAGAAAAGTGGCTAGACTTCTCTACATCTGTAGATCTTTCCCTACAGTCATGCCAGCTCTCCTTGCTCCTGGCTCCCTCGAGTCTTGGCTATGAATTTTCTTTGGAGTTCCTGTCTAGGGAAGAGTAGTTTGACCCAAATTGTCTTGGCATAATTTTGGCTAACAGTGTCCCCTTTTCAAATAATACTAACTGGTTTAGCAGATTTGTGCAGCATGATGCACCCTTAACTGACTCAGTGAAAAGCCTGTGAAGCCCACTTTATTCTACAGAGGAATCTAGAGTCAAATTCAAGCGCTATATCTGATTTCTGCCCCCCCCCCTTGCTTAAAATAAATTATGTCATTGAGGCCAAACCTCAAGATCTCCTCTACGTGAGACTAATGGTGTTGGGAGTGTGTAGCCTCTAGAAAAAAGATAATCAAAGGGAGATTCATGAAGTGCTTGTAGAGAAAGCATAAGGAAGAAAGCAAGAAGTTTTTCTCTACTGGGAACATAGTTTTATGTTACATGAAATAGATCCAGGTTCCATATAAGCATCTTCACAGAGTTAGTTTATCAGATGAACTTATTACAAAGGGAAGTTATGTGAGCTTTTTTTTAATTTGCTGGATGTGGACAAGCAGGATGCACAGCCATCCAACAGGAATGGTTTCGCTTGAATTTTTGCACTGAGCAAGAGGTTATATTCAATGTCCTGCTCCCTTTCTGGTCTTCTCTGAATCTAAGAAGTAGGGCAGCCAAGCTCTTACTGCTGATGTTGGAAGGAAAGCAGACTTTAAGAAGGAGCTTGCTTGAGGCAATGCAGGCTGAATGTGGCAGTTTCTTGTTCCTGTTTCCCTCCAACCCAGCAAATACACTAAAGCTATCATTTCCCCTACTTTGTATATCTACAAAGGAGTATATTAACAACTAAATGTTTCTTAGTAATGTAGAAGCTTGTTAATATAACATTTCCTGGTGTTTTTCTTTTTCCTGTTCCAGATCTTACAAAACCACCACTGGCCCCAAAACCAAAGATCTTCAGTCATCTGGCTTCCATAGCTGCTTCCAAATTTCCTCCGTCGCTATCAAGGGCTGGCACACTTCATAATTCAAACTCTATGTCTAGGGGTCCAAAACCACCCATTGCTCCCAAGCCAAAAATCTCTGCTGACAACGATCCTGCAATTTTACAGAGATCCAGTGTTTATGCTAATAATACCTTTAACAAATATCCCAATGGAAAACTGGAAGCAGAACTGTATGAAGAAAACCAGTGCAACAACACGGACTGTCCAGAATCAGAAGACGGCAATGAATACATTGTAATTCCTGATGTTGAATTGACCGATAAAACATACAGTGACTTTGAACAGGAGCCAGCCGAGAATGAGATTTTGCACACTCTTGAACCAGTAGGTGAGGAAGATGGTAATTGTACGGATAGCAATGACGTATGTGATGGGCCGATAAATGTAATGAAGAACAAGGATACTGAATCGGTGGGAGACAACTCCGTGGAATCAACTGAAATCCCAGCACTTGACTGCCCTAAATTTGAAAGTGAAAAAGAAGATGCTGCAAGAGATGAATATGAAAAAGTGGACAGTGAAGATCCTCCCAGTGAGACACAAATGAACTGTGCAGATGAAACTCTAAGCAAACTGGATTTGGTAAATGATAACAATGAGTATAACATGGACGGCAAAATATTGAATGGGGAATCTTTGAAAGAAACTATATATGATGATATCATTTTAAGACATTTAGAGGAGCCAAAATCAGCAGGGGAAGATCTGCCTCTAATTTGCAAAGGTTTAGATGCAATACAGTTTTTAGAAGAGGAACAATTAAATACTGATCTAGAATTGGGCCCAGCAAATCACAACAATAATGATTCAGCCTGGACTAGAGAAGGAGAGTTTTTAGAAGATATTGATGTAAATACTGATGCTCACATTGCTAATGATTCTGAAGTGGACACGGGGTTAGAACCAAGTGGGTCTGAGCTTGGTATTGAAGAGACTTTTAACGGGGCCACAAATGAAATGGATGAAAAGGAAGATGAAATAGACCTAAACGCTGAGGGAGAAGATCTTGACAATGTTTGCCAAACTTCTGAAATGAAGAATGTGGTAGAAATAACAGAGACTGAATGTGAATCAGGGGAAGATTCTGGAGAACAAAACGAAATGATAGACACAGAGACAATGGATGATAGCTGCCAGATCATTCCCTTTGGAAATGATGGCAGTGAGGATGCTCAGGATTCTCCAGATGAAGATCTGGATGAAGATTTGTCAGGAAAAGAGACTGAAATGCCTGATAATAACCTATCCCTCAGTTCTGAAGATACTAATGGGCACAAGTCTGACTCGCAGTTTAGAGAAGAATCTAAGTCAGATGTTTTACTTGGAGATCACAGTGCGAGTGAATGTACTTTAGAAGATACACATGTGAATCAACAAATACTCCAGGTGGATCATAGCAATAAAGAGGAAACTGTCCCAAATCTAACCAGAGAAACATCAACTGAAAAATCTGGGCTTTCTGTTGGAGAATTGGCTAAACTGGAAACAAACTCAACCAATGAATATATGATTGAGGAAGCCACAGAGGTCTCCGAAGTGTCGGTTGCGCCTGACAACAATGGAGAAGTAGCCAGTGATTCCCTAGATGACCCATATGTCCTTGGAGACACTTTGCCTACAGCAAATGAATTTCTTTATGCTGGAAGAGAAACGCAGGAGGCTGATATCCAAAACAGCTCAAGTGATTTCAGGGAGGGAGAGAACGCAGAAAATGAAAACCACTTGCTTTCCATAGATCGGAAAAACATTGTTACTAGAACAAGGTCTCACTCTGGGAAAGTACCTGGTTATGTGCCAGAAACAGTTCCAGAAGAAACAGGGACAGACACTGAATTGCAGACCTTGAGCACAAACACCATTATTACTGAAAATGTAAGACACAGTTTTTGTTGGGCAGAAGGAAAACCTATAGAACTGGCTAGAACGCTGCCTGCAAAGCCAAGACGCTTCATTTTGTACCCTCGATCTTATTCAGTGGAAGGCAGAGACACCCCTGTCTCTCTGTATCGAGAAACCGATAGCTCTATATTAGATTATAACAGATTAAACAGGACAGATGAGCTGTCATTACCATATGTAATTGGTTCCTCAGGTAGCTTTTCCCAGAGGAATCACCTAACATCCAGTGGGGTTTCCACTCCTTCCTCTGTTGTTGATATTCCACCTCCCTTTGAACTAGCCTGTATCACCAAGAAGCCCATCACAAAAAGCTCCCCGTCACTTTTAATAGATAGCGAATCTCCTGATAAGTATTGCAAGAAAAAGAAGTCCTCGTTTAAAAAATTTCTCACTTTGAAATTCAAGAAGAAGGCAGAAAACAAAGTCCACGTAGATGTTCATGTTTCTTCTTCAAGGTCCTCCTCAGAGTCTAGTTATCATGGACCTTCCAGGGTGATGGAACTGGACAGAAGAAGTTTGAGTAGTTCACCTCAGCTGTTATCACGGACTGCCAAGCTGAGGGCCTCTGAGTCTCCGACTGTTCTTTTCTATAAGGACGGCAAGAGAAAAGGAACACCCAAAATGTTTAGCAGAAGTGTGTCAAGGGTAGAGTCATTTGAAGATCGTTCGAGGCCCCCTTTTATGCCTCTGCCTTTAACGAAGCCCCGGTCCATTTCGTTTCCCAATGCTGATACTTCTGACTATGAGAATATCCCAGCCATGAATTCTGATTATGAAAATATACAAATACCTCCGCGAAGGCCCACTAGGGCAGGAACCTTTACGGAATTTTTTGAAGATCCTAGCAGGGCCTTATCTGCTGCAAATGAGAATGACGGCTATGTGGATATGAGCAGCTTTGCAGCCTTTGAAAACAATAAACAGCAAACCACCAACCAGGAAACAGAAAGGTATTGTAGCACATATTTATATAAGGCCTGTTAGCCTTGACCACAGAAGGCTAGACTTCCTGTGTATTGGGAGCTAAAGGCTTATTCTCAAACTTACTTGGCTTATCTAACTTTTTTCAGGAAATGCTTTCTATAAAGTATTTAGAATAGGGCATGGTTGTTTTTTTTTAAATGGTATTTTATATATGTAGTTTAAATGTTTCCTCACTTTGAATACTTATCAGAAAATTGCTAGATTTTCATATCTGGGACCCAATAGCAAATCAAGTTAAATTTTATGAATTTTCTGTAAAATTTGGACTGAAACTTGTTCATTTTCATTCTGAATAATGCTTCTACACTGTGGGTGTAGCTTTGAACTCTTACGTGAATAATCCAATACAGGTAGTCCTGGATTTATAACCATTCATTTAGTGACCGTTTGAAGTTACAATGACACTGAAAAAAAAAAGCGACTTATAACCATTTTTCACATTTACAACCATTGCAGCATCCCCATGGTCATGTGATCAAAATTCGAATGCTTGGCATCTGGTTCATATTTATGATTGTTCCAGTATTCTGGATCACGTGATCACGTTTTGTGACCTTCTGACAAGCAAAGTCAATGGGGAAGCCAGATTCATTTAACAACCGTGTTACTAATTTGACAACAGCAGTGATTCACTTAACAACTGTGGCAACGAAAGTCATAAACTGTGTCCAAACTTAACAATTTAAGCTTACTTAACAACTATCCCGCTTAGCAATGGAAATGTTGGGCTCAATTATGGTCATAAACCAAGGATTACCTGTAGAGTGAGTGGAAGCTCTAGGGCAGAATTTTCCTCTAAACTATTATACTGCATTCTACCCTTCCTGTTTCTTTGCTATTGTGCTTATCTGTTACTTTAAGAATTATAGTCACTTTTGGTTTCCGGAAGTGTAAGATTGAGTCTATAGTTTAGACTTCCTCTTGGTACAGCCATTATGGTACAGCCTGTTCAAAGTTCATGGTTTGTATAAAGGTTTTCATAATCAATGTCTGGGAAAAAATGTCTGAATGAATGTCAAAATCTGTTAGAAACTTTGTGTTCTAGAATACGTGTTTTTCTAATCATTTGGAGGGAGAAATACTGACTCTAATACAGAACTTTAGTAGTGTCATCTCACTAGCTTTTACCTTGGAACTGCATCTTAATTTCATTTACAGAAAGACTACTCAGAATAAGACTGGTATCCCATGTGCTTATGGGGGCGGCAGTGGTGAAATCCAAATTTTTTTTACTACCGGTTCTGTGGGTGTGGCTTGGTGGGCATGGCAGGGGAAGGATACTGCAAAATCTCCATTCCCACCCCACTCCAGGGGAAGGATACTGCAAAATCCTCATTCCCTCCCCATTCCTGGAGAAAGAATATTGCAAAATCTCCATTCCCATCCCACTCTGGGGCCAGCCAGAGGTGGTATTTGCCGGTCCTCCGAATTACTCAAAATTTCCACTACCGGTTCTCTAGAACCTGTCAGAACCTGCTGGATTTCACCCTTTGTGGGGGGCGGGGTATTGAATCTGATGGCAACTGGCTCCTTCCTCCACTAAAGCACCTTAGCAGGGTGAAGCTAGGAGCATTTCAAATAACAGTTCAATAATTCTCATCTTGATGTTCCTCTATATTATGTTTTGATAAACAAATTTAAAACTCTGTCACACTATAATATTGTTTAGAATCCTCTGCAGTCCAGAAGTGCTACATTTGCAGGAAATTCTTACATTAGACCATGCACTTAATTTCTTTATATTCAGAAGACTGTGGACTGTGTATTGGGTGTTGGTGAATATACTTAATTAGATTCAATCAAATTTATAGGGCAAGAACCCAATAATGAAAGCATGCTAGATATAATCTTTCTTTACAATTACTGATATGGGGGTTAGTAACCAGTACATTACCCTCTGAGGGATAGTTACTTCTTTTCTCCCAAATTTCGCTATGTAGTATTAATAATTAAAACAATGATTTGGTAATGGAACATTAGAGATGTCAATAGCATGACAATGCTGTTGTTCACTCAATGAAAAGCAATCAGTTATACAAAAAGGAGCAGGCCTTTGGGTCCAACAAAACCTGTAAAAGAGTTTGTCATTTGTGTTGTAGACTAGCAGCAAAAAGGTTTTGATTTTGGGAATCTATTTCTAGCCTTTTATGTACTACTCTGGAACCATTTCAGTGTTACAAGGAGTAGGTCAGCGATGGCCAACCTTTTCCGGACCGAGTGTCCAAAGTGCAGCTGAACCCCTAAAATGCAATATGTGTGTGGCCCTCATGCATGCACAGCGGCGGCCCGTGCATGCACGCATGGCCCCCACACACACCCCACCCCCTGCACACATGTGCCATATGTTTGCCATCACGGGAGTAGGTATATAAAAGACCCCTCTCAGTGAATCAAATCATCATCCATTATCACTCCATACAGCTACTAAGTACTAGATATATAGATTTATATTTCATTTCATGATTTACATATATTTAATTACAAGAAGTTAAAAAGGGGTCACTTGGAAGCACCATAGGGCGTTAGCAGTTATACCAGTATATTAGCCTTGCTAATCTGGAATACTGGGATTGGAGAAATCAAAGCAAGGAGACAGAATGATTGACCCAATACCTTCTCTTTAATGGACAGTGTGGGACTATTAGAAATGAAAACTCCACTTTTCTTTTATCACCCAGAAGGTGATGGTAGCTAGCTAATGTTGGGCATATTTCAAAAATAGAGTCATACCTGCCTACTTATCGAATAAGAGACTACTAATAAATCCCAGAGGTGTAGGGTACACTGAGAAACTCAAAGAAGTTTCTCTCTAATATCTCTAACATCTCCAAGAAAACTGCATAGCATGGAGTCACCAGGAGTCAAATCAAGTTCCAACCAAACTTTGCTTTTTGCTTTTCTTTAAGAAACTGAATGCACTATATGTGTATCCATCAAGTAAAGTGAGAGAAGTGTTTGCTAAGGAGGTTTAAGAGGCCCATTTGTTTACATTTTTAATGCCAGTCTTTTACACCAAATAATTAATGTGAATGAATGAGAATCAAATTGCTTCTGCATAGCTTGGATTCTCCCTCTTTGGATACATGTATGATACCCTTGTTCATGTCAAATTAGTCATAGCTTCACAAGGAAAAGCCTACTAAAAAGAAATTATGTTATGTATGAACATAACGTATAAGCATATAAGTATAAACAAGTATAAGTACATACATATTAAATGAGTACGGATAAATGGGAACAGTAGGACAGGGACGGTAGGCCCGCTGGTGCGCTTATGCATGCCCCCTTACAGATCTCTTAGGAATGGAGTGAGGTCCACAGTAGACAGTTTAAGGTTAAAGTTTTTGGGGGTTTGAGAATGTAACAATAGAGTCAGGTAGTGAGTTCCAGGCATTGACCACTCTGTTGCTGAAGTCGTATTTTCTGCAATCAAGTTTGGAGCGGTTTACTTTGAGTTTGTATCTAT
Source organism: Pantherophis guttatus (assembly GCF_059756535.1). Taxonomy (NCBI): domain Eukaryota; kingdom Metazoa; phylum Chordata; class Lepidosauria; order Squamata; family Colubridae; genus Pantherophis; species Pantherophis guttatus. The sequence goes on from NC_142064.1 coordinate 227,829,795, forward strand.
TGTTTGCCTGTGTATTATTGCAGTTGAAGCTGAAGATCATAGTTGGCTTTTTTAAAGTTATAATTTGGAATCCCGTCACTATGACCTTCTTTGCAGGGACGTAAATTGAGAAGTCAGTCATGCTGTGGTCACTGTTAGAAAAAGGTTCCTTTGTTTGTAGTCCATAAATTATGTTTAAACTGTTGCAGAAGATGAGATCAAGGCAGTTGTTGAGTCTAGTGTTGTTTTTTACTAATTGATCCAGTCCCAGAGTAGTAACGGTATTGTACAGCGTTGCATGTATAGGTTCAGTTGTACATTCATTTAGAATCCAATTAATTAGAAGTAGATCTGGTGCTTTGGAGAATAGATTCTCCTCCTTCTCTGTGCAGCCCCTCAACTATTGGAAGACAACAATGGCGCCCACTCCCCCAATCCTTTCGTTGATAGGCTAGACATACCTAACTCATCCATTCATTATATGATTCAGCCTCCGGACTCTTTATCATCTATATTGATCTTCTCGACACACTTTCAGCATCTTTTTTGTGTCACACTAACCAGAACTGCAGTATTCCAAGTGTAGCCTCACTAATGCAGTATAAAACAGTATTATCACTTCCTGTGTTTGTGATGCTATCCCTCTGTTGATGCATCTTAGGACTACATTGGCTGTTTTGGCAGCTGCAGCACATTGATGGCTCATACATAAGTGGTGGTCCACTAGGACACTTAGATCTTCTCTCACTTACTATGAGTTTAGAAAACTAGCATTCTAGGGAGAACACTAAACTGCAATCCTTTCACTAGATTTGGGGGTTTTCTAAATTCAAGTGGTTTTTGATAAGAGGAAATATATAAATTGATCAATTTTATTTGTATTTCATCACAATCAAAGCAGAGGCTTGGTGGTTCACATACATCAATAAAATAGATATATTTAAAGTTTTTTTCTAGAAATTTCTGGATCACCTATTCCAAATTTCTGCTATGTGTTTAAACATAATAATTTCCCCAAGTATCTGCTACTATGCTTTACCTATTTACCTAAAATCAAGTACCTGTAAATTAGAAGTACTGCCCTTCTGAATAACAGAATAACAGTTGGAGGGGATCTTGGCGGTCTTCTAGTCCAACTTCCTGCTCAAGCAGGAAACCTTCTGCGATTTATTTATTTATTTATTTATTTATTTATTTATTGGTTTGATTTATATGCCGCCCTTCTCCGGAGACTCAGGGCGGCTTACAATGCGTTAAGCAATAGCCTTCATACCTGCTTAGTAGGGCTTTTGCCTCCCCCTAAGCGGTGTGCTTTTTTATACAAAGTCAGCTTATTGACCCCACAATCCAGGTCCTCATTTTATCTACCTCAAAAGGATGGAAGGCTGAGTCAACCTTCAGACAAGTGGTTGTCCAATCTCTTCTTAAAAACCTCCAGTGTTGGAGCACCCACAATTTCTGAAAGCAAGTTGTTCCACAACTCTTTCTGTCTTCCTTCTATCCTTTATTGCCAATTGTTTTTTTTGGACCATGATTTCTCACAATTAGAATATTGTGAATTTATTGGTGATATATATTATAGCTAGTGTGTTTTATTTTATTTCACAAAGCTAAAGCCAATTCAGAATGAGAACAACTCTTCCCATCCTCATTCTGGATTGGCTATATGCCATCATGTTGTTTCATATACAACGAAATAATAGGAAGGAGACCTGAGGGAGACCGCCAACCACTCCAAGTGCAGGCATACAGGGGCCAACATGAGGAGGGAGGAGCAGCGCTGAACGAGCCACCCTGATTCAGGGGAAAATTCAATGGGGACTCAGATCAGCTGGCTCTATTCCTTGACTTGACTGAGGTCCACCTAGAGGACTACGGACACCTCTACCCATCCCACAGAGCCATGGTGAATACCACTGCTGAGAGGCTAGAGGGAGAAGCAGCCCTCCACAAGAGGAGACCCCCCCACAAGAGGAGAGCCCCCAGCTGCAAGACATTGATGACTTCCTATAACAGCTAGAAGCCAGATTTGAGGAGGCGGAGAAGGATCCATATGCGGAGGATGAGCTCCAAAACCTAAAGCAAAGAGGGTGACCCATTAAGGAACACATCCGTGAGTTCAGGAGAGTCATGGGGAAGCTACCCCCTTTGCCGGACTGGCTGTTAGTTCATTTATTCAGAACAAGCCTGGATAAGCAAATTGCCCAAGTAACCACCTATTGGGACATCCCGAACTGACTCTCTGAGTGGTTCCGAGGAGCCATAAAAGTCAATGGTGGATTGCGCACCAATGACATTAGAAAGCAACTGGACACCAAGGAGAGGGGACAACTAGACTGGAGATCATCTGGTGGATGGGAAGCCACAGCACCACAGCTGGCCCCAAAACCAACTCTCCCAAGAAGCCAGCTGAAATGCTACAGATGCGGAGGAATAGGCCACATGGCATCTGTGTGCACGATCCCAGCCCCAAAGCCAAAGTCAGAGCCACCACCCATGGCACAACTGGAACGAGGCCCAAGGCATGTTGCTGACACATTCTGAAAAGCCCTCCAGGCCATAGAGATCCCTCCCCACGTAGCTGAAGGGGGGGGGACTCCAGCCAACGATGACAAGTCATTGGATTCCTATGACAGTGAGGACGAAGGCAAAAATGACTCAATGGTGTGTGAACCGATCCATTCTTTCATCTTCCCAATACACCTCACAGCCCCAAAAACAGGAACCCAGGGGACTTTTCAAGCCCTAATAGACTCAGGCTGCACTAGATGCTTGATCAACCTAACCATGGTCCTGAAACTGGAGATTAGAGTGAAAAGACTGGCCCACCTGAGCAGGTTCGAACAGGTTGATGGGCCTATTGGCGGGGACCTATGTCAGCCACCTGATCGAACCAGTGAAGCTAGAGCTAGTGAATCACTGGGAAGCAATTCGATTCGTAGCTCACAAAATGACAGACGCGGTCATACTGGGGCTCTCCTAGACAAGTGGGGCCCGACCATCTGGTAGCAAGGGGGCAACCGGAGGCTGAGGATAGCAAGAGGACCCCAACCCCCTTCACACCAGCAAATAGAAGCATCACCCATGCAGGGAACCCTCCCAAAGGGCCCACCAGAACAACTGGCAGACACCTCCGACAAAACCCCAGAGGCCAAACAGATCCCCAGAGAATATCAGGACCACGTGGAAGTGTTTAGCAAGGCCAAGTGCAATGTCCTACCCCCCACTGCAAGACATACTATGCCATTGAAATCATCCCCAGGGCAAAACTACCCAAACCCAAACTGTACACCATGATGCCCCGGGAAATGCAAGAAATGCACAAATACATAAACAAAAGCCATAGACATAGCAAGGGGGTTCATCGAGCCAGCCAAGCCATGGGTCGCAGCCCCAGTCCTGTTCAAAGAAAAAAAAAGATAGAACTATGAAATTATGCATTGACTTTAGAGGTATAAACTGCATGATGTACACATCCTATACCCCCTCCCTTCTCATGAAGGACATGCTATCTCACCTAGCCAAGGGAAAAGTCTACCAAATTAGAGTTCAGAGAAGTATACTACCGAGTCCGGATCAGGGAGGGGGATGAATGGAAAACAGCATTCAACTGCCCCCTAGGGAGCTTCCAATTCAAAGTGATGCCTTTTGGACTGCAGGGGCCCCGGTGGTGTTCATGCAGTTAATAAACGAGGTGCTGCATGAGCACCTCTATAAGGGGGTCCTTGTCTACTTGGGTGACATCCTCATCTACACTGAGACCAGAAACGACCACATACTCCTAGTCTGCCAGTTACTGAAAAAACTTGTGGCAGCAAACCTGAATGTCAAGCTGCCAAAATGTGAATTTTCACCATGAACAGCTAGACTACCTGGGCTACCAAGTGTCAAATGACGGCATAGAAATGGACCCAGCCAAAGTACAACCCATCCTGGGCTGGCAGCTCCCTTGCACCCCCAGACAGTTACAAAGCTTCCTAGGACTTGCAAATTTCTACAGGCAATTCATCCCCTCCTTCACGAAGATTGCCAAACCCATGACAGATCTCCTAAAGACAGGGGGCCCTGGGATGAAGCCCTGCCTGGGACAGCCCCTAAAGTGGGACCTAACTCAAGCTCCAATACCTAATCAAATGGAAGGGCTACCCCTTATCAGAGGCATCTTGGGTAAAGAGTAGAAACATCCAGGCCGACCACCTTATAGCTAAATTCCACGCAGACAACCCAAACAAGCCTGGGGGAGAATTGTAACCCTAAAATCTATACCTGTACTCAAACTGTCTTTGCTTTGCACAGGTTGCCTTCAGGAAGTGAGGGGAGCTGAATGTCAACTTGCAAAGCATCCCTGGCCTGCTCTCGAGTTGCCATAGGCAAGGGGGATGGGAAAATGAATTTTGCAGCTGCAGCAAGGAAGCATTTCCGTCAAAACAAAAGCACATTCCAGTCTCTGTCAAGGCCATCTCTACAGCTATCCACAGTGGCTGGAGGGGAGTGATCTCTACAACCCGTGAAATTGCTTCGTTGGAGAATGTGACTGATGACACACCTTGGGGGGGAGGGTGGAAACATGGTCAGAGCCAGGATGTAAATTAAGTGGGGTCAGAGTTGGCTTCACATGGAACGTGCTGACATGACGCTCCTAATAAATAACTGGATTTCTTTTGAAGCTTGGCTCGAGGCTCATGATTTAATTAGGGCATTGGTCGAACCCTGACAGTGCTTTCATTCTGAAAGGGTGACATAAATGGAACTGAATTATCCTTCAGTTTAAATTCACATTCTCTTTATTAAAACACTTGACAAAAGAAATGAAGGAACAATAGCAATTGCCACTTCAGATCAGTGTTAATATTTATGTCTCTGAAAGTCCTAAAATGTGAGTATTTATTTTATTAGGACAGATAAGTGTTTTTTTTATCATAGACAATTTGTGTTTTATAGAGATAATACAACAATTTCATGAAACTGTTTTTCAGTGTTCCACTCTCATCTTCATTAAGTCTGCCACTGATATTTCACAGCTTAATATTATCCATTTTTGTCTGCAAATCTATCTCATTATTACTTGGCAATACTTGATTTGATTTGAATCTTATTGCTTTTTTCCAATTATTGTTTTATTATCTATTATAAACTCAAAATGTCCTTTATGGAGGGATATCAATTGACTAAATGAATTTATATTTTCATGACAATACAAAATTCAGTATATTTTGTTTGATTTCACCAGTCCTGTTCATATAGTTTACATTTATCTCTAATACTTATATTTAGAATATTTAGAATTATTGTCCCAAGTTTCTTCAATCATCTATTTACTTTATTCACTACCCTTCTAAAGATCATTCAGAAGAAAAAATATATATAATTCCAGTGCATTTCAGTAGGTTATCTTTGCAGTTTGCTTATATCTAATAATTAATCATTTCTTTATTTCATTAATAAAAAAAAACAATTGTGGCACTAATCTAGCACTAAAAAAGGCTATTGACATTTTAAAGGTCCTTTGTGGTTTTAAGAAAATGCTTCTGTGCTTAAATAGCAAATTATTTTGCTACTTAAAATCAAAAGGAAAACAAAAACTCCCGGCCCCCAGGGGGGCAATAGAAGCAGATCTTGTAACATCTTGGAGTTGTTCAAGAATCAATATACTAATGTAGGCTTGCACAGACAGTATCTGCTGGGGAGTGTTGGGCTTCAGAGTTAATGACCACATTCTAGAAAAGAGATTTCCTGATGTTTCCTTCAGCTTTTCCAACAGCATCCCTATGGCCCCTGTGGCTTGTAAAGCATGATCTATCTACCTTGCTGCTAGGTTGTCCTCCTCTTCTCTTTCCTTCCATCTTTTCCAGGATTTGAGTCTTGGCCAGACAATCAGGATGCCATCTAGATCAGGGTGGTTTACATTGTTCAGATGAGCAACCTTTTTTGTGGCCAGATATTTAAGGGCCACAGGGGATACGGCTGGGGAATCATGACATATTTGGATTATTTGGGCCATTATTTTGATTTCTTGGAATTTGAGGTGGCTTAGATGTATGTTAAGGGTAGAAATGGAGCAGTGGTGGAATTCAAATTATTTTACTACCAGTTCTGTGGGCATGGATTCATGGGCATGGTGTGGCTTTGTGGGGTGGCTTTGTGGGTGTGGCAGGGGAAGGATACTGCAAAATCTCCATTCCCACCCCACTCTGGGGCCAGCCAGAGGTGGTAGTTGCTGGTTCTCTGAACTACTCAAAATTTCCACTACCGGTTCTCCAGAACCTGTCAGAACCTGCTGAATAGCACCCCTGAAATGGAGGCCTTGGACTTTGGAAAGTCCTAGGTTTTAGGTTCTTAAATCCCTCCTTAAATATGGGCTGAAGCAGTCAATCTTGCCATAGAGATGTTCTGGTGGCTACAGATAAGATTTAGGGGACTTCATACAAACTCAGATTGCTCATCTGTGCAGGCATAGGAAAGAGCTCTGCATGCTTTCACACAAAAGCCTTCTGTAGTCTACAGGATACAGTACAATACAGAGCTGTGGTGGCACAGTGGTTAGAATGCAGTATTGCAGGCTAACTCTGCCCACTGCTAGGTGTTCGATCTTGATTGGCTCAAGGTAGACTCAACCTTCCATCCTTCATTTTATCTGTTGGTAAAATGAGGACCCAGATTGTTGGGGACAATATGCTGACTCTGTAAACTGCTTAGAGAGGGCTGTAAAACACTATGAAGTGGTAATAAGTCTAATAAGTGCTATTGCTATTGCTATTAGAGTTATTTGAAAAATGCTGTACCATTAACCTTAAGAATACAATAACTGGACTTGTGAAGATCCACACACAACGGATGATATTTGTTTACTACCATTTAATGGTTGGCCTGGATTTTTGCAAGTCGGATACAATAACTCTAATTAAGCTATGGCATCTCATTGTCATGAAAAGGCTACTGAGATACAACATACTCCTTACGATAGGTGGAAACACAATGTAAATTGCCAACAATCTTTTGGTTAAAAGAAAAATATGATTGCACATCAAAACTATATTTAATCAAAAGTAAATTGTTTTGTGGTGGTATTTTTCAACTGACTCAAATGACATTAATCATTCTCCCAATGGATCAGGTGTGTACAGTGAAAAAAGTACAAACATAGACTTGTTTGTGAATTATACAAGTAACATTAGCATAAATTTGATAACAGAGGCACATGGGTATTTGAAATGATAAATAAAAAGTGCTCCTTAATATATCATAACCTACACAAAGTAGTACACTCTACCTTTGACTATACAGCATCATTATTCATTTAGAGATGCTCCATGTTATTAAACAGGGTAAATTACAACTCTACCTGGCACACAAGAGTACCTCTGGTAATAGTTTAATTTAATTTATATCTTGCTTTCTGCCCAAAGTGGGTGATCATAAAATACCAACTGTTGAAAACAGTTTTTCTTTCTATAACTCACTTGGGGGGGGGGGCAAATAGTTACAAGACATAACCCAATTCAAAGAAATGACATAAATCCACTATTGCAATCTAAACTAGCCTTAATCAGCCTTGTGTCTTTAAGAAATGTTAGGTTATAACACTCATCATCCCCAGGGCAAATCACCATGCTGGCAAGATAGGATATAGTTGTACACTAATATTTGTAGAGAGCTCTAGGGGGGGATTAACTAACACCCAAAGCAATATTAATAAGAGGAAACAAAAGTAAACCCCAACTAAGTCTTTGCTACTAGAAAATAAGTCTTGCTGCATTCTCACAATGAATTGAAGTAGGTGTTTGCGATATACTTAGATGTTACATTGATGATCCTGAGGTAAGCCTCCTTCCTCAGCTTGTCTTCCCTACCAAATACTAGTGCCAAGATACCAGCCCTTTATGTAACAAAGCTTCTTTGGTCACATATATTTTCAGGAGATAATGCCAAAGATAGTGTAACATCAATGGCATTTATTTACCACTTCTGATAAAACGCTTTTCTGACCATTCACTTTTCTACTCTTCTGTGCCATGTGCAACTATTAAACAGCCTGTTGCACATTCTTGATAGAGGTTTGGGCAGGGGGTGTCTTGGTTATAAATCACTTGGATTATAATACTTTTTTTTCCCTATAACTTCTGTTTCTGGAATCTGAAAAGTAAAATGGATGGGACATCTACTTGCAGAACTTCCGAATTTGAAAAGACCAGGGGCACATACGTAGAGGGGTTGGGAAAGACAGATATGCTTTCCAAATATCACCTTTTTTCTTGTTAGTAAGAATGTATTATCTTCTATACATGCTATCACCTCCTCTTACTGCTCAGATTTATTGGATGAGGCATGGTGCATTACCACTCTCAGGGAGTCTGTGAATCTTCTTTTCTATGCTGTTTAATGATACACAGTGCCTATATCCCATAGCATTAAAAATGCAATTGCTTTTAGTTGTTGCAGTTGTTAGAAATCTAATTCAATAGTTTATGGTCTGTTGTTCAGTCTGACATATTTATTTATAGCATACACTACCCTTTTAATTATCTGGAAAGAACTGTGTTTTCATAGGACTCATGGGTGTTTAATGTAAAGCCCCTTAATATTGGCTTTTCACTGGCACACAACAATTAATTTTATCTTTATGGACCAATTAGAGTTAATGGATGGGAGAATGTATTTAAGAGGCATGGTCTGTTTTGCCAGGACCATTCTTAAAGAGCTAATAAAAGGACCCTTTCAGTTGAGTAATTGGTTGGATTAATTGGTATCTCTTCCAAGGCCTAATGTAAGCACAGTCAGATGTATCACCACCAAACACCTTTCATTAAACCATCTGATCACATACAAAAGTTCTATCAGTTTTGACTGAGGTTGTGTTGTAGGCATTGTCCACATATGGAACATTGCCCAAGGAGAACCATTGTTTCTTTTCATCCCTTATGTCATTTGCTCATCTTAAGGGGAATTGTCTGTCGGTGCAGAAATTGTTCCTATCTCATGATTTAGACTTTGTTAGCATTATCGAATCCCCTGCTTCACTATTCTTTCTGTTTCAGTTTGGTTCTTGCTTTGTCTTTGGTAATGTAGAGAATATGTTTCAGTATGTACTGGATAGAATTACCTGATTGAAATGACAACACCTCTTAATCATTTATAGTGGCTACCATGATTCTAGTCTGCATTCATAAAAAATGAAGTGTCCTGGCTGTGAAAAGACATTTTGCTTTACACAAAACTCAAGCCTGGAGACAGCTGTGTTAGTTCTGAGCATGACCCAGGGGTAAAATCCAGCAGGTTCTGACAGGTTCTGGAGAATCAGTAGCGGAAAGTTTGAGTAGTTCAGAGAACCGGCAAATACCACCTCTGGCTGGTCCCAGAGTGGGGTTGGAATGGGGAATTTGCAGTATCCTTCCCCTGGAGTGGGGTGGGAATGGAGATTTTGCAGTATCCTTCCCCTGCCTTGCCCACCAAGCTACGCCCACATAACTGGTAGTAAAAAAAAAATTGAATTTCACCACCGGCATTGACCTATCCATTAGGAATAGGCATAAGAAGCTTGTCAGAGGGTTGGGAATACCCTTTACCCTATGAAAAATAATGGAAGGGATTAATTTGGAGTAAAGGTGATACAATAGTCATTTCAGTTCCACAGAACCATCCCACAGATCCCAACTCTCTGCAGATGTGTTCAACTATATGGCGATTCTTCCTGAGCATTCTGGAAATTATCCTCCACCTTATGCAAGGAGGCATCTGATAAGGGAAGGTTTAATCTATTCCATAGAGCAGGGGTCTCCAACCTTAGCAATTTTAAGACTTGTGAACTTCAACTCCCAGTGTTCTCTGGCAGTTGAAGTCCACAAGTCTTAAAGTTGCCAAGGTTGGAGACCCCTGCCATAGAGCACTGCTGTTTTTTTTTATTATTCCAAATAACAGGACAGAAAGCAGTGTTACTGATAGAAGAGATTATTTGTAGCTCAGGATTGGACTGTGGGGTCCTTGGTGTTCTCTAAATGGATGCAAGTCCTTTCAGGTGCAGAGTTCTCTGAACACCAAGCTCAGAGCACACCAAGAACTTCACAGGATGCAGTGTGCTCAAACTTCAAGAAAAAAAGATTGGATTTAAATTAAATTACCCGATAGTAATTGTGGTTTCCTAGTGGATTAGATCAGGGGTCCCGACCGCTGGTCCAACTTGTTGACACAGAAACTTGTGCCAAGAAGCAAAGCCCCATCTGTGGGATGCAGGCAGCATTTATTTTAAAGAGAGGCTGAACACCATTTTATTAATCTGTGTTCACTCTAGTAATAGTAATAGTTTTTATGTGTGTGTGTGTGTGTGTGTGTGTGTTGTGTGTGTGTGTGTGTGTGTGTGTGTATGTGTGTGTATATGTATATGTATATGTATATGTATATGTATATGTATATGTATATGTATGGACCAGATTCTCTTTGAAATGTTTTCCACATATATAGTTGATTCTTCTTTCATCAAACACAATTCTAATTATCCCTCCTTATCAAGAAACACATATTCCATGAAGTTGCAAATGAATATGTTCATTGTTAAGGAATTGATAATGGTGGTTCTACCTACACACCATGGACTAGATGTATCGTTATAGAGTAAATGGATGCAAGTCCTTTCAGGTGTAGAGTCTATGTCAATGTATAACAAAGTAGAAGTCTCTCAGGCAGACAACAGCAGTGTTAAAAAAAAGAGATGTTTCACCTATGCTTTCCCTTTATTTCATTTCTCTGCCCTTTTTTCCTCCCCAAAAAATGTAGTGGTCTGTAACAGAAGGTGCCCAAGACAGATGTTGGCAAGTAAATGGAAGAAATTAATAAAGCAGAAGTAGAGGTCATTAGCAATCCAGTTGATATTGATAGTCTAGCTTCCATCACTCTACACCAGGGGTGTCAAACTCAAGGCCCACTGGCCAAATGTGGCCCACAGGCTGCTTAGATCTGGCCCACAGGGCTGCCCTTGAAACAGCAAAGGACTGGCCCATGGTGCCTCTGCCAGCAAAAACAGAGTTCGGGAGGGCCATGTGTGGTGGCTTTTTTTGCTGGCAGAGGGCTGCAGGAGGCTATCTTAGTCAAAAATGGAGCCCGGGGGGGCCACGTGGGGCCCTCTGAGCTCCGTTTTTGCTGGTAGAGAGCTGGCAAAACAAATTACTGGCAAAAGTAGATCCCCCAGTCCTGCCCAGGCCACCATAGGTGCCCCTGCCACGAGTGACATTGAGCTGGCCACACCAACTTGGCCACGCCTACCTGGCCACGCCTACCCAGCCACCCGAGGTCAAACACAACCCTGATGTGGCCCCCAATGAAATCGAGTTTGACACCCCCTGCTCTACACCTACATAGCTGATGATAGGTAATAATTATCATCAAAGAAGACCAGGTTCTCTTACTGTAACTGCAATGTTGTATCTTCCTCTAATTTGGAATACTTTCTTTAGTTCGGAATATTTTGCTTGGCCACATAATAGAATGTTTAAATTGCTGACAATGTATCATTCTTTTCGAGTATCCAAACTTGATATTATTATTATTATTATATTTCATTATGACTATACAAAGCTGCTTTAAACTGTATGAGACGTTGGTTCATTTAAGTTGGAATTGTTCCTCCTGATTGGCAATGGTTATTCAAGGTCTCAAGTCATAGTCTTGACCACTATTGTAATTTGAGATTTTTAAATGAAGATGGCCAAGAATGAACTACATATACGGCATTGGCTCTAATGCTCAACAATTCCTTTTCATGGACTGTATACAAAGAAATCCCTCTTCTCTCCTATGGTTCTTTAGGCCAGCATGGAACTGATTATCCCTGAATTTTCTGTGAGCACTTTCCATGGAAAGTATGGACAAAGAGTCTGGCAACATACTCAAAATAAACTATAAACAACTTGATTCAAGTTACTTGATAGGGCCAAATTGCCAGAGATAAACAAGGCAAGAGTAATAATTTGGATACAAAGCTTATAAAAGAGAGAGAGAGAGAGAGAGAAAAGGGATTAAAAATAATTAAGACCATGTTTATAACCCCAGCCCAGTGTTATTGGTTCATATATGAAACCTTCCTTTCCTTTGCTTGATTCCAGGGATCTGAGTTGAATGACAAATTTGTTAACCGAATGCCAAAATAGTCTATCTTAAATAAAGTTTATACGCAACATTGGATATTCAAAGTCCATATCACTTGGCAGAATAAGGTTGATGTATGCTGCATTTATAAATCTTGCTGCTTCTTGGATTTTTTTAATGTCATGTTATAGAATATCACTTTTATATAATTCTCTTGAAAGGTTAAACATCCATCATGAAGCTGAAGTACTACATATTACCATAAGTGATACACACAGCAGAACATCAGGGAGTTTAGCAATGCACACTTCAGGATGGTTCTTACACTATTTCACATACTTTGGTTACATTGGCATATGCCTTTGTAAGAGATCTCTGAATGACCCCCTTTCATTCAGTTGTTTCTTCCCATGATGAACAGTGGAATTTGATTGTTGGGTTGGCACATAACAGCCTGGAAAAATCTGGAAATAATATTACCAAAACAATTATTCTTTTTATATTCTCCAACTCATTTGACTGTAAATTTATATCAACAAATTATTCAGTCCCCGCCAGGGAAAATTCCATGTTTTGTTCCACTCAGTATATAAACTGTATTATTCTTTGTGTTCAATCACTGGGATGAAGGCCCTGGAAACGGTTGCAGCATACTCAGTGTGAATAAACATACTATAAACAGGTCAGAGAAGGAAATGTACAGGAAATGTACTGAAATAAAGTATGCATTTTATTATTTAATTATTCTTAATATTTTTACCAATTGAGTTCCCACAAATTATATGCAGGATATAACAATATGAATGTGAAATAATAATATAACAAAACAGTAATAACATTCTGCCATGAATGACTCCACACAGTAAATCTATCTGTAGTGGACCATTGCATATGAACTACTCTACTGATTTTGAACATGTTAACATTTCCAGGTAATCTTTCAGAACAGATCCCTGTAGTTTATAGTTACTCAATTATGAGATGATAAAAGAATGAATGGCCATCTTCATGTAAAACAATAACTTTACACTTCTACCAGGAGATATGAAGCCAGAAGCCCCCTTCTGAATTAATAACCATTTTCTCTTGCTTGGGTTGAATCTGATTCTCTTTTTCCACATCCCATCCTGGCTCTAATGTAGGAGGTGACCAGGCTGAGCTCAAAGGTGGGGTCAAATGCATCATCAGTCTGGAGTCCCTACACTCCCCACCCTCACCCAAAGTCTGTTTATTTTTATCTGGCACAAATTTGCCTTGATCCTTAGTAGATCAGATTCTTGTGTATGGGTTGCATGGAATAAACTTTTGAACTCTATCCTGGTTCCTGGTTTCTTGTGCCTGAATTAAGCAGCCTCCAGCACTAGGTCAGGATACCTTCCACATTCCACCATTCAGACTGGGTGGAGATAAATACCTGACTATAATCTGCATATCGATGATATAACATTCCAGAATGAAAGATGACCTCTTCCAGTAACTTCATGTAGTTGTTAAACATGATTGAAGACAGGACAGAGATCTGAGGTATCTTGTAATAAACTGTCTTAAGTCCTGTCCTCTCCCACTGCCACAAGGTACTGGACTCACCCACTTAGGAAAGGGTAGAGTCATTGTGACATGGTGCCTTTGAGAGATACAGGACAGCAAGATCTTGGCTCCTCACATCTGAATTCCTCCATAAGAGTGACTAATATGGGCCCAGATAATCCATGTCCTCTAGAACTGTGCAATTGTCACTTTGCCACTATTTCAACAAACTCCCCACTCCACACAAAGGGGATGTTGGAGATGGAATAATAGATAGCTATTTCCAGTGGATCCAGAATAGGCTCTAGAATGGGATGTGTGTATGTGAACTAATGCCACTTTCAAACAAATGGAACTATCCCTTCTCTCAAAGTGTATTGACCACTGCCTGGATCCAATTTCCACTCTTCTCCCAGTACATCTAATCAACCATATGAGATCTAATCCACATGTGGCAATCTGACTTTACAGAGGATCCTGTCCACTTCCTTGAGATTCATAGGTTTAAAACTTTCCTATCACAAGATATCATCTCTATCATCTCATTCAGATGCCATCTACAGTATCCAGCTTCCACGTTGAAATAAATACGAGCAATTTCATCTATGAAATAATCAGCTGGACAATTTCAATTTATACTGGAAGAATCTTCCAGACCATCCTTCCCTAAAAGAATTCTGGATACTCTGAGTAGTACTGCTGACCATTATTCTTCAGACACAATAAAGCAGAAAAGTCATCCTATTCTTTTTATCATCATATAACAAGCTTGAATTTGAGCTCATCCCCGTGTCTGGTTGAACTCACTTCTTGTGTTCTGCTAACATCACTCCAGGTATATCTTTATTTAATTCATCTCCTGAAGGCTTACAAAAATTCAAGGAACCATCTGGGATTGCCAAGAGATGAGTGATTACTCAGTAATAGTTCTATCTAGTGCCCTAGCTGCTGCTTAATAAGTATAAACCAACAGAGGTAATATTTCTTCTTCCATCTTTTCACCACAGTAGCAGCTACGGGAAAAAATGATTGCTCACTTCCACAGCCGAAGAACTTAAAGCATATATTGAGGAAACTGATGCTGAAAGAAATGAGGTTGGATTCAGGCAGTGGTGAACCACTCTTTGAAAGGAGGGATAGTCCATTTGCTTTGAATGTCGCATTGGTTCATCCTCTATTCTAGAGGCATCATAGAAATGCTATATTGAAATTCATGCTTTTAGAAAGTTCATGTTTAAAAAAGGTGTATCTGGAAAATGTGTGTTTAAAATAGTTTACATTAGAAAAGCTTCTTACATAAGTTACAGGTAATATATACAAACCGAAACATTATTTTTTCTGCAGAGAATATAAATAGAGCAATAGGAAATTAGATTTGTGAAAATCAGCACTACCAATATGGACTGGATGTGAATTGGATCACATATGTCTATTTCTTGCCATCTTATTTACCCATATGGTAGCTAAATTGTGAAGCAAATTACCCTGAGAAAGAATGGATGGATAAAGGTTATCCAGTGTCCTTGATAGTTAGGTGAGTATTGAAATTTGGGTCTCATCAATCCTCTAACTACAGCATCATACTGGCTCTAAGCCAGCTCTTTCTCTTCGGCTTAGTCTGCAACAAGGCAATAAGCATGGTATTTCCCATAGGGATACTGTGAGAGAAAAAGCCTGATTACAGAAAAACTGCTGTATAAGCTAAAAAGCATCAACATTGGGCATTGTTCTTGCTTTGAAGGAAATGTCTATCAAACATGTAACCTCTGTTACTGAACTGCAAGCTAAGGATTTCTTGTTTCCTTTGCTAATTCACACACAGTTAAAGATCCTATTCCTGTATCCCAGGTATTATTTTCCATATTTTGCTGGTGTTTGATCTCTCCTATTCATGGTTGAATAGAAAATGAAATCAATAGTTCTGCAATTAGGATTGACATTAGTCCTTCGATACGGTTTACCCTTATAGATGTGTCATGCCGTTTTCATGCTGATTTATTTATTACTTGAATACAGGATATCCTTTAATTAAAAATAGGTTAACCACAACCCAATGGGGCATGGGTCTCTTAACTATAAATTATGAACTTGGTATGTTAACCCATGGTTTTAATCCTTAAATAATATGTGCCATATGGATAATACAGGATGTACATTAAGAGCACATACTTTCCCATGACAAAGCCAGGCATAATGGTTTCACCAAGAGAGAGAGAGAGAGAGAGGGAAGGAGGGAGGGAGGGAGGGGAAGAGAGAGGGAGAGAGAAAGATGATATAGATACATATATAGATAGATATAGATGTAGATAGATATATATGTAAATAGATATATACATACATACAAACATGCATACATACACACACGTGAGAGTGTGTGTTCCATGTGATGTGTAACAATATTGAATATTTCCTTGTTTGTCATATATGTATATGTCCATATGTATATGTGATAAACAATGAAATATTCAAAATTTGTTTACTACACATTATATGGGACACATGCCTTTCAATATAGAAAGTTACCTAATATAGAGGAAAAAATAATGTGCCCATTTTTATTATGGAACAAATTCAGGACCATTTTTTATACAACAAGGACTTGTAGTCTTTTCAGACAGAGAATTACATCCAACCACTGAATGTCATCCTGGAAGCTGCTTTCTTACCAATAGGGACATCCAGGTCAAAGAAGTGGATGGACCAGAAATTCACATCTCTGTAATATTAAGATTAATATTAACCTGAGATTGTTGTCATTATTTATCTAAAAGATGAATGTGATAACAGATAACACCAAAGGTTTATAGAAAATCTTGTGGAGAAAATGGGTCAAAAGCCAGAGCTTTCTAATGAACTGTGCGGAGAGTGATCAGAGAATGATAAATGTTTGAGGGAAAAAGAGTGATTGAATGCTCAACTTCGAATGTTCCACTCTACATTTTACTTTGCAATTTGTACCTCCGACCATTAGGTGTGCACTAGAAACAAGCATTTAGACTTTAGAGCTAAGGCCAATTGCCTTTCCCTGCAACAAAGATAATTTTGTGTGGTGATGAAGGTGCTGGCTTAGATATCAGAAAATGGTGAGTTCTAGGCCTCCTTTAGGTATGACAGCTGGCTGGGTGATTTTGGGCCAATCCCTTTCTCTTAGCCCACCCCCTGCCACAGGATTATTGTAATGGGGAAAACAGGAGGCAGGAAAATTAAGTAAGTTTGCTATGTTCAGTTATAAATAAAAAGGTAGGATCAAAATGTAAATAACATGTTTCTGTATTTTTAAATATAAAAAACAAGGTACAGTAGTACCTTGGTACTCGTCATTAATTGGGTTCAGGAGGTGCAGCAAGTACTAAAATTGAAGAGTACCAAACAAACCATGTGACTTACCACACGACCCATGGCTAGAAAGGAATTCCTGTCTGTCCCTTTTCCTATATTAGTGACCTTTCTAGCATGGCCGACTTCCCCAACGGGCTCGCAATTTGGATGTCCACCTAGACTCACACTAAGATTAGAGCAACATCTGACAGCTATGGCTATGGGGACCTTTGCACAGGTTCGCCTGGTGCACCAATTGCGACCCTACTTGGATTAGGAGGCTCTCCTCATAGTCACTCATGCCCTTGTCACCTCACGGTTAGATTATTGCAACACGCTCTACTTGGGGCTACCCTTGAAAAGTGTTCGGAGATTACAGTTGGTCCAGAACGCAGCCGCGCGAGCTGTTGTGGGTGCACCTAGATACACCCACATTATACCAATTCTCCCCGAGCTGCACTGGCTCCCTCTTGGTCTCCGGTCACAATTCAAGGTGTTGGTTTAAAGCCCTACCTTTAAAGCCCTACATGGCTCAAGGCCAGGTTATCTTTGAGACCGCCTTCTGCCGCATAGCTCCCAGTGACTGGTAAGATGCCACAGAGTTGGTCTCCTCCAGGTCCCGTCAGCTAAACAATGCTGGCTGGTGGGCCCACGGCAGAGGGCCTTCTCTGTGGCTGCCCCAGCTCTCTGGAACCAGTTACCTCCTGAGGTCCGGACCATGCCCACCCTATTGGCCTTCCAAAAAGTGGTGAAGACCTGGCTTTTCCGGCAGGCCTAGGGCCGTTGATCTCGCTCTTGTGATCTGGTGAGATCCGGCCATGAATGGCATGAATGAGTTTTTAATGTTTTTAATTTTTAAATATTTTTTATAATGATTTTTTAAAATGTATTGTGAGCCCTGAGTCTTCGGAGAGGGGTGGCATATAAATTGAATTAATTAAATTAAATTAAATTAAATTCCTGGTTGCTCCATGTGGCCATCCCCTGCTTCCTTTTGCAATGACTTTCCCAACATGGCCGACTTCTTGTTCATTCCCCCTTCTTCCTATCACAGTGGCATTGAGTACCAAACAAACAAGTACCAGGACCAAATGTTTGTGTCAAAATACATCGAATACTAAATTCAACAAGTTTTGAAGCAGTTGAGTACCAAGGTACCACTGTACATATGCAGTATGTATCTGAAATAGTATGTTATAAAGTTGCCTTAATTTAACAATCAGTTCAACATATCAGTCCATTGATAACGCTTCACCAAAAATACATTCTCACTAATTTAGCCATAGAAAATTAAAAATAGAAATCTATCTGAAGCAGCAGAGTAGGCTATGATAAGGTAAATAATGATCTTTTCAGCTGTTTACTGGCATGTTTCCCAGCAGTTGCAAAAAAAAAAAAAAACCTTCTCCATTTTCTCACCCTCTTTCAGCCTTCTGCCAACTAAACTATTCTCCAAAGCCTTTGAATTAGTTGAAATAATTGCAAAGAAATCTGTTGATAAGGAAGCCATTGAGAAAAATAATTGCACTAAAATGTGATTTGCGTGACTGATTAGTTTCCAAACTGGAATCTGTTCTCCCAGTTTTTCCCAACCAAGAGAAAAGCATCCAGAATTATCAAGGGTCAGGACTAGTTTTCCAGTTAGCGAAGGCTATACTATTTGGGACTGTTTACATGAAGAAAAGGGCAAAGGACTCACTATCTGCATTAGGGAGAAAGTAGTCAGAAGATTTTATTTGATCTCATTTTGGATGGATGGATGGGTGGATAGATGGATGGATGGATTGATTTATTGATTGATTGACTTATTGATTATGTGTCATCAAGTCAGTGTCACCTTTTAGTGACCACATAGATCAGGAGTGTCAAATCAAGGCCCGGCGGCTGGATTTGGCCCACGAGATGCTTCAATCTGGCCGCGGGGCCACCCTGGAAACAGCAAAGGATCAGCCCACGATGCCTGTGCCAGTGAAAACAGAGCATTGTGAGGGACATGGACAGCCCTCCTGAGCTCTATTTTCACTGGCAGAGGGTTGCAGGAGGTCATTGCGGAAAACATCCCTGACATAGATATATTTTTCTACTTGATGACCTGCTCTTAATGTGGGTCCTTCAGATCGTCCAATGGTGTACCATTGCCACACTAGATGAGTCCATCCACCTTGTTGCTGATCATTCTCTTTTGTTTTCTTCCACCTTTTTCAGAGAGCCAGGTCTTCGTATAATGTGTCTGGAGTAATTTGAGCCTGGTCATTTGGGCCTCCAGTGAGATGCAAGGAGTTTGACAGCCCTCAAATGTTAGTTTGAAACATTTTGCTTGCTCTTCCTTTGAGTAAGGTAAAAACAATAGGAGGCAATTTTTCAGGATACTGGAACATGTGACACTGGTTTATTCTTTCCAAACAAGCCAAGATTATGAAACTGTAAGAATTGAAAACGTGCTGACACACAATGCAGTGTTTGCTTTATTTGGGAGCAACCAGTTTAGATCACAGTAAACAGAATAATAAATGGATTCTGTGCATCTTAATCATATCAATTAATCCAAGAATATGCAATAGTGGCGAATCCAAGATTATGAACAACACTGCTATTGTTTCTTTTGGGTCTTCTGATGTTAAGATTTGGAGATGATGATGATTGATGGTGGTGGTGGTGATGGTGGTGGTAGTGATGATGATTTGTGCAGCCTGTTTATTTGTATAAAAAGCAATAGGACAAATGGTAATATATAAGGAATCAAATGTAAAATTAAGGGCAGGGAAGGAACCACAGTGATTAAACAATTTTCTGTCATGTTTCGAGACACTTTCTTCTATCTTTGGCAAATAGCAGGGAAAGTATCCAACCAATATCTCTGGAAAACAACAACCAGAGGCTACATTTAGTTAAATCGTCATGTTATTTGTTGCCTACAGGAAGTACAGAAAATTGTCTCAGAAAGTAGATCATAAATGTTGACTGAATTTTTGTAATCTGGCAAAACAGCTTCTGTATGAGGGAACGGGATATTATCAGCATCAGCATCCTGTAATTCTCTCTGGAATCTATCTATACTTTTTCAAATGTGGGGAGGCATGATCTTTAGGAAAGCCATCCAAAACTTTGGAAGTGGTCCCAGAGTTCCCCAAAGAGGTTGCTGACCATTTGAAATACTGAATCTGACAGAAAAGTTGTTATTCATAGAATTAGTGATCACCTTCATTTGGTAATTGCATCTGATTTAATTTCAGTTTAGTTTTATTTAGTTTTTGTCCTGGTATTGCTGTTCTTTTTTACTTTTTTGCCTAGAACCACTTTAGGCCTCAGTCTTTTCAGATTACTAAAAGGCTAAGCAATAGCCCTGAATTATATACAGTATTTTATACACAATTTCTGCTATTATATGCATTATTTATTAGATTTTCTGACCAGAAATTGGAAAAGTGCAAAAACCAATTGTGTTCTTCTTGTTGTAGTTCTCAATAAATTCAAACTAGAAAAATGCATATTTAAATGAATTTTGCCTCCCGGGATCTCTAGTGGCCATGCAGCCTTTAAACATCCATCTGTAAAACTGGCTTATTGTGAACTCATTCCACTTTAAAAGAAAATTATAATGGGTTTCTACCACCTGGCATGCTCTATTTCAAGAGGTTTTTAGCCATTCTACAAAAGGTTTCTCTCTTCAGCCCAAGCCTCAAATATTAAATATATCTATATCATCTATATCTCTATATCTATCTCTATGTATCTCTATCTCTATATCTATCTATCTATCTATCTATCTATCTATCTATCTATCTATCTATCTATCTATCTATCTATCTATCTCTATCATCTATCTATCTATCTATCTATCTATCTATCTATCTATCTATCTATCTATCATCTATCAGCTAGCTAGCTATTATTTGGGTTCTTTCTATCTGTACCCCAAACAAAATGAATTTAACAAAGATTGTGCCAAACCTGAAGTTCAAGGAGTAATTGTTTGTTTATATAATCTCGTAAATGGAGAAATTTTTTTAAAACCTAACCAAATGTCTATATATGAAAGGGAGGTTATTAGTAAGAAAAGAACAATAAGGGAAGGCACAGACACAGAATTCCTAATGAAATGCTTATCAGCTGCCTAATGCCTAATTGCTTGCATAATATCCGAGATAGCAGCATATCTTAGACCTTACAGACAGAGTTTGAGGAGGAAAGATTATTAAGGAGAGATTCTATGTGTCTGATGTTTGGGTGTTATTAAGTAGGTCTTCCTTTCTACATCTTTGTCTTTTTGAACATCTTCCTCAGCTTTACCAGATATGGAGGATAAATGAAAGTCAGCTCTTTTAGGAAAGGTGATTATTGCTCCACCCAATGAAAATGTTCCACTTCTCAAGTCATGCAGCTACCTAACCTAGTGTTTCTCAACCGTGACAATTTTAAGATGTGTCCCCGAATTCCTGAGTTTGAAATCCACACATCCTAAAGTAAATACTGCCCTAAACAATTTTCCTGTGACCAGAAACCCTTTCCACCTGACTGAATGACAAACTTATTCTCTACTTTTCATCCATTATTTTATTATACTTAAAATATTTACACAGGTCAGTCTTTCTTTGGGAAATTAAAGATGAAATCCATCCAGCTAGCCTTTCTCAGCAGCCTTCCAAATGCTTTAGAGGGCACTATTGTGCCATGCTAGAGAATTGGGTTTTGCTACAATAATGTTGGAGATAAGAAGGCAGAGGGGGTGGGGGGGGAAGCAAAACTGAAGAACGCTTGTGAGTCTCATATTTGCTCTTTTGTTTCGTTAGACAAAAGGTTGGATCATGTTTCCAGCAATAGTTGCTCTTAGACACTGACAGACCCTGATATCTGGAAGGCTACAAAAGACATAGTTGACTTCTACTGAGCTATTATATATGATCAAGCACCAATTGTTGTACCTTCTGGTTGAGCGGGGTTATGGGTGTGGTGCATTCCAACATCAGAGGTTGCTGATTCATTGTCGGGTCATCTCTGGGGAGGAAGTGTTCCCTGTTTACAGGAAATGCAGGACAAGGGCCCATGGAGCAAGCGAAGTACAAAGGATAAATGGCTGCAAATCTAGTTCAGTCTTTTGCTTGGACTGTAGCTTTGGGCAGGTCTCAAGAGCCGTAATAGCAGAATGTCATGAGATGCTTACTTTTCAAGCTTTTTAAAAATTTTATCTCATTTTTCATAATCTAAATTCACATCCTGTGTTATTTTTTTTTTTTATCACTGTGTTTGTTTTTAGCTCCAAAGGGAATCGCTTCTAAATTCACTTTGGAAATACTAATACAGTAACACAGATTCAGGGTGTGTTGGGTTTTAGAAAAGAAGCAATACTGTATTGTGAATACTTTCTTCACATTTGCTTTTCTATTTCAATTTTATCCTATAATTGAGTCAATTGTGTCTCAGTTTTTGAATTGTAGTCTTCAACAACATGTTAAACCTAAACATTGTGCAAAAACTTGTTGGAAATTGAATGCAACAAAGAGGATAGAGTTAAACTCAGGCCAGACAAAAATTTGATTGTTTTATTTATATTTCATTATTTATATAAACATATTATTATATGTTTATAATGCGTAATTTAATTTGGATTTGATGAAAAATAAATTAATTGGGTGTAGTTTGAATGATTACTCTTCATGTAGTTAGTGATTTCCCCCCTATATAGAACTGTATTTATAATTCATTGGCAACTTTTGAAGGTCTCTAAGGAGTACATCCAGTCTGAGGGCTTCACTGATCTTGGGATTCATGTTCTACACATTTTATCTAAAACATACTTCCATATGTATCCTTCTTTGTAAGGTCAGAGCCAGATTAATATGGATATTCTATGAAATTATTCTGATTTAAGTTACTCTTGTTTGGGATTTGCACTTCAGTGTCAATTGTTCTTAACATTTCTGTTAACCAATAAATGATGTTGTTTGGAACACTGTCACCTTCCCAACAAAGGTGATCCCTATTTTTCTACTTGCATTTTTTTTAATGTGCTTTCAAACTGCTAGGTTGGCAGAAGCTGGGACAAGTAATGGGAGCTCACCCCGTTACACAGCACTAGGGATTCGAACCACTGAACTGCCGACCTTTCAATCGACAAGCTCAGCATCTTAGCCACTGAGCCACCACCTTCCCAATAGCGGTCTAGCAAGATATTAAGGAAAATGATTGTTGTAAACCACCAAAAGCTGAATATTGACTTAATTCCTTATTCTAAAAGAGCTTCACTTTTCTGTTGATCCCATAATAATTTATTGAGCATAAGAATTGGGATCAAAGTTTATCAAGCTTGCATTTTAGTTTATATCAACTGAATTCATTGTTTTCAAGCCAACATGTGGCTTAAATGCAATTGAACTTAGGGAGGAAGCATTGTTCTTTTAACTTTGTGCAATATTACAGTTCTCAAGTCAAAATGTGATACACACAGACACATACTTTGAGGAACAAAATATAGCAAGGGCATGCGTACAAAAAGAATGCATACAATAAATATACAGGAAATGAGAAAAATAGATATTAAAATGTATATGGATTTTCATTTATATAGCAAGAGACATGAATTTTCATGTGGAGTTTTTAAACTCCGAGCAATATGTAAAGAAACTTGAAAAACATGTATTTTGTATTGAAAGCAAGACACACAATGTGTCCATTCCTTTTACCTTGAAGGAGATTAAGAAACTCCAGTTCAACACTAGAAGATCACAACCTAGTAGCAGAAAAACTGAAAGCTTTGCTATATTTTAGGAAATCAGATCAATTCTTGTATCTGTTAAACCCAATGTTTTTTTTGGATCATGTCTTGGCTTGAATATTTAATTTGCATTAGAGCTAAATTACGTCTGCCTGTTTGGCCAGACATAATATTGAAATGCAAATATCTTCACAATGGCTGCTTCCTTTTCTAGCCATCATTTCTTTTTTAAAGTCTGCTGGAATCACCCTGTGCTGCAAAGGAGTATTCATAATAGTTTCCCTGCACTCTTCCTGATTGCTTTAACCAACCAAGAGGGTCAAAACCACAACATAAGGTGACAGAGAACTCTGCCTACTTAATCCCAGGTAATGCTGCACAACTCCACCTCTCACATTCATTGGATTCAGACCACCCAGCTTCCAGCTCATAGTGGATTTCATCCAATTCTCCATGACATGATCTGCTAGATAATCACAATTTGCATCAACTGCCTCTTCTGGAGTATTACTTCAAAGGAAAACATGCACTTCTGAAAAGCACCAGGAAAGGAAAGACTGCTCTAGGACACGTGGCTAATAAGTACACTGTTCAGAAGTGCACTGTATTTCTTTGGAGAAATATTCAACACGGTCAATATAATTCTATTATAATTCTATCCTAGACCAAGTCAAGTCCAAAAATGCTAGGAAATTTCTAAAAGCCTGGCGACTCTGACAAATTCAATAGACATGTATGTCTTACGTATCAATAGACACATAAGATATAAAAACATAAACAATATCTATATACTATGCAAAAGAGACAATCAACAAGCCAAAAAAGTAACAAAAAGATCAAAACACCTACACACCAGCAATCAGCACCCAGATGAGCATAGATGAAGTCCAAGATTAACATCAGACCAAAAATTTATGCTTACATAATGGATTTAGGGAAAAATGCGGAACAACTGGTGAGTTAGTATTTCACTGTGTATTAACCTTTTTTTAAAATAGAATAACAGAGTTGGAAGGGACCTTAGAGGTCTTCTACTCCAACTCCCTGTTTAGACAGGAAACCCTACACCATTTCAGACAAATGATTGTCCAACCCCCTGCTTAGGGAGGAAAGACTACACCACTTCAGACAAGTATCCAACATCTTCTTAAAAACTTCCATTGTTGGAGCATTCACAACTTCTGCAGGCAAGTTGTTCCACTAACTGTCAGGAAATTTCTCCTTAGTTCTAAGTTGCTTCTCTCCTTGATTAGTTTCCCCCATTGCTTCTTGTTCTACCCTCAAGTGCTTTGAAGAATAGTTTGACTCCCTCTTCTTTGTGGCAGCCCCTGAGATATTGGAACACTGCTATCATGTCTCCCCTAGTCCTTCTTTTCATTAAACTAGACATACCCAGTTCCTACAACTGTTCTTCATATATTTTAGCCTCCAGTCCCCTAATCATCTTTGTTGCTCTGCTCTGCACTCTTTCTAGAATCTCAACATCTTTTTTATATCGTGGTGAGCAAAACTGAATGCAGTATTCCAAGTGTGGCATTACTAAGGCATTATAAAGTGGTATTAACACTTCAGGTGATCTTGATTCTATCCCTCTGTTTATGCAACCTAGAATTGTGTTGGCTTTTTTGGCAGCTGCAGCACACTGCTGCCTCATATTTAAATGGTTGTCCACTAGGACTCTAAGATCCCTCTCACAGTTACTACTATTTTATTTATTCATTTATTTATTTTATTATTAAATTTATAGACCGCCTTTCTCCTGAAGGACTCAGGGCGGTGTACAGCCAAAGTAAAAAACATGAATACAAACATTAAAAACAGTTTAAAAGAAATATATAAATTTGGCCCCAAATTAAAGTTAAAAAAACAATAACAAAACATATTAAAAACATTTAATACTATTGTCTTCTAGTCTCCTTCAAATTGGTTTACTCTGGCTGTACTGCATAATTTAACCAGTGTTGGAATTGTAGTTCATCCTAGTTGAGGAAAATTATTCTTTGTTCTATATCTATTATATGTAGGTCTTTCCATAGTCCCTGTAGATTTCAAGGAATAATGGTTTGCCTAGATAAGAACTAGCAAGGAATTAGAGGTGGTGGGCAGGAACATGCACATCTGAGAACATATAAATTATAGGTTGAAACTACAAGTGAGCCAACATGTTACTTAACAGGAAACCATTCTTACTCTTTTTCTTGAATAAATAATTATGGAGACAACATTTCTAAAGAATTATTTTTGTTGCCTCTTCTTTTACCAAGACAATTAATTTAAGGTTCTCTAATCTCAGAGGAGCCATTGCTCTTCAAATGTGCTGGGTAGCTTTTGGAATGGAAGAACAGAAAATAACACTTCTGCATCTGCTCTCATCCAGCCATATCATTGCTATAAAAAGTGGAATTAGTTAAGGATTAAAACGTCTGTTGTGATATTACGAGCTATATGTCATCTTTTCTTGCCATTCCTTCCTATTTACTTAAACACGCTTATTAGCATACTTCTTTGATTTTTTTCTCTTTTTTTGCTGCCACATTAAAATTTGTTGCCTAAGTTTTATTTAGCAATGAGTTTAATGATCTAAAGAAGAATATTTTTGCTGAAATAAGAAACGAAGTTTCCCTTCACATATTGACTTTTAAAATTTGTGACCTGTTAATAGTTAATTGTATAAACAAATTTTAGCATTCCCATAGAAGTTTAAGAGAATTGCCTTAAATTGACTACATTTTATATACATTTTAAAGAGCATATTGCAAAAATGGTTTGGAAAGATTGAGAGATCGGTATGTCCATATAGAATATTGTACATGCATGGAGTTTTATATATTTTATAGTGTTTGCAAATTTTTCAGATGACACTCTTTGAGTATTTTGATTATGTTCTCATAATCTTTCATGCTTTCTGGTGTAGGAACTATTTCTTTTAAAATACATTGGCTAAGTGCTTTCTCTCCTATTGACGTAATTCTTAGATTTGAAGTGGTTACTAAGATGAAAAACTCTTATTTCTGCTTCATCAAGCCATGATGGCACAGATTAGAATGCCACATTGCAGGCTGACTCTGCCCACAGACTGGGGTTCGATCCTGACTGGCTCAAAGTTAACTCAGCCTTTCCTCCTTCTGAGGTTGGTAAAATGACAAGCCAGATTGCTGGGGGCAATATATTGACTCTGTAAAGCACTTAGAAAGGGTTCTAAAACACTATGGAGCATTATATAAGTCTAAGTGTTATTGCTATAAAAAATGTAGAACAGACCAATGTAATCCATGCCATCCAGCTTTGTGTCCTGAGGGATATTCCTCATGGTTAAGAAAGAATGATGTTCTTGGCTTAGATGGAAGGTACATGGAAATCTCAGCAACTTTTTACTAATCAGCCCACAGAATAATGCTATACCTTTACAGTTTTCTGGTCCTGATTATAATGCTAGTTTTTTTTTCTGGGTACATGCTTCTGGATATTTTTACTTCTCTGTTCATAAATAAAATTAAATCTGCTTTTGTCAGATGTTCTTGTAAAATACAAAAGATGTTCCAGAGATGACCAGTAAGGGAGTTTTTTTGATGTCAATGTTGGTAGAGGAGAAGAGACCTTTCCCTTGTGCAATATGTATTAAAGCCAAGAGGGTACAGTGGTGATGGAAGTGGCTCTGCAGCCAACACCATCCATAGTTGTTGAGCTACTCTATGTCAAGTATGGCCTCAACAAAACCTATTTTTCATTCAGTAATCTTGCAGTGTATAGCATTGGTTATACATTCCCCAATCTTACCTCCTAACGGAGCTTTTCTCATCTCCCTCAGCTTTTTTCCATTTTATTGTTGTTGCTGTTGTTATTGTTAATTTGTATGCTGCTAGTATCTCACAGCTCAAAGCTGATTATATTGTTGGGGACAATAGCTGACTCTGTAAACCACTTAGAGAGGGCTGTGAAGCACTGTGAAGCAGTATATAAGTCTAAGTGCTATTGCTATATTGCAATAGTGGTGAATATCTGTAGCTTGGGTGTAGGATGACGATGACGGTTCATTCTCTGAGCTTGTGGGTTGGTTTCTGACAAACATCATGGCAATTAAAAACCAGGTTCCATGAACACCAGCTGGCCATCAAATGCCACAATCCCAAATCATTAACCTCTGAACTGATGTAAAGACTTGCAATATTAGTGAAGCCACTAATATTGCAATATTAGTGAAGCCACTAATAACATTATCTTGGCCATAAAACCCCAAAATATAAATGTCTGGAAGACAACATCTTGAATATAGGCAAACAGTTGTATTTTGATTTTTTAATGTAATCAAAATAACAACTGTTTTGGATAGATTTAGATTTAGTCATGGAAAACAATGGGATTTTTTTAAAGTGTAAGTAAAGGACCAGTTTTACATTTAGCAATATATAAGATGCATCTGGACATCTTAATTATTGCTACAAGCTCTCTTTCATACAATCTTCGCTTCTAAAAATGATTCCTGAACATAGCACCAAATTTGAGAAATGTAACAGAATATTTTCTGATACTTTTCCTGTATCATTTTGAAAGAAAACAAAAAGAAGCATGTAATGTGGGAAATGTAGTTCCATCAAAATAACCCCAAAGTAAGGTTCGAAGATTATGTGAACCAGCAAGTGTTTAAAGGAATATATATATATATATATATATATATATATATATATATATATATATATATATATATATATATATATATATAATTCTTTCCGATCATGATCTTTGTATTTTGCGTGATGTAATGGTTTATCTCTATGGTTTTTTTAAAAAAAAGAGAAGCTGGAAAGAAATTGGAAGTCACAAATACTGTAGGCTACACTATCATCTCTCTGAAGACAATCCATGCCGGTGTGTCATAGAGCTGTACGTGATGGAGATGAAATTGTGGGCTACAGTAAGACATTTCTGCAAACCTCGTTTACTGTACCACTCATCAATATGTAGCACCATTCATAATTATCAATGCCATAATGTAGTGAAGCCTTCTTATCAAATTAGTATGCCTTTCTCCGTAAGTGTAACCGGTCCATTGGCCTCAGAAGGAGAGCCGGTTAAAGCGAAAGCTACTTTTACATCTGTGAGGACAAACTGTTACAAATTGCAAAAAGGCAATTTCCTAGAGAGACCAGCAAAGCTGTTACAATGTTTTTCAATCTGCTGCTAGGTCTATTTAGTGCTTTTTGTTTGTGCTGAACCAGCAGCTCCTACCATACTGTGCCGTTTTGTAGCCTCTTGGGCACTTTTTTTTTTAAAAAAAAAAACGTATCTTCTTTTGATTAATTTGTAATAGGAAAAGATAGCAGAGCAATGGGTACATTCTTTTATTATCATTACTCACTGTTATTATAGATTAAGAAAGCATAGTGTGCAGCTGGATGGGGTTTTTTTTCCCCCAGATTCAGCTAGAAATAACCAATAAAATAGCTCACTGCCTCTGAAATATGTATCTAGAACTTTGTATGCTAAATACAAAGAAAGATGAGAATCCTGCAAAGTAAAACAAACAAACTAGAAGGTATCAAGGCAGATAATTGACTTCAAAACATGACAGATGGTGCTCCCCTGTGCCCCTGGATCATGTCTTGCATAAGAGAATGCTAAATTAAGGAGAATAATGACATCCATGCTCTGACAACTGTCATCTAGCGCTCAAACACTACTGCGTGAAGTGAGAAAATGACAGAATGAGAAGTAGAGTCAGGAATTTAGGCTGCTTTAATAAGCAATACAGAGATAAGCTTAACATTCTTTTGTCTCTTTTTTTTGCATAAACCAGCAGAGTGTGTGTGTGTGTGTGTGTGTGTGTGTGTGTGTGTGTGTGTGTGTAAATATTCATTTACGTACCTATGAGATTGATAACACTGTCTGATTTCATGGCAACTCTGGGCAGCATAGAAGACTAAAATTGTACAAATGATATATATGATCATATATAATAAAATGATATATGATAAATAATATAATATTATTTATCATATATCATTTTGATATATAATAAAAATAG
Organism: Pantherophis guttatus; assembly: GCF_059756535.1. Taxonomy (NCBI): domain Eukaryota; kingdom Metazoa; phylum Chordata; class Lepidosauria; order Squamata; family Colubridae; genus Pantherophis; species Pantherophis guttatus. The sequence continues at coordinate 227,859,428 of NC_142064.1, forward strand.
AAGAAAATGATGTTTGGACAGATCAATAAAAAATACAACCATACAAAGCCTACCATCCACCCAAAGCCTAGAGCAGTGATGACTAACCTTTTTGCCATTGCGTGCCAGCAAGGGGGGTGGGGGTGGGGATTACGCGAGTGCATGCCCACACCCATAATTCTATGGGCCCCGCCCCCGTGCATGTGACCCCACCGCTTCCACTGCTCCTGGTACTAGATGGCCTGTTTTTCTTTCTTACCTGGCTCCAGGGCCTCTCTAGGAGTCTGGGGAGGGTAAAACGGCTTTCCCCACTCACCCAGAGCTCCTGAAAACAGCCCGTTTAACAACTTCCGGTCCCACCTTCGGCCTCCGGAGGACCTCAGGGTGTGTGTGGGAAAGGCCGTTTTTGCCCTCCCCAGACTCCTAGAGAGGTCCTGGAGCCAGGTGAGAAAGAAAAATGGGCCTTCCCCACACTCCCAGGCCTTCTGGAGGCAGGAAACAGCCTGTTTGTTCTGCCCCAGCTCCTGATTCCCGAGGATATTGACACACACCGATGGTCCTTATCAAATTTATTAAGTAGCAAGAATAAACCAAAGTCCGGCAAAGGTTGGCAACCAGCCCAGAAAACAAGATATGATAAAACTTTTCCAAAAATGCTCTGATGATAATTACAAGTTGTTTCCAGCAAGAAACTTACTAATGGCGTGTGACTTAAATAGGCTAAGGGAGTGGTCAATTATCCTCAAGCCTTACTCTCGAGCTGAGCCCACTGATATGGTTACACGTGCCACCTGTGGCACACGTGCCATAGATTCGCCATCATGGGCCTAGAGGGATATGTCATGTTTTTAAAGATTCCTTCAACAAGGGCAGAATAAGAGTCATTCAAATCTCTGGGTAATGTTCCAGAAGACAGGTGCTGAGACCAAGAAGGTCCACTTTCCGGGTTCCATCAAATGACACTGCTTGGTCAATGGGATCAGGAACATGCCAATTCTATCCCATCATACAGGATGAGCAGACACTGCTGGAGACAGACTCTTCCCATCCAAGAGAGGCAGATATGCACAGATCCACTTCTACCATAATCTTTGCAATATAATCTCTAGATTAACACTATTTATCATTGTGAGTTCTAAAAGCCAAATCAGGTGTTATGGAACTGAATGATTAGTTTGGGAGAAAAAGAGAATCACTCAAAAATTTAGGAATGAAAGTGAATGTACGTGTCCCAGTATAATGTTGCAGGATTCAATTTGGGTCAGTCACCGGAACCAGATGTTTTTGTCTTTCAAGCTTTTGGACTTGTGCTGGAGCTGTCAGGGTTCCAAGTAACACCCCCAATGAAAGAAAACTCTGAGGCTTGAAATTCCTCAAAGCTACATTTTATTAGAGATGTCATATTGGCACATCTGGGAAAACCCAAATCTGAATGTTTCCAGGTTTTCCCCACCCAAAAAAAAGTTCAAATCCCTGCCCAACACCCACAAGTCCATCACATGGTCTAATCAAACATTGTCCCAACTGGGAATGCCTCCCAGGTCCAGCCTTCCAAGTGCAGGGCAAGTTGGCCTTGACTTCTTGAGAAAGGAATGTTATTATGACTATATATCACCCATGCTCCATACAATGCCCCCTCCCAGTTTCGCATAGTAGTAAATGTAGCAGATAATACAAAAGATGGCTTCCAGGCCTCAGAGAACTTCTCTCTAGCAGAGTGTGTGCTTTGGGCTATTTCTCTGTGTGGTATTTATATGGTGCCTGTTGTATGTGGCTTTTCAGTTGTTGGTTTGGGTATTGATGGCTGGCTCTTAAGTCGTTGGCTATTGTTTCCTTATTTATTGTTTCCTTCTTTATGCTTTCCTTATGCATAAGGAAACAACAGCCAATGACTTAAGAGCCAGCCATCAACATCCCAAAGCACACACTGTGCTAGAGAGAATTTCCCTGAGGATAGACTCCAATAGGAATCCAAGAGCTCAGAAGACAAAACCTCTGTTCCTGGTGACTGACCCAGATTGGATCCTGAAACTGTTATATTCAAGGTATTTTACTTACTTACTTACTTATTTTGTTTGTTTGTTTGTTTGTCAAACATGTACTAGATAACTGGTATAAGTATAAACATGGACATGAACACAGGAAATGAGTACAAATAAATGGGGACAGTAAGACAGGGACGGTAGGCATGCTGGTGCACTTATGCACGCCTCCTTAATGGACCTCTTAGGAATGGGGTGAGGTCCACGGTAGACAGTTTAAGGTTGAAGCTGTGTGGGTTTGAGGATGTAACAATGGAGTCAGGTAGAGCATTCCAGGCATTGGCCACTCTGTTGCTGAAGTGGTATTTTCTGCAATTGAGTTTGGAGCGGTTTACCTTGAGTATTCCCAGAACCAATCCTGCCATTAGGCACAAGGAAGCAGTCACCTCTGGTAGCAGAGTCCCAAACATGGCAACATGATACTGGAGGAGAAACCATTGAGAAAATAGCCTGGTGTGTAACTTCATTCTAACCAGTGTAGACCAATATAACAATAACATGCTCCCATCAGGGTTGGCAGCCATGCCAACAATGAACCTTTCAGCACAAGGTAGCAGTAATAACAACCCCAAAGAGAGAGTAATAAAGAAAGCTTCCATCCCCCTGGTTGGTATGAACAAAATGAAAAGGCTGCTATTTCAAGTTGGCTTACGGCTTTTGGGGGAGGGCGGGGGAAGGCACTTAGGGTGGATCAGATAGTCTTGCAAAGTAATGGCTTGCTTGTATCCTTTGGGAAGCTGACAGCAAATGATATTGTCTTGCTCTTCTCCGACTCAAAGGAAGAATGAGGATGAATTCTTCATCAATTTCCAGATTTAGAAAGTTAACGACTGTACCCCAATTTATTGCTGAATACATCATGAGGGTTTTTTTTTAATAATTGGCAAGTTTTATAATAGGTCTGTAACTCAGTGTACCTCTTTTTAAATATAAATGATTTTGTTGCGGTAAGATGGGCTGCAAAATAAATGAATGAATGAATGAATGAATGAATGAATGAATAAATAAATAAATAAATAAATAAATGAATGAATGAATGAATGAATGAATGAATGTTATACCTATTTATTAGAAATAGTTCTCATTATTCCGGGATTTTAATAAGGATATATCAACTATGTGGAGGGTAAGAAAGATGACCTTAATAGAGATATGCAAGATATATTACTAAAACCAGTGTGCCCATCCCCCATCTTTTGGGTGCCGGGGCTGGTTCCATGGAAGGCATTTTTCCACACATCAGTGTGGTTTTGCACATTGCCTGAATAATGTGCATATGCAGATGGGACTTCACTTGTTTGCATGGCCTGGTTCCTCATGGGCCATGGACCGGTTCTAGTCTGAAGGAAGCCTGGAAGTTGAAGATCCCTGATAAAAATATTTTAAGTCCCAATAGATAAAAAGTGTTAATAAATGGCTCATAGAGACATCTCCCTAATTCACAGAAGCATAAAGAGCAGGAGCTACAGTGGAATCAGACTTGTAAGATTCTATTATTATTACTCAAAAAATGTAGTTTTAGCTTTCCTGTGGAATTGATTTCTTACACAGGTCTAACTAGTGAGGCTGACAAATTATGATAAACAACTGTTTCCATTTTAATACACTGGTTTGAGATCAGTTAAGCAAATTCCTACCTTATTGAAATCTAAGCCATACATTGGCATTTCTGATTGCCTCCAATTGCTTTGTGAGGCAGTACTATTTTACTTGGCAAAATTCCCTTAATTCTCTTAGCAGCTGTATTGACTGTTTAGTGTATAGTCTGTGCAAAGTCAACTGCGACTGGAAAAGCAGGCACTGGACAAAAAAAAATATATGTTTTCTTTATAGTCCCCAGTAGGGTGGTAAGAGAGAGCCAGTCATTTAGCTGCACCAAGAGACATTTATGCCCTCCTTTCCTTCAAACATTGCTTGGCTTTCCCAATGGCTATTCTCTTATTCCCCTTCACTGAATTCTGCTGACTTTTACCAACCTTTCCTCTGGGTGGCCATTCTCATTATACAGCCATATTGATTGTGCCTGCTCTCCCTAGACAAGCTGATGCAGATGTAAAGAAAGAAGTCGTGAAAGTAAACAAAGCCAACAAAACAATAAGGGAAATTGGCTTAGATACACAGTACCGCTCATATTATTAGTCGTTCTAGAATTAATCTCTGGATAAAGTGCTTCCATTGTCAGCCTTTGAGCAAGGTTAAATCTCAGGTATCTGGTACCACTTTTTCTGCCTAAAGGCATTAGTTCATGAAACTAATAATAGTTAACTAACTATTACTAGCTTCATGAACTAATGCCTTTTAATAACAAGAATAGAATAGAATAGAATAGAATAGAATAGAATAGAATAGAATAACAATTGGAAGGGACCTTGGAGGTCTTCTAGTCCAACCCCCTGCTTAGGCAGGAAACCCTACACCACTTCAGACAAATGGTTATCCAACCTCTTCTTAAAAACTTCCATGTTGGAGCATCCACAACTTCTGGAGGCAAGTTGTTCCACTGATTAATTGTTCTAACTGTCAGGAAATTTCTCCTTAGTTCTAAATTGCTTCTCTCCTTGATTAGTTTCCACCCATTGCTTCTTGCTCTACCCTCAGGTGCTTTGGAGAATAGTTTGACTCCCTTTTCTTTGTGGCAGCCCCTGAGATATTTCTCAGGCAGGAAAGGTAGTACCAGATTCCTCCTGAATTTTTGCCATCATAGACAAACATAGTTCTCCCGTAGGAGGAAACCTAGAATTGTCACCAGCCTGCTTCATTCAATGCAAGAGTTGATCTACATGTTCTATAAAGAATGCACAAAGAAATCCTTTCCCTCCTTCTCTATATTCTCTCCAAAAATCATTCTTCCTCAAGCTGTTAATGCCTTTGCAAACAAACAGGAAATCAGAGTTGCTATTTCCTGCAAATGGCAATGCAGTAAAAGATACATAAAACAACAGATATAATATTTTGTTTCAAAGCTGGTTAGCAATAGCAATAGCACTTATATACCACTCAATAGTGTTTTACAGCAGTCTCTGGTCAGTTTACAAATGTCAGCATGTTGCCCACAAGAATCTGGATTTTACTGATCTTGGAAGGATGGAAGACTGAGTCGACCTTGAGCCAGTCAGGATCAAACTCTGACTGTTGGAAGAGTTAGCATGTAATACTGCATTCTAACCACTGCACCACTACGTCTCTTAGTTTGGACGCAGGGGTGTCAAACTTGCATTGTCACGAAGGTGTCATGTGATGTATGACAACTTTTTCCCCCCTTCGCTAAACTGGATGTGGGTGTGGCCAGTGTGTGACGTGGTCCATGGGCCGTGAGTTTGACAGCCTCAGTTTAGAGCATGATTGGAAAAGGGTGGGAATGTAAATGTTTTAAATACATTTTTTAAAAAATACAGAGCATTTGTTCTGGAAACTCTAAATGGCTACTTTGTTACTGTAGGGCAACCTGCTCCAACTTGGAAGCCCTTGTGGGACTTCTGGGAGAGGCATGGTGAACTAAACACATCTCTGAAACAGTAAAGACAATGACTGGCGCAAAGCTCAAAGAACTGTCAAGTGGACTGGAGTTTGCTAGCCTCACTCCTAATCACTTTCGGAAAATGCTTGTTTAATTACTCTAAGGCTACTAGAGATGTTCAAAATGACAAGTATGAAAAGTGATCTAGTGAGTTTACCTTCCTTCTTGGACAAAATAAAAAATGGTCATAAGTTTAACAACTTAAAGAATATGAAATAAATAGCAAAAAGTCAATTAAGATTTTGACCTAAGAAAATTGTAAACAACTTAAGAATTCAGACAAATTTAAAGTACTGATACTTTTACTTTAAGATTTTGGAAATAATTAAATAACTTAAATAGATGTTCATGGGAACCAAATTGTTTTATCTATCTTAAATCATAACAAGACTTTATGATTTCAGAAACTGGACACTAAAGAGGACTAAAGATTCCATGCAGAAAAGGGAGGGAAAAAGTGTAAACTTGTCTTTCATTTTCAATTAGTACAGGGATTTAAAAATGGAATAAAACGCTATAACATTTGAAATATTTAAGGAAATTCTCAAAGAGTGGAGCCAGAAATTAGATGTTTGCTTCCATGGTTAGAAATGTCCAAAATATGCCAGTGAAGGAATAAATAGATGTGAAACAAATTTTATTTTTTTCAGAAATAGTAAGGTCAGAAATACTGGATAACAAAAAATGTGTGGATTACCAGACAAAGAAGGCAACTAAAGTGAAAATGCAAATGAGATGTCAGGCCTGGAAGCCATCTTTTGCATTAAGCCTTCAGGCCTGCCACAATTACTACTGTGGGAAACTGGGAGGGGGGATTGTATGGAGCATGGGTGATATGTAGTCATAATAACATTTTTTTCTCAGAGAGTCAAGGCCATTTTGCCCTGCACCTGAAGGGGAGTGGCTGGGAGTCATCTCCAGTTGGGATGGTGTTTTGATTGGACCATGTGATACACTTGTGGGTGCTGGGCAGGGGCTTGGACTTTCCTTTGGGTGGGGAAAACCTGGAAACTTTCAGATTTGTGTTTTCCCAGATGTGCAAAATGACATCTCTGATAAAATGGGACTTTGAGGAAACTCACGCCTCGGAGTCTTCTTTCATTGGGGGTGTTACTTGGAACCCTGACATGAGAAGCCAAGAGAATGAACTTGATAAGGACTTTCTACTGAATATATAAAAGAAGTTAATTGAAGCTTTGAAAATAAAAGTGGAATTGCAAATGATAAAAAATTATAATGATTTTTTTTATTGGATTTACAAAGGAGATGTGCTAAAGCCTCAAAGAACCCCTTGGGTGGGAAAAAGAAAAAAACTGAAGCAAGACTAAATCCTACAACAAAGTCTGAATGAATTAAAGATCAGGATTGTTAGAAGTAAAAGGAAGGAATATAAAATGTTAGTTTGTTTGAGGAAGGTCAAAACAAGTCAGGTTTCTGTAAATCTCTGGTAACTCTTTATGGACTTCTTGCTGAAATCAGGATCGAAAAGCTGATGATTTAAGGATTTACATATACAGTAGATAAGGGATGGGTTATGAGAAGAAGAGATATTTGTAACTTTAGAAGGGGTGAAGACTTTTCAAATTTGTTTAAGCGTAAACAAATTTCAAAAGTCTAAAGTTACAAATATCTTGAGAAGAATGCCCTGCCAGCATACTTAACATTCCTGGTGGGGAAGAAATTCTTTCAATTTGCATTTCATTTTAAACATACAGTATATAAAATCTTTTATCCAGCCTTCCCTGGATCCAGAATTAAATTAAAGAACTTTTGTCCAGTCTCCAACCTACCCTTTGTGGGAAAGGTTGTAGAGAAAGTGGTGGCACTTCAGCTCCCACGGTCATTGGAGGAAACGGATTATCTAGACCCTTTTCAGTCTGGCTTCAGGCCTGGCTACAGCACAGAAACTGCTTTGGTCACACTGATGGATGATCTCTGGTGAGCCTGAGATGGGGGTCATTCCTCCATCTTGGTGCTACTTGACCTCTCAGCGGCTTTCAATACCATTGACCATGGTATCCTTCTGGGACGACTAAGGGAGCTGGGAGTGGGAGGCACCGTGTTACGGTGGTTCTCCTCCTATCTCTCTGGTCGGTCATAGTCGGTGTTAGTAGGAGGACAGAGGTTGACCCCTAGGCCCCTCATTTGTGGGGTGCCTCAGGGCTCGGTCCTCTCTCCTCTCCTATTTAACATCTACATGAAGCCGCTGGGTGAGATCATCCAACGACATGGGGTGAGATATCAGCAATATGCGGATGATACCCAGCTGTATATCTCTACCCCGCGTCAATTCAGTGATGCGGTCGATGTGATGTGCTGGTGCCTGGAGGCTGTGAGGGTCTGGATGGGAATCAACAGGCTCAGACTTAACCCAGACAAGACCGAGTGGCTATGGGTACTGCCTCCTAAAGACTATGTCGATTGTCCATCCTTGGTTCTGGGGGGGGAGAAATTGTCCCCCTCAGAACAGGCTCACAATTTGGGTGTCCTCCTAGACTCACAGCTAAGATTAGAGCAACATCTGACTGCTGTGGCTAGGGGACCTTTGCACAGGTTCGCCTGGTGCACCAATTGCGACCCTACTTGGATTAGGAGGCTCTCCTCATAGTCACTCATGCCCTTGTCACCTCACGGTTAGATTATTGCAACAGGCTCTACTTGGGGCTACCCTTGAAAAGTGTTCGGAGACTACAGTTGGTCCAGAACATAGCCGCGTGAGTTGTTGCTGGTGCACCTAGATATACCCACATTACACCAATTCTCCCCGAGCTGCACTGGCTCCCTATTGGCCTCCGGTCACAATTCAAGGTGTTGGTTTAAAGCCCTACCTTTAAAGCCCTACAGGGCCAGGTTATCTTTGAGACCGCCTTCTGCCGCAGAGCTCCCAGTGACCAGTAAGATGCCACAGAGTTGGTCTCCTCCAGGTCCCGTCAGCTAAACAATGCCGGCTGGCGGGCCCGCGGTGGAGGGCCTTCTCTGTGGCTGCCCCAGCTTTCTGGAACCAGTTACCTCCTGAGGTCCGGACCATCCCCACCCTATTGGCCTTCCAAAAAGCGGTGAAGACCTGGCTTTTCCGGCAGGCCTGGGGCCGTTGATCTCGCTCTTATGATCTGGCAAGATCCAGCCATGAATGGTGTGAATGAGTTTTTAATGTTTTTAATGTTTTTAATTTTTCAATGTCTTTTATAATGATTTTTTAAATGTATTGTGAGCCTCCCTGAGTCTTCGGAGAGGGGTGGCATATAAATTTAATTAATTACATTTAATTAAATTAAATTAATTAAATTATATTTCTGTTAATTTTTCTTTACCTTTTACCTTCTTTTTCCTTCTTTGCACTTTTATTCTTTCTATTTCTATTTCTCTTAGCTTGATTTGTATTTGCTTTTACTATGGCAATAAAAACTTTTAATAAAAATTATGAAACAACAAAGATAGCCCTTCACATATATTATTTGAACTTCAACTCCCAGGATAATTGAGGAAGGAACAATAAAATAACATTTTTCTAGACTTCACCATACACAGCCATGATGCTTCTTCCAGACAGACATTCTGGAACCGAAATATAATTAATCATCATTAAAGCTATATGGTGATGTTGGTCGTTTCTGTCCCACTAGAGCTCATTAAGATATCAGCAGGGATTTTGAGACTACAACGACTGAATGTATTTTTAAGTTTCTTTGTGAACGAGGTGATACTTTAGCATAATTTTTCTTTGTTACCCACTGCCTTGTATCACCAGAAGATACTTCTAGCACTTGTATTGTGTTTTTAAGGAGGGACAATAAATAACATCAGCTGTGTTAAGCAAAGAGACCCTTCTCAAGAGAAAAAAAATCAGTCTGAATGAAGAACAGAATAGATGAAATAGAACTTTACATCTAGGATTGTACTACTTCAAACTATAGGTAGAAAACTGTAATTTTTAAAGAAAAGACTACCATTTTTTACATCGTGTGTATATGAAATTAGATCATGCTAAATTCTGTCAATATGCAAAAAAACAAAAACAAAACATACTCTGTATTTATCCACCTGTAAATTAACTCACTTTGCAAAGTTATTTGGCTAAAAATGTAGTTTCCTCTTATAGTCAGCACTATAGCTGACAATGTTTTCTTAATTTTATCAATTTCTTCCCATTATATTCTCCTCTGTGGTTTGAGAAGAATGCCCTGACAGCATACTTAACAGTGGGGAAGAAATTCTTTCAATTTGCATTTCATTTTATTTTATTATGAACTTACTCAAATTATACTTTTTAAACTGTACAAGTGGCCCAGAAATAGATGCGTATATAATATATGAGTTCATAAACATCTGTATATTGGGGGAAAGAGTGGAAGGAGCTGTAATATGACATATGTGGCAAAAAGAGAAGGATAGTCAGAGACAGAAAATTATGTGTTTCACAGAAAAGTGAAATAGATGGAGGAATATATACTCTTGCTTAGGAGTTGAGCTAGACTCCAGAACTAGAACATTCCCAATAAATGGCTGTAAGCTTTGTCCTGCTTTCCCTATTAGAATGATTTCTATGTCACCTAATTCACTGGACCTGAAGAGCTTCCTCAAGAAGCTTGGCAGAGTTCTCTACATTTTTGATCGTATATATAGAGCAGTGGTGGGTTGGCCCCGGTTCGGACCGGTTCACAAGAACTGGTAGTAAAACCAGTGGGAGGTTCCACCCACTGACACGGACGTCATCATAGGTGATCTCAAAAGGCTTTAATGAGAATTCTAAACAAGGTAGCAGTGGGTCAGTTCAGACTTTGGATTATTTTTCTTGTATGATATTCGATTGCCATGTCAGAATAGAATAAACAGGACACCCATTTTATCTTTCAAGTTCAAAAATCTGATTCTATATAAAGTGCATTGGATTGCAATGTGATGTAAAATCTCTTTAGAGGCCTTTAATGTAGACATGTTTCAGTTTCAAGGTGAAGTACAACTATTTTTGAGATGGCATGGCAAATAGTTTGCACTGTAACTTTTGGTGTAAAGTTTATCCAATGTGGACTTAATCCCTAAGAATAATGAGCAATTAACTTGCTGGCTAGTGAATTCTGGGAGTTGAAGTCTACATATATGCTCATCAGGATGGTGCTCAGGTTGGGGAAAATTAGTCCAAAATTTCTCATACATTTTCTAATACTACTGGAAGCTTCCTTTTACCAGTACAAACTATTTAATGATTGAGATCAGTAATGCTAGTATTGTCTTGATCAGGTTGAAGCAGACCCTGATTTAAAGTCTGATATTTCTATTGGAATTGCTCTGTATTTAATCTGATATTATTGTCATAAAAAGTACTATAATTAAATTAGGAAGGACAAAACTTGAAGATTATAAGGAAAATGAATAGTATCTAAGTGGCTTCAAAAACGCTGGGTATACATGGATAGAAACAGACAAAAATCTCACAAATATATAGTCACAGAGCTATTCTTTGTAACTTTATCTCTGATACTTCATAACTTCAGCAGCATTTTGGGTTAATTAGTGATCAGATTGTTGGGTCTTTGAGAAACAATGGAAGATTTCCTTTTTGTTGAAAGATAGCATAAATAGTTAAACCAAGTCATTGAGACAAGAGTTTGACTATTCTTCATCCTAAAGTTATTTGGTGAATTATGGACTGGAAGTATCTAATAAGGGAGTGGGTGGAATGGGGGAAGACCCATAAAGGTGATGAGTTGCCTTCTGCAATGCTTCAGGGAATCATAATAGCATTGCATTTACATAGTTGTCTTATATGCTTGCTGGGAAAATGTGCCACGAGTTTCTTCCCTGAGCAGTTGCTGTTCATTTTAAAGCCATTACAGCCTCATCATGTACACCAGATATTATTAACAATTGTTATGAGCTACTGTCTGAGGTATTGTATGATTTCAGTAGACTAGGGCCTGCTTTGAATCAAATTAAAAAAATTAGCTGGGTGCTTTTCTATCCCAGCTTTTTTACATGCAAAAAGAATAAGAAATTAAGGACTTTAAGAAATTAAGTCAACCATTTTGGATGGTAAATATGCTACATTTTTTGGAAATTTTTGGTCCATTTTGACACGTTCATAAATTTGTCTCCAGAATGTTCTTGAACATAGTAAAATATGAAAGACCATATTAGGCATTCCCTAATTTTTAAAGATACTTTAGATAATGCTGAATGGAGTTTGGGGGATATCAAAAAGCCTGGACAAATATACACAGTCAGAACTGAAGTTCCAAGAGTTGACATGGAAGCCTTAATATTAGGATAAGATATTCCACTTGGTTTATAAAGTTATTGTTATATACACAAAAATGTGAAATCACAGCTGCCAGTTCTTTAGTTGGTGATGGCCTTCATATGCATCAAGCTCTTTCTAAGAACCTATAATATGTCAGTGTAATATACGTGCAGATTGAAATAGTGTAATCCTTTGTAATTGGCAATGACCATTTTGTGCATTTTGTGTACATCCAACATATTTTAACTTGGGAATGTCTGACTGTTCTTTCAACTATATGTTCCCACCAATTCTTCACTACTGGCACGTTATGGTTGGTCACCCAGTCACCCAGATGTTTAGACTATATTTGGCATTTTTATCCACCTATTGAGTCCTTCCCAGGGACCTGACATAGGCAGGTGCTGTTGGTTGATGACGTTAAATATATAGCAGAATATAAGCTGTTCCAAGCAGAATGCCTCTGATTACTAATTGTAGGGGAAGAATGGCTGGAGAGTCTATATCTTGCTTGAAGGCATCCTTAGGGCTATTTGTTATTTGTTTAGCTAATTTGAGAAACAAATGCAAACTATGGGCCAAGGCTGTTCTTACGTACTTTGTTATAGTGGCAGGAAAAATTATTTGTAGGTAGGAGTTTCTATGGAAGGAAGTGTCAATAGTATCAAGAATGCAGGTGGAACTGAGCAATTGAAGCTCCGCCCCTTTTTAATGTGCTTCATGTACAAGTAAAAAGGAGTGAGACTGGGATTACTCCATCATTTTGATTCTATTGAAATACCTGTATATCCTTCTGTTTGCATGCATAAGAAATATATATAAGGGCAGCTGTGCATTAATATAAACATCATTGGTTTTACTTAATGTCCCTTATGATTGGCCCTACCACTTTGGACATTCATTGCCCAATGTCCAATGACCTTTTCTGAACAAGATCTTAGAAAGAACCATGGAATATTTTCTTGTGTCTTTTCTGTTACAGCCCCTACCCTATGGAGTTCTTTGAGATCCAGCAGGCCTCTACCCTCTTAACCTTCTAGAAAACATTAAGAGCTGACTTTTCCCTCCAGCAGTGGGAAAGTGTGAAGTTGGAGTGTTGTGGGCTGTATTGGGGAAGTTTGATTGCGGTGCCAAAGTTTATTGTTTTCAAAGTTTCTACTACTTGTATACATTGTTTTATCTTTCGTTGTGAGCCACCAGAGTTTAATATTTTAAATGGGCAGCCATATAAATATTATAGATAAATACATTTTTCTTGGATGAAATGGTTCTTCAGTTGCTTTAAAAATGGGTTCCATTGTAGGGATTAAAACAGATTTGGATGAGCAAGAGTGAATCCCTGCTAGTTCTTTTGGACCTCTCATTAATATTCAATACCTGCAGGCACTATTTCTTCTAAGATGATCGTGGGATGTAGAATGTGCTCATGTGATTTCAGTCCCATTTTGACTAAGTTTTCCAAGATTCTGTAGCACTAATTCCTTGGTTAGCTAATAAATTTATTGTCTCTTCATTGGCCCCCTATGCTACTTAACTCTTACTGCCTTATGGTTTGAGGTTGTAGTGGTGTTAAGAATAAGAATAAGAATAATTTTATTTCTATACCGCCCTTCTCCCGAAGGACTCAGGGCGGTGTACAGCCTATTAAAACACAAGACAACATCAGTTAAAATAGTTTAAAATTATTAAATAAATTCAGCTCGATTTAAAACTCCAGAAATTTAAAACCCAATTTAAAATTGTTATGTTGATAGACCAGCCTGGCGGAACAACAGGGTCTTTTTTTTTTTTTTAATTTGATTTATATGCCGCCCTTCTCCGGAGACTCAGAGCGGCTTACAGTGTGTTAAGCAATAGCCTTCATACTTTTGTATATTTATACAAAATCAGCTTATTGCCCCCACAAACTGGGTCCTCATTTAACCTACCTTAGAAAGGATGGAAGGCTGAGTCAACCTTGAGCCTTGGAGAGATTCGAACCAGCAGTAAATTGCAGGCAGCTGTGTTAATAACAGGGTGCTTTAAACCACTGTAGTACCAAGGCTCTTGGGTCTTGAGTGCACAATGAAACACCCGGAGGTCGGAGATCTTACGTATTTCTGGGGGCAGTTCGTTAATCATTAATATGCTTAAAAACTTCAGCTCTTTCTACCTAGAGGAAGACAGGTTTGGCTAATATGATTAATAGGTTTATATACTATAAACTACAGTTCAACACATAAGCTGAGCACCAGTTTGGGGAAGAATCTACAAAAATTACTACTGTTAAAAGTAGTTTGTGAGTATTGTGAAATCACAAACGTTTAGCTTTAAGCAAAGATTTGTGATGTTCAGGCACATTAGAAATATTTCTGCTTTCTCTTTACTATTTGCTGCCTCCTCCCTATCCCATTTGACTTCTTAACAACTCCAAAAGGAACTTCATAAGAATTAACAGATTCTAGAGCAGTGATGGCTAACCTTTTCCTGACTGAGAGCCCAAAGCACGCGCATATGTGCACAAATGCATGCACGTGTACCCAAACCCCCAAATGCAATGCACATGCAGCCCCCTGCATGCGCCCCACCCCTGCATATGCGCACACATCCCACATATGCCCCACCCTGCACATGCATGCACAGTCCCCACATGTGCCCCATCCCCATGCATGCACGCGCAGCCCTCCACACATGCCCACCCCCTGCGCATGTGCATCCCCACATGCACCTGGCCCCCTGCGCATGCACACATCTCATCCCATGTCCCACCCCCGCACATGCAAGGCAGTGACCCGAAGACCAGCTGGCCGGTGGGAGCTGCTCACACATGTGCAGCAGAGCTGAACTGGGGTGACGGCTCACATGCCACAGAGAGGGCCCTGCGTGCCACCTCTGGCACCCGTGCCATAGGTTCACCATCACGGTTCTAGAGTATCAGAAAATCTTCATCTAATAATAAGGGTGAAGTTTCATTCCTATGCTTTTTGTCCAGTGGGTATTCATAAGATAATGTTTTTTTCTTCTTTTCACAGTGCTTATACAGAGCCTTACAAGGTGTGCCCCATCTCTATAATTCCTCTTGAAGATGTCACATCTGATGAGGAACAGAAAAGTTCAGAAGATGAAGACAGTAATCAAGGAGATTCCAATATCATCCACAAGGTAAAAAATACACTTTTCTTTTGGAATACATTTTGTAGATCCTGGGAAATTTGTTAGGATATTTACTAGATTTTCTCCCAATTCCATTTCTTCTGAGTTTCTGAAATGAACCCCCATCTACCGCTTTTCGTCTTTTAACTGCTTTGTTCAAACCAGAATTAAATGTCAGGCCTGATATTACTGAAATCATTTAACGACTATGTAGCACTAGCCAAAACTGGTCTATATTAGGATGATTTATTTTAAAACATTCATAGAAAATAAAGTTGTAGTTTTTATGGGAACCTAACTCTGTTTATTTAAAAAGCAATATTTACTGATGAAACACAAATCAGCTCTATCATTTTCTTGCAGAGAAAAACCTTACAATTACATATAGTCATTGTAAGCAGATGTTGGCGTCCTATTATTAAGAAGAATTGGCAGACACAATAAATTTAACTGCTGAAAATAGTACCAAGAATTTGGAAATGAGCTAATCTGAAAATAGCTTTGTGCTGGTCTAGTAACAAGTGTAATTTGTTGATTTTTTGGTTTAATTGTTGGTTGTTCATGTACATCTACTAGATAAAAGTGAGCCTGAATACAGGAATGGGAGCAGCAACTAGTAGAAAATATTTTCAGTTTAATCAGAAAATGTGTGGTTTTTTTTTTAAGTGCATTGATATTTTTTTATACTCTCAAGGCAGCATTGAGTTTTGACAACTGCATGGACCAATCCCTGCAGTTTTCTTGGCAAAATTTTGTAAATGATTTGCCATTGGCTCCTTCCTAGGGCTGAGAGAGGGTGACTGGCCCCAAGTAATCAAATTGAATGGGATTTAGGTGGGACTAAAATTCAGAATCTCCCAGTTTTTAATCTGGTGCACAAATATTCCACCAAACTGACTAATTTATACTGTAAGCAAGAAATGATTATTTGCTAAAAATGTTTGGTTTTCATTATGCTGAATATTATAGTAGGTTTTCATTATGCGGAAATTCTGTCCTAACTGAATATATAAGTATCAGGTTGCTGGATTGTTCCTCAAATATTTAAAGAGGCCTTATGAGTTCCTTAGATAGTGTCATAACAAGCATGACTTCTTTTTTTCCTATCAACTCTTCTCCTAAACCTAACCATCCTTAGCCAAACAATTACATTTCATATCTATCTTGTGAGTTTCTGTTTCATGAAAATCTTAGCAGGATTCTGGAACCTGTGCGAGTAGATTTGTTGCTCTGGGACATACATTAATAAGAGCAACATAGCATCTGTGGTATTTACAACCCAATCAAATGTCAGACAACAGTAGATAGTGTTGTTCTGAAAAGTCACATATGCTTTAGCATTAAATGAACCATTTCTTACTAAGAATGCTGCTGTTAAGTTCATTTTAAAAAATGGGTAACTCCATTCCAAGCTATTAAGGAACACAAGTGGATTTGTGTAAGTAAGGCAGTTTGCAGCAGAGTCCAATTAATCCAGTTCCTCCGTCAACTGAATGTACTATTAGCAATTTTAGTATCTTCTCTACTTCTGTTGCTGTTCAGATTCCTTAAAACCAAAATCTAACTATTATATGCACATTTCTGCATCTGGGAAGGAGCACACATTTAAAAATGAAGTTTATCTTTCACAGCTAAGTTGTTGTATAAATATATACCGTGTTTCCCCGAAAATAAGACACTGTCTTATATTTTTTTAAACCCTGAAATAAGCACTTGGCCTTATTGCCATGCGCTCAAAAGCTCGATTGGGCTTATTATCTATCTTATTATCTATTATCTATCTTATTACTATTGCAACGCTCTCTACATGGGGCTCCCCTTGAGGAGCACCCGGAGGCTCCAACTGGCGCAGAGTGCGGCCGCGCGGGTGGTAATGGGAGCGACATGGCGTTCCCATGTAACACCCCTCCTGCGCGAGCTGCACTGGCTCCCGGTGGTCTTCCGGGTGCGCTTCAAGGTTCTGGTTACCACCTTTAAAGCGCTCCATGGCTTAGGACCCGGGTACTTGCGGGACCACCTACTACCACCAATAGCCTCCCACCGGCCGGTACGCTCCCATAGAGAGGGGCTCCTCCGGGTGCCGTCAGCCAAACAATGCCGACTGGCGGCCCCCAGGGGGAGAGCCTTCTCTGTGGGGGCACCTACTATCTGGAATGAGCTCCCCCCAGAGATACGGAGGATCCCGGATCTGCGCACCTTCCACCGTGCCTTAAAGACCTTACTATTTCACCAGGCCGGCTTGGCCTAATTTTCCCCCTCTTTTATAAAATATTTTTAAAATTTTAAATATCTTTTAGTATTTTATATATTCAATTTTAAATTGGTTTTAAAAGTTTGGGGTTTTAAATTTGTCAGGGCCAAAATTATTTAATTTGATTTTATTCTATTTTTTAAATTTTGTATTGTATGTGTTTTTATTGTTTGGCTGTGCACCACCCTGAGTCCTTCGGGAGTAGGGCGGTATAGAAATCTAATAAAATGAAAATGAAATGAATGAAATGAAATTATCAGGGGATGTCTTATTTTGGGGGAAACAGGGTAATGGAAAATAGTTTTTTTAAAAAAGAAAATGTGGATTTCTTGCCTGTAAATCGCTTCCTTCTGTCTTAAGTCAAAGGACAGCCCAGTAAATATGGCCAAAGAGCTTTAACTACACTTACCCAACACTGCTACTTGAAGCACACATACTATTTGGAAGCACAGAGAAACTGCATTTATTACAAAAGTCATATAAAAGTAGAGGGAGAATATTTCAGAATATAAATGGAGGGCAAACTCTCAAAACTTGTGGGCATAATGTGAGTTACTTCAAATTTTATGTTATTGCAATATTGTCCAGTCGAAGAAAGAAGTACTCCCCACTAATGTTATTTAACTGGCAGCTTAATGTTATTTAACTGGCAGCTTGGAGGAGGAGGAGGAGGAGGAGGATACAATATTAGAAAAGAACATTTACTTTCAGGTTGTTTCCCTCACCAGAAGTCACATTGATTTCTCCTTTTTCATTTTATTTTATTGATAATTCAGAGGCTAACACGGCATTAAAAATTCTGGCATATGGCACTGGGTTAGAGAACTCCCAGCTAAATATTTTTAAACCTCTACGATGCTCCTCAGAGAGTGATGTGCCCTTCACTTAGCTAAAATTTCACCTCTAGTTTACCTTAAGGCATACTGGGACCAGCCTTCACATGTGTGTCTCATGTATATATTTGTTTGGCTGCTCACCGTGGAGGTGACCTTGACTTTCATGACGACAGAACTGCATACTGGAAGAAAATAGCACATGACAGACAGCGAAAGAAGACATTCCTTTTTCCTTAAATCTTCATTAAATTACAACTGTAGGTAAGGAGGATATTTTACATACAGTATTTTACTTAGCATTCATACATATTTTCAAGGAAGCAAACACAGATGGAATATCGCAAATCAGCAATCTCCTGTGGGTACATCTTCAAGGGCATAAAAAACCCAATTTAGTAGGCAAAATCACTATATTATCCTCTATTCATCAGCCTGTCTTATTGTATGGTGCTGTGTGTCAGATCTCTGTTGCTGCTTGATAGCTTGCTGTTAGTTCTTTATTCCCTTCACTGCTAAAACATTTAGATATATTTGTCATGTGGCTTGGAACATTTGTAAGCAATCATAGTCACAACATATAGTTGTATAGCTAACACTCTGCATTTCTTTCTTGAAGTGGTAACAATACAGATGGCTTTCTTTAGCCATATTTTTATTATCTGTGGTTTGATATACATATAATGGCTGAACCAATAGAAACTCTGTTGCCGCAGTAAGATTTCAGTTGTGGAGAAGGAAACTATTAATTGAGAAGTTGATTCTTTCTCCCTTAACCATCATCTGTCCAAAATATTTGTTGCTCTTTCTCCTTGCTTAAATGTGCCACATAATGTCAGGCCATTCTCGAGGCGCCATGTGGCTTCCTTAAGGCTACCAATCTTCAGAGCGGCTCACTCAGATAGTAATGAAATAAGTTGCCTGTTTGTGCCATATGGTTCTGCACAGCTTATTCAGAAGTTGGAAGGTCCTGGATGCTCATGTTACTATAGCTTCTTTCAGTGACTGCAAGATACTTATGGCAGGGATTGGTTCTCACTCCCTTAAAGCCTCCAATCACAGCTTTGATGATAGTGATTGATGCTACTTCTGAAAACAGTAAGAGTACCATATGTACTACATAAGCATATTCCCTGAAATTGTGTGTTTTCCCCTTAAGGTTTTCTATGCCACAATTCAAAAGAAAAACACAAAACAAAAACATCCCTTTTTTTCCCCTTTGAGCCAGGCCTGTTCCTTCTTGGTTGCAAGAAAATTTCACCTCTGCTAACAATTTGGTTAAATGTCTATGGAGATTCTCAGTCATCCAGGTCATGGTTGTCCTCTGAAGAAGCTTCCTGAATGAGAAGCAAAACATCTTCAGAGAAAAACCAGAAAGTCCAGCTGCCTCTTGAAAAAGCACCTTTG
Source organism: Pantherophis guttatus (assembly GCF_059756535.1). Taxonomy (NCBI): domain Eukaryota; kingdom Metazoa; phylum Chordata; class Lepidosauria; order Squamata; family Colubridae; genus Pantherophis; species Pantherophis guttatus. The sequence goes on from NC_142064.1 coordinate 227,878,827, forward strand.
ATATAATTTGGTTAGATGCAAATCTAGAATTGGGCCTTGATTCTCTAAAGACCATAATTTTTTTTTACCCAAGGCTCCATGTTGAAGCAGACATGTTTGATTTTCAGATTTCCCAGTATAGAAACAGGATATATGAAGACTCTAGCTTTTACGACAAATTTTGTGGATGGTTGAAAGAAATTAACAGTCCTTACTCCATACTATATCACATTATGGAGTATTCTCTGAAAGCAAGAGTTCATTCATTTGCCTATACCTTTGCAACCAATTATGTCTCTTTTGTATGAAAAGAGACAGAACCTGTGAATAAACAAGCATGACATGTGAACATGTAATAAGTTTTTGCAATAAACACTAAACTGGATTAATGTGATACAAACAACAGTGTTAATGTTTATAAATTCAGGTTACAGATACTTAAATATTATAATATAAATACTGAAATTATAATTTTATACATTAGGGAGAATCCTGTTTGCCACTTACTCTAGATGCAGAAATAAGTAAAAAGGTAACATTAATTATTCTTAATTACTGCCTAGTGTTAGTGCAAAAATTAATGTGACTTGTGGAATAAGAAGCAGCATTCTCTTTTGTATATCTACTTAGCTTAATTATTCTTTAAAGGGAGCTCCATTGATGTTAAAATAAAAAATAAGGAAAGAAAAATATTAGAGTTTGTAATTCTTACATGTTCTACCATACTACAACTATCATCTATAACTGGAAGAAATTTCTTTCCAAATTGAAGGATTCAGTGAAATCAATTTGGATTTTGGAAGTTGCACTGAACTTTACATTCTATTTAGACTCTATAAAGATAAGATATAACCAGTAAATATAATTGTAAAACAATGAAAATTGTTCCATTACACTTTTTAGCAAAAGTTGCTGCAGTCCCAAAGATTCTGAGATTCACAAGGAAAGCATTAATTTGAGGAATATTATTTAGGGATAGGATATTCATCAGAAGCATTCAGTATAAATTTAGAGTGTTGTGCCATTTGAACATTTTGGACTAAGCTTTCCCAATGACCAGGTACTGGAAATTACCTGCCCTGGATCTAGCCATATTGATTAGCGCTTTACTCTATTCAGCAAAATGATTTCCCATCATTTGCAAAATAAAACAACAGGACAAAACTGGGGATGGAGTGGATTGAAATATGGGTCTCTGCATACAAAACATGAACTGAGACATCCTTAGATTATGAGGGACCCAATGCAATAGGTTCTAGGAATGAAGTCTGCTAGGGAATCAGAAATGCAGCTACTAGCAGTAGCAATATCACTTAGATTTATATACCGCTTCATAGTTCTTTACAGCCCTCTCTAAGCATATTGCCCCCATATAACGTATGTATTTGGGTTGGCTAGGAAATGTTATGAATTTCTCAGTCTCAAGTGAATAAAAAAATTAGTTACTAGAACATAGAATCATAGGACCTTGGATAGTCCAATCCCCTGCCCAAGATTCTCCTAAGTATGAATGCTTGCAATCATTTATAGGTACTATGTGATGAACTCTGAAAATATTTACATAGAGGTTTTTCTAGGCATGAGAGTTGTTTTCGATGAAGTTAAGTTAACTCTGATCGCAAGTTATTTAAATCTTACTGTGTAGTGATTTTATTAAAAAAAAGACTTCACAAAAGGACGTTGTGTCATAAAATAACCGAGTAGAACTTCCAGCAATTTCTGAGATACTGAAAAATATAACCTGTCTTCTGTAATATGTTCCTTTTGAGAATATGAAAAAGTGTAATTATAGGTCTTACAGACTGTAAGATCAAAAATGCAACAATAACCTGCAGGCTGCCAAAGAAATGCAGTCTGTTTGATTCTCAAACCTTGAAAATTGCAATATACCGTAGGTATGACAACTGTCCCCGCACCTTCTATTAGCAATGATAGGTTATTTAGACAAATATCTTACCTCACCTCCCCATATCTATGTTGAATTTTCAAATATAATCCATATTAATTCTTAAATATCGTATAATGTTATGGTTTATTACACATGTGTTAAATGATGTATACTCTAAATCATGGGTGTCAAACTTGTGGCGTCACGTTGCCGTCATGTCATGTTTTGTGACATTTTTCCCTTCACGGAGTTGGGGTGGGCGTGGCCTGCCCGTGGGCCACCAGTTTGACACATCTGCCCTAAATCATATCCTATTTAAATTTCTTGGACATGAAAAGATAGCTATTGAGATAATTTTGAGCCGAGGTGGCGCAGTGGTTAGAGTGCAGTACTGCAGGCTACTTCTGTTGACTGTTGAAGTTTGGCAGTTCAAATCTCACTGGCTCAAGGTTGACTTCCATCCTTCCGAGGTTGGTAAAATGAGGATTGTTGGGGGCAATATGCTGACTCTGTAAACTACCTAGAGAGGGCTGTAAAAGCACTGTGAAGCGGTATATAAGTCTAAGTGCTATTGCTATTGCTATTGCTAATTTGCCTGTCATTTGTGTATACTAATTAAATACAGATAGTCTTCAATTTACAATTGTTTGTTTAGTGACCATTTGAACTTACTACTGCATAGAAAAAGTGACTTATGGCAATTTTTCACACTTGTGACTCTCTCGGCATCCCCATGGTCACATGAACAAAATTCAGATACTTGGCAACTGACTCATATTTATGACAATTGCAGTGTCCCAGGGTCACATAATCACCGGTTGTAATCTTCTGACCAACAAAGTCATGGGGAAGCCAGATTCACTTAACAACCGTGTTACTAACTTAACAACTGCGGTGATTCACTTAAAAAATTGTGGCAAGAAAGGTTGTAAAATGAGGCAAAATTCACTTAACGACTGTCTCCCTTAGCAACAAAAAATTTGGACTCAATTGTGGTCGTAAGTCGAGGAGTAAATAATACATATTAATATTCAACTGATTGATTCACCTTTTGCACTGAAGACTTGTCTTTTAAATTCAAACAAAAACCAATCCAATCTAAGCTATATGCTAGTCCAGCATTCTGAAAACCATTTCCTCTCTATATAAATGGAACATGGACTTCATCGTAAGATCTTGAAATCTTCAATTGACCCAGAATTGCCAAAGTCTCTACCACGGGACACTACTGACACCTTATTTCTTTGGCTGACTTTAAACCTGGAAGCGCTTTACAATGAAATGACCATGCGCCAAATATTTAAAAAATAAAACCTGAGAGAAGTATTCCATATTCCAGAATCCCTCCAATGTTACTTTTTTCTTTGGGGGTGGGGGTGGGACACCACCCTATATTTCAGGAAATGAGAAGACTTTGGTATAGAAGTGGTTTAACATGCATAGATACTATACTACTTGATATCTGAGTTATCATTGGGAGTGAGACATTGCTCCACTCCACCCCGGTGAGGTGCCAGAAAGCTGTGGCATGGGGGACGGGGGGACGGGGTGGTGAATAATCACGGAATGCAGAACAGGCCTGTCTGCAAATAAAGGAAATAGCAGGCTAGGCCACAAAGATTTTGCAAAGAACCAAGCAACAACAGCCTCACTTTTGCAGCTTGTCAAATTGTCTTTACTGTTCCTTATCTTTCAATTGGGTGGGATTGGTTTCCAGGCTCCATTAATCATTCTGTTTTGCAAACCTTTGACCTTCATATAATGAAGCAAGTACACAATCTTTTTTTTTTTTAAGACTTTAAACATATGCTATATTTTTGCTGGAGTGAATGTCCTTCTAAGGAAGAGACAAAATTAGAAACTTTTTTTCCCCCTCCAACAGAGGTTTTGTGTAATTAATAAGATCCTCCCACCCCAGCAAATGATGTGGCCTATTCCTCCAAGATGGGGAAAAGAGACAGAATTTCCAGAATTCAATTTTAACTTGGGAAAATATTGCTCATACGCCTTAGGAATTTCTTTGGCAGTTTGTTAGCAATATATGTTTTAAATAGGAACAATACTATGGCAAAACGAACAATACAGAATGCAGTAATTTTGAGAAGCAGATTAATTCTCTCTGACCTTCCTTTATGATTACGTTGCTTATCTCTTGCCTTGTACAGACTCGTTGGAAATGGGCAGCCATATCAATTGAACAACTAAATAAATAAATATTGGAGTCAGCACTAAAGAAGTGCAAATGAAAGTAAATCCAATCAATATCGCTGCTTTCTTTGCAGGGCAGATTGATGTTAATAAAATATATAAAGATTTACTGATTTTAGAGACGGAAGGCTTAGTTTTGAAACTGAAAAATGCCCAACAACCAAAAATGGCTTTATTTAATGACTATAGGGTTTGCCCATAACAATCACTTAGCAACCACTGTGTTCACTACCAAAAAAAAAGTTTGTAAAATTAAGTCAGTCATTTGATGAGCCATTTTATGACACTCATGATTTATGACCATAATTGATAGGCTCCATTATGGTCATACGTCAAGGATACTTATAGTATAAGCAGTTACTCAACCCTCATCTGTTTGCTCACCATGGGTTTTCCAGGGCCAGCATTATAGGTAATCCTTGATTTACAACAGTTCATTTAGTGACTCAAAGTTCAAAGTTACATCACTGAAAAAAGTGACTTACGACCATTTTTCATACTTATGACCATTGCAACATCTCCATGGTCACGTCATCAAAATTCAGACAGTTGGCAACTGACTCACATTTATGGCAGTTGCAGTGTGCCGGGATCACATGATCACCTTTTGCGACCTTTTGACAAGCAAAATGAATGGGTAAACCAAGTTCATTTACCAACTGCAATGATTCACTTAACAACTGCTGCAAGAAAGATCATGAAATGGGGCAAAACTCATTTAAGAAGTGTCTCGCTTGGTAACATAAATTTTGGGCTCAATTGTGGTCGTAAGTCGAGGACTACCTGTGTATTTATATTAGGCCACATCCAGTCAGAGAGTTGATTAAAGGTGGATTTCAGCAGGTTCTGACCAGTTCTGGAGAACCGGTAGTGGAAATTTTGAGTAGTTCAGAGAACCGGTAGTAAAAATTCTGACTGGTTCCGTCCCCATCTATTCTCTGCCTCCTGAGTCCCAGCTGATCGGGAGGAAATGGAGATTTTGCAGTAACCTTCCCTTGGATTGGGGAGGGAATGGGGATTTTACAGTATCCTTCCCCTGCCAAGCAGGGGTTTTGCTGCTTGGGTCAGATTAGCAAATGCTCCATTCCAGATCAGGATCCTAGCACCTAGGGCACCTGGGGCAGAAAATTGTTTCCTGGCAGTAAAACTACAACAATAAAACTTTAAATCACCAACAGTTTGCTGCCTTTTCATGACATTAATTCAGCTACCTGAAGCAACCACTTCACTCTTCTCCAAGCAAGAAGTTTATGGTTGGTGTTACTCATTTACTATATCAGAGCCAGAAGACTTTAAAGATATTAATTCTTTTCTGTAGAATTCAGCAACAATATATTGTTCCTGGAACAATAACTTCAAGCTAATATGTGCAACTCAGATTCTTAGTAAGATTCTCATGTTAATGTCACAGGCGTTCATTATCATAACCTAAAAAGAGCCTTGGTAGTACAGGGGTTTAAGGCACCCTGTTATTAAGCTGGTTATTAAGACCAGCTGCCTGCAATTACTGCAGGGTTCGAATCTCGCCAAGGCTCAAGGTTGACTCAGCCTTCCATCCTTTCTAAGGTAGGTGAAATGAGGACCCAGTTTGTGGGGGCAATAAGCTGACTTTGTATAAATATACAAAAGGATGAAGGCTATTGCTGAGCACATTGTAAGCCTCCCTGAGTCTTCGGAGAAGGGCGGCATATAAATCAAAATAAAAAAAAAAAAGTCCCTAATGCAAGTTACAACCGAATCCCAGCACCAATCAGTTTTCAGGAAGTATCCATGTACTGTATGTATCAAGGAATCAATATGGCATCTTGACTGTGTAGCTCCATCCTTTTTCTTTGCATATTGATGTCCATAGATAACAGATAACAGACTTTCTTAGACCCTGTTGCTTGGCAGATAGCAACAGCAATAGCACTTAGACTTATATACCGCTTCACAGGCCTTTACAGCCCTCTCTCTAAGCGGTTTACAGAGTCAGCATATTGCCCCCAACAACAATCTGGGTCCTCATTTTACTGACCTCAGAAGGATGGAAGCCAGTGAGAATCACTTGAGCCAGTGAGAATCGAACTGCAGTAGGCAGGCAGCAGAAGTAGCCTGCAGTACTGCATTCTAACCACTGTGCCACCACGGTTCATAGATAGAACAATCTCCTAAGAGACAAAGAATAATCAAATCAAATTTTATGTCTATATTTGTGTCTCTATTATCTCTTATACAAACGACATTTAACATAGCTTTATGCTGCCCAGAGTCCATTGGCGCTGGGAGGCTTATAAATTCAAATAAATAACAATATAACAATAAGTAATAGCTTTATTGTTTATTTTTTTAAAAAAAACAGTCTGAATATTATTCTTGGAGCTCACCAAGCCTCAGAAGGTAATTCCAGCTATTGGCAGCGGCAAGGGAGGTCAAAAAAGTCAATAAGACAATGGCAACTATGTGTCCGAAGTTCCAACCCTTTGTGGCAGGCACAGCAATTCTTTCTTGTCTTTTAAAAGAACAAAACTTTTTCTCTCTGAAGAGGGGAACCAAGTGAGTACAGGTGCTAAAGCCTGTCAGGTATCTAAATGGGCAGTTGGACTGCAATATTGTGAATGCTGGCTTTCTATTTTGGGGGCATGAGTTTAGAGAGGTTATTTTATAACTAAAATGCTAAACTGATAAGAACATATACAACACTTTATCTCAGTTCTTGACTAATTTGGTAACCATTGTTGTTATGGCATTTCCTGTGGATTGTAATTGTGATATGCATGTGGATGAAATTGGTTTTTTTTAAAATAGTCTTTGTTTCCTCCAATACATCTTTTCTCCAATAAAGTGTCCAGTATTTGTCCAGTATTTTGACAAAGTATCTTTTCTAATATTGAGAACTGATGTTCAATAAATTAAAGGCCTCTAGACTATTATTTGAGGGGTTTTTTTATTATATGTTTACATTTTTCAATGTAATTGTTGCAATGTATCACATTTTGAAATTATTTTATAGGTAGTGAATAGAATAGAATAGAATAGAATAGAATAGAATAGAATAGAATAGAATAGAATAATAGAGTTGGAAGGGACCTTGGAGGTCTTCTAGTCCAACCTCCTGCTTAGACAGGAAAGGCTACACCACTTCAGACAAATGGTTATCCAACACCTTCTTAAAAACTTCGAGTGTTGGAGCAGTCACAACTTCTGGTGGCAAGTTGTTCCACTGATTAATTGTTCTAAATCTCAGGAAATTTCTCCTTAGTTCTAAGTTGCTTCTCTCCTTGATTAGTTTTCATCTATTGCTTCTTGTCCTACCCCTCGGGTGCTTTGGATAATAGCTTGACTTCCTCTTCTTTGTGGCAGCCTCTGAGATATTGGAACACTGCTATCATGTCTCCCCTAGTCCTTCTCTTCATTAAACTAGACATACCCAGTTCCTGCAACCGTTCTTCATATGTTTTAGCCTCCAGTCCCCTAATCATCTTTGTTGCTCTTCTCTGCACTCTTTCTAGAGTCTCCGCATCTTTTTTACATCATTATCGAATTATGACCACAATGGAGCCCAAAAGTTCTGTTACTGAGCAAGGCAGTTCTTAAGTGAATTTAGCCCCATTTTATTATCTTTCTTCCCATAATTGTTAAGGGAATCACTGAAGTTGTTAAATTAATAACATAGTTGTTAAGTGAATCTGGCTTCTCCATTGACTTTGTTTGTCAGAAGGTCACAAAAGGGGATCACGTCATACGGGAACATTGTACCCATCATAAATATGAATCAGTTGCCAAGCGTCTGAATCTTGATTACATGACCATGGGGATGTTGCAAAATTGTAAGTGTGAAAAACAGTCATAAGTCACTTTTTTCAGTGCTTTGAACGGTCATTAAATAAACTGTTGTAAGCCAAGGACTACCCATATTTGCTTGTTTCATGTATTAGAGAGTATTTGTGACTTAGGTGTGAGGAAAAAATATCCTGCATCCTGATTATGTTAACTCTCTCTTGCTACCACCAAATGAATCTGTGAAGGAAGAATGCAAAATATTTGCTATGGGGCTATAGAGTATGTGGCAACGATTACTAAAATTAAGTGGCAGGTTCAGCATTAGGACCGTGATAGTTGAAGAGACTATACCACCTACATCTCTCCTTTCCCAGAAAGCTGTCTCTGGACACTGTCGTCATTCCCAGAGTTCATTTCCTGGTTAAACAAACAGCCATTAAACAACATAAGACGGGCAACGCCTAGAGACACTGTCTCAGAACTCCCTAGACAGGCCACGTGGTTCAGGGGTCCCAGTGTTTTGACTTTTGCCTGAAGACAAATTAATCACTAATAGAATTACTAACTGTGACAAAGTGTATACAAGAAAAGAGAGTGAACCTCAGGCAGCATGAAATATGCTTCACTTCTTGGCAGCTGTAGGCCAAGCCCATCAGTAGAGGACGTGCAGAGTGGCCAGTGTTGCTACCTCTTGCATTTTGTGGTGTTTTGGTATCACGGCTAATGAACTTCCTCTGTACCCATGTATATGTATATGTTATCTGTCTGTATATACATTCTGATTTTGAAAAATTTAAACCATAATAATAGGTTAGTCCTACTGAAATGTTTGAGAGAATGTTTACTATTTAATACATGCTTCCTGACACCATATGGTAGACAATGACAACTTTTTTCTTATTCAGGTTCATGGGAAAATTAAATTAAATTTCATAAGAGATCACAAATAGCAAAGTTATTGTGACTAATTGAAGCTCCATTTTCTACTTAATACACATTGTCAAAAACTCAATGAATGCTGACATTTAATAATGATTCTTCAGATTTTAAGAAGTCAAAAGAAATATGTATTTTTCTGTCATTTACTCCCAAACAATTCTTTTTCATTTCCATTTCTTAATAATTAAATGCCATAGTAAAATATAATATAAACAATGGTTTGCTTAAAACCTTTAAGACATTTATCAGAATATGTATTTTATGGTTTATCAGGGCTCATAAGATTGCACATAAAAATGTACAATTGTTCAGACAGATTTACTTTTCTTTCTTCCTTCTTACAGAAAAGTAACTGGTTTCCTTACAGATAACTGGCTATATCTAAATTAACCATATTGTTTTACTAGATTATTTGTAAATTTTTCAGTGTGGAGATTTTCAGTGCTATGACTGAAGTTTGATATTTAGGAATTAATTCTTAATGTTCTTTGAAGAATAAAAACAAAAAGTGCTAAGATAGTTTATTGGTTCTTTATTATTTATTCTTAGTCATGCTTATAAGCATATGAAAACATATGATCATCTATTTTCATATGACAACAGCAAAAAAATAACTGACAAGTCTTTTACATTCTGTAAACTGATAGGTTGCAAAAGTATGACACAACAATAACTTTGAATGATTTGCGAGGAAATGTCTGAAGTTTAAAGTTAGACTTAATAATTTAAATAAGTCATGCCTGAGGAACTGTGTTTTATGGTGGCCTGAATCTTCAGCTAATGAATAATATTGAGATGGTAATTCAATTGGGAAGAAGCTCTTTCAACATAGTAGACTACCTGCCTTTACTGCCTTCTGATTTGTTTCAGAAATGGATTAAGTCTGATCAGTAAAGCTTGTCAAAACCTACAAGAAAATCATCAGCATCAGCATCATAGCAATTGTCTATCTGCTGTAGGATGAAGGCCTCTTCCACAGGTTTTCAATCTATACGGTCCTGAGCTTTCTCTTGCCAATTAGGCCCAAAATACTTGCTGATGTTGTTGATCCATCTTGTTTTAGGTCTCTTTTGTGGACATTTTTTATCAAGTGGGATCCATTCTATGGCTTCCATCAGTTCTTCTCGCTATGTGACCAACCCATTTCCATTTCAATTTTTTTACTCTCTTGATGATATTGTATACTTTTGTTTGTTGTCTAATCCATGTACAAGTCTTTCTATTTTGTCTTGTAATACCAAGCATGTATCTTTCCATAATTTTCTATATATTTCTGCTTACTACCGAAGAATGGTTTATTTATTTGTTTTAATAATCCAATTTATACAGACACCCATCTCATCAAAGGTGACTTTAAACTTTTAGTTTCCCCTCAAATTGATACAGTATATAAATGGTGACTATGAAAAAGAAAAGTAATTTTCCTCAGGTTTTCAACGCCCCCTTCTCATTCAAGAGAGGATTGCTTGGTGCCCACATCCTCATTGTTTTGACAACAAGTAAAATTTTATTTCTTTTTCGCTCCCAATTTTTTAATACCAGCAGCATTTCCGTTTCTCGTTATAAAATGGTTTGCTCTTCTTCTGTGTTTAATATTATTTCTATTGCATAGTATTTTAAGTTTCCTGGGAAATATATAAATTAGTTTTAAAAATGTTATAAAGAAACTAAAGAAGCAATTAAAAACATTTTATCTTACACAATACGGATATACAATTAAGCATGAGTAAAAAACGCAATAAGTAGAGCAAAAAAATCACAATAATAAAAGTGGCAATAAAGGAATGTGAAATTCTAAAATCCCATTTTTTTCCAATACCAGGAGAACAAAAAGATCTACATTTTAGAATAGAATAGAATAGAATTCTTTATTGGCCAAGTGTGATTGAACACAAGGAATTTGTCTTGGTGCATACGCTCAAGAATCATAAGGTACGACACTTAATGATAGTCACAGGGAAACAGTCAATATAAATCTTAAGGATACCAGTAACAAGGTTACAGTCATACAGTCATAAGTGGGAGGAGATGGATGAGGAACGATGAGAAGATTATTAATAATGCAGACTTAGTAACTAGTTTGACAGTGTTGAGGAATTTATTTGTTTAGCAGAGTGATGGTGTTCGGGGAAAAACTGTTCTTGTGTCTAGTTGTTCTGGTGTGCAGTGCTCTATGGCGTCGTTTTGAGGGTAACAGTTGAAACAGTTTATGTCCAGGATGTGAGGGGTCTGTAAATATTTTCACAGCCCTCTTTTTGACTCGTGCAGTATACAGGTCCTCAATGGAAGGCAGGTTGGTAGTAATTGTTTTTTCTGTAGTTATAATTATCCTCTGAAGTCTGTGTCTGTCTTGTTGGGTTGCAGAACCAAGCCAGGTTTTTTTGTTGGTTTCTTTCTTTGGTTTTTTTACCCATGATAACTGAGATAACCTTGATTTGGAAGCAATGATCTCACTTGTACAAACACTTTACCAGGGCAGTATAAGAAAATAACATAATATATGATCGCAATCAAATAATATTCAGAAATACAGTAATAGCAAAAAAGATCTTACATCCCTCTGTCAATCAGGGAACTCCAAAGAGATGAGGGCAAATAGATCCTTTTAAAACCAGCAAATATGCAGCACTCTCGTGGTTTAGTCTATATTAAAGTTTCATCCCATGGGTTTTTTTGATTTGCTCATATAAACTATGAAACATAATTAAGTATACCTGCTTTTCACTGGCCTCATCTCACTGGAGTTTATCAAGGGCAAAGAGGGTGAAATCATCAAGATTAAGAAGTATCAGCACGTAAAGGTTTTTCGACAGATGATAGGAAAGATCATCCTATTCTACAAAGGTAGAAGACAGGGCAAAACAAACCAAGTACAGTATTAACTTTTAGTGACAAAAATAAATGGCTGCTTAGTTTCATGTTATGTACTCAAGTGTTACAAGGGAATACAGGTAGTCCTCGACTTTATGACCACAACTGAGCCCAAAATTTCTGTTGCTAAATGAGACAGTTAAGTGAATTTTGCTCCATTTTACAACCTTGCTTGAGACAGCCGTTAAGTGAATCACTACAGCAGTGGTGAAATGTAAAATTTGTTACTACTGGTTCTGTGGGCGTGGCTTGGTGGCGGGGGTAATGTGACTGGGTAGGCGTGGCCAACTTTTTTAAAAAAACTTTTAAAACCATTTTTTCTACAACCTCTTCAGCCAAAGAGGTTGTAAAAAAATGCTTTTAAAAGTCTCTGACGATCCCAGCTGAGTTGCCTGATCGTCAGAGGCTTTTTTTTCTTTTGAAAACATTTTTTCTACAACCTCTTCAGCCGAAGAGGTTGCAAAAAAAATATTTTTAAATTTTTTTTAAAAAGCCTCTGATGATTGCGAGGCTCAGCTGGCCATGGGGGGGGGGCAGGGATTTTTGCTACCGGTTCTCCGAACCACCTGCCACCATCGCTATCAGATCGGACAATCCGGTTCGAACAGGGAGGATTTCACCCCTGCACTACAGTTGCTAAATTAAGAACACGGTTGTTAAATTAATCTGGCTTCCCCATTGACTTTGTTGGTCAGAAGATTACAACAGGTGATTACGTGACCCTGGGACACTGCAACCATTGTAAATATGAGTCATAAATATGGGGGAATGAGAGGGTCCAGAAAAGGAGAAAAAAAATCCCCAAGATATTAGGTATGGCTACAAACCTAAGCCATCCACCCCCCTTTTAATACCTTATTGCACTCACCATCTTAATTAATTTATCCCCATTCCATGAATGCCCCAGTTTAGCAGATTATTATACTATTAAAACATGATTAATCAATTAGAAAAAAAATAAGGTTTAAAAACATAAAATAAAAATCCTAGCAGCAATTAAACAAAAACAAAAAAAAAAAAAAGAATTAGGATCAATTAATAATCAAAGTCTCTCTTAAATAATTTTGTTTTGAATCTTCTTCTTCTTGTTGTGCCATATCCATCATCAGACATTGGTGATAATGTTGGCAATCCTATTTTTATCAACAGCTGCACGAGAAAGTGCTGTTGAGTTTTGTCCAAACCAGACCCTTAGATTTTGAAGCCATGATGTTCTTCTTCTGCCTGGACCTCATTTGCCTTCAATCTTTCCTTGGAGGATTAAGTGAAATATGCCATATTTTTCTGGGTGTCGCATCACATATCCAAAATATTCTAACTTTCGCTTTTTAATGGTTTTGATGATTTACCTTGGCTTTTCCAGGCAGCTTATTATCTCCTCATTTCTGATTTTGTCAACTCAACTTATACATAGCCGCCTGTAAATCCACATTTCAAAAACTTCTAGTCACTTCAAGTGGCTTTTCTGTCAGAGACCAACTCTCCACTTCGTAGAGCAGGATAGAAAAGGTGTTGCATCTGACAAGCTTGTTTTGTTTTGAATAATTTTCTAAAACCTAATAAATTTAGGGGTTACAATGCAGGTACTACAATAAAAAATGGATCTCTGTTTCCCTTACTTCATGGCCATGGGGAACAGTTAGCAGATTCCCTCAGGAGCTCTGTCTCTATCAGGTTGAAAAAAAATGACACCAAAGGTGGTAGGCGACCTTCTTTGAAGAAGTCATTGCATAAATGTGATGCCCCCAGAAAAAACTGCTTTTCTTAGGCCACCATAAACCTTATTTTACAGGTAGTCCTCGACTTGCATTTAGTGACTGTTCAAAGTTACAACATCACTGAAAAAAGTGACTTATGACTGTTTTCCACACTTGAGAGCATCCCCATGATCACGTGATTTACATTCGGATGTTTGACAACTGACTCACATTTATGACAGTTTCAGTGTCCCAGGGTCGTATGATTGCCTTTTTTGACCTTCTGATAAGCAAAGATAATGAGGAAACCAGATTCACTTAACAACTGTGTTACTAATTTAACAGCTGTAGTGATTCATTTAACAAACGTGGCAAGAAAAGTCGCAAAATGGGGCAAAATTCACTGAACAAATTTCTCACTTAACAATATAAATTTTGGGTTCAATTGTGGTCATAGGTTGAGGACTACCTGTAGTATTTGATGAGTGGCCCTGGAAAAGATCTCAGGAAAACATTTTATTTGATTTATTTATTTTCGTCAAGCATGTATTAGATAACAGATACAAGTATAAACATAATTATGAATACATGAAATGGATATGAATAAAAGGGAACATTAGGACAGGGATGGCAGGCACGCTGGTGTGCTTATGCACGCCCCTTACAGACCTCTTAGGAATGGGGTGAGATTGACAGTAGACAGTCTAAGGGTAAAGTTTTAGGTGTTTGGGGAAGAAACCTCAGAGTCATGTTAGACTCTCATGTTAGAATTCAGGGCGGTAAACTTATACTGTGTTGTATTTTGGGTTTTATACTTGTGTACCACCTACCATGTTTATTGTATGAGACAACTAGTATGAATAATAATATAAGAATCCAAATTGTCTGCAGACCTTTACCCTCCTTTGTTTTGCTTTTCACAGAAAGAAGGGCAATCCAGAGCTCAACTTGTCGCGCAGGAACTTGTGTCATCAGAAAAAGTGTGAGTCTATCAGCTTTTAATAATTCTTAGGAACTATGTAGTGCATTCCACTTTGATTCATTCAGCTCTAGCCGGTTGGCCATTTAGTAAAATTGCATCTCTTTTTCACAGGTATGTGGAGATGCTCCGGCTGTTACATACGGTAAGTAAATCATTTTAATTGTTGAAAGCTAATTGCCGTCTTACTTAGTAATAATTTAGGAGACAGAAGAAGCACTGAGGAGGCTGAGGTGAATTCGGTGAGGGGCAGGTTGTCATGGAAAAGAGCTTACTGAGGCGTTGCAATGAAATCTGTCTCAGGATAGGAAAGGGGAGGAAAGGATGATTCTCGGTGTGTGCCAGAAATCTGGAATTTTGCATCTGTAAGAATTGTTGGCCAGACAACTTGCCAGGAATTTGTCTAAGAGAATAATTTTCTTGAAATACTTTATGGAGGGAGGAGGAAAAACTGAGGTGGTGATTATCATTGATTTCGAAAAATAATGTTGAAAAGAGCCGTGTAATAGGGCAATCAATTGTAAAAATGATGATGCTTATTCTACGTTTTGGATGAGAAGAGAGGATATGTTGTTAGAGTTGTTTGCTTAGGCATTGGATGGTCTCTATTAATCACCTATATAACTCAAATATATGTTGTGTACTTAAGAAAAACATTCAGCTGACATTTTAGACTATCAGCGCCCACTTAGATGCAGGAGTTTTGCTATTTATCCAGGAACCAATATTCACTAGGAAATATGCTTCATTGATTTCAGTAAGATTTATTTCTGAAAAAAAATATACCTAGGATTGCAAGGAAAACCCACAGAACAGAGTTCTTACAGCATGTTTCCCTGCTGTAATTGATATAGCAGTTTTGTTAAATAAACACAAGAATACAAGACAACTAAATATTGATAGAAGAGAATATTTGTAGCTCTAGTAGTCCCTAAACATTAAAAACGAACAAGAACTAATATTAAATAAAGGAAAAGAAGAAAGGAAAAGAAAGAGAGAAAAGATAAAAGTGCAAAATGAAAAGATAGAAAGAAATAGAAAAAGCTTTCAGTGTTCTTTGCAGGAAATACAATTAGCTCTATGGTTACAAAAGAAAAACTCGTTTTTCATTATCTAAATTTTTCTCCTAATCATCAGATGAGTTCATTTTTTTTGTTTGTTTCATGCAAAAAATCTATAAGAGGTATCCATTCAACAATAAATGGAGATATTATATTTGTTTAGTCAGGGAAGTCAGTTTAGCCATCTCCGCAAATTCCATCTTCTTCACTAACTATTCCTCCAATGCCAAATCTTTTCACTTTTGAGCATCTAATAATCTTGCACTAGTTTTCAGAGAGAGAGGGAGAGGGAAGGAGAGAGGGAGGGAGAGAGAAAGAGAGAGAAATGTCTGTTCATTAGTCCCAAAAGAAAAGCTTCTGGTTTCAATTACACGCTAGTCCTTAAAATCTTCTGAATTATCGAATGTAAGTGTATCCAAAATGCTCTGACTTCGTTACACATCTGTCAAACATGATAAATGTCCCTTCATGTTGTTAACATTTCCAGTATAAATGTAAAGTATCTTTATACATTGTAGACCCGTGATGGCGAATCTATGGCATGCGTGCCCAAAGTGGCACACAAAACCATGTCTCCCAGCACACGCGACCTTGCCTGTTTGTCCTTCATGTGTGCAGCAGTGCCAAAAACCAGCCGGCACATGCGTGCCGGCCATCTGATCATCAGGCACACATGCGCGCTAGAACCCGGAAGTTTGGCTTTTCCGGAACGCAGCCCCGATGAGTGCGCGTGTGTGCATGTGATGTTTCCGTGCAATCTTTTTGGCACTTGGTGCTGAAAAGGTTCACCATCACTGTTCTAGACAATTTCTTTGGTGATATACAGTAAACCAACAGTACATCGTTTTATAAAAATTATATTTATTTATAATGCAAATTTCGGTCCCATCAACTCATCAACTAAATATTTTTGCATTGTTCTATTTGTAAAATATATTATATCCAAAATTTTAGCCCATATTATACAATCTTTCACTTGTTCTTCTGTCTCAAATTTCAACAAAAATTATGCATGTTGGCAATAATATGTTTATTTGTACATAATTCTGTTTCAAGCTCAGTTTTACATTATTGAAAACCATTGAATCTTTTAGCTACTTTGAAGTTTTGTTTCGCACAGGTCTGCAAAATCACAGGTATTAAACAAAAACTTTATAATAATGTTTCTAACATTTCCATCTTTTATGCCAATATGTTGTTGAGGGTTTTGTGCCAGTTTGCCACTTTAAAGTATGACAAGTCTTTCTAAGGATCCTCAAGGCATTTTTCATCCTTTCTTGTCAGCTACTTTTAGAATGGGTAGTTTGTGTCAAGATTAGACACAATAGTCTGCTTTTGTGACCTTGCAACTGCAAAATAAATCTGCGGCTTGGGGGAGGGAAGGGGACAAACTTATTTCCCTTTCATTGTCATTCTTCCCTGCCAACATCACATTCTGGAAAGAAAAATACAGTTTTAAAAAGTTGTGCGTCTTCTGTTACATTGCCGTAAAGAGAACAAAAGTACACCACACCCTGATTTGAAAGAAGAAAATCATTATTTTCTTAAACTCTAAGGAGCACCTTTTTCTGTCCATCACCCCTGTCCCTTACACACACACAACACAGAGAGAAAGACTCTAGAATAGATCACCACCCCATTCAGCATAACAGAAAAAGTTTGGCCTTTTAAGCAGACCTTAATAGCTTGATTGATTGCCAAAATGATGACATTTACATACACCCACTCCGCTATTGAACTGGAAGACTGGAAACATTGTATGAGCTTAAACTTTATATCAGCTGGTGTGGCTCAAAAATAAAGAGTTTGATGTTAATCTAGAAATTTAGGTGCTGTTTACTTATTTCCAGTTACTAGCTTTTAGTAAGAACACTAGCAACCAGTTGTGCGTTTGGCAATAGGCAAATCTAGTTTCAAAAAGAGCATACTTAGAACTACCGTACATCTAGGTGTCATGCTCATTAGGGAATGACTGCAACATGAAGGACAGGTTTCTTGTGTGTACCATCACTGAAAGTACTACAGAGAGAATTTGCACCATCATCAGAAATCAACTAATAAGGGATGTCAAACTCGTGGCCTGCGGGCCAAATGCATCATACGCTGGCCACCCCCACCCCCATTTTAGTGAAGGGGGAAAAAGTTGTGATACGTCACGTGACGACAATGTGTCATTGCAAGTTTGACACCCCTGAACTTTACTATGAAGTCAGTTGACATATTAAACTGCCTGATTGCATCAGTGATTAAATAGGCCAAATGAAAATCTGAGGCTAGCTTAACAATCCTACACATTAGACACCTTATAGACATTATACGTATGTTCACAATCCAGTGAGTTTTTTTTTTCTTTTATGTATGGAGATTGATATGCATTAAGGCACAAAATTCATCTATCCGATACAATTCATACCAAAGCAGATTCTCATTCCATTACAAATTAACTTATGCATCATTTTTACACATGTCCACGGTAGTTCATTTTCCCTGGAGTTGGTGGTTTGGGTGGACAGAGGAGAGAGAACAGAGGAGAGAGAAACAGCATGTTTAAATGTAACAAAGTGGTTCTTGTAAGTACACTTCCTGTTTCTAAAATGGATGGCTGAGAAACATATCTAGTGGAGATCTTAGAATTTCTTTGTCAGATGAAGGAAACTACACTATTGTTTTGCTGTCCTCTGGAATGTGTCCATAGTACTAGCTTGATTTGATGTCCAAGAAAATGAATTGTTCCTGATTGCTTCACACCAACTGTGTATTTGTTTACAACTGTGCAGTTTTGCCTGCTCACAGCTCTTAATGGGGATGCAATTAATAACACTTCCAGTAATAGTCTCCTTTATAAAGAGGGCACTATAATTACTTGTAGCTTACTTGATCTTATGCAGGTGGAATATAGTTATAGGTGGTTGCTGCAGGCAACCCAGATGACTTCCCCTGAGGATATACTTCTGTTGCAGAGTGCCTGCATTTTCCAAGTGCTTAAATCACAGTAGTATATTCCATCTGGTTTCTTGTGCTTGAGAGTGAGCAATGTGTTCCATAAGAGTGGGCTGTTAATCTCTGATGTTGCATATCCTGCTTTGTTGAATCAGATTTTCTAGACTTATAGTTTGGAAATACTTAATCTAATTCTTCCAATTATATCTATTGTAATTACATATAACACTGCATTTCATTAATCTGTTGTTCAGAGTTAACCAATCTAAGATCCACCTTTTCAGTTTTGGGCTTGCCTACCTTGTATTTTAAATCAACTTTTCCAATCATTCAGGGAGCCTTAGGAAGGAAGGAAGGAAGGAAGGAAGGAAGGATTATTTGACAATAGCATCCTCCGATAGGACCATCAATTTTCTGACAGAAATAATAAGATTAAGACTTGGACCCATCCAATTCTGCCCAAGCACACATTCAAGAGAGCAGTTGCCAACCAATGTTCCTATTGGTGGGAGTGATGATGGATGGATGGGGAAAGGACAGCAGAAGATCCACTAATCACTGTACTGAAACTATTCCACACTAAAATTGTGGGATAATGAAATGAGGTTATGGGCATATCATCAGTATAGTTTCTTCCTGGCTCAAGAACAGGAGGAAAGCATTTCTGTGGGGCCATGGGGGAGAGCTCTGGGTCCTAACCCAGGCTCTTCAATTTGTACAATATATGTAGGTGCATCAAGTATGTGTATCAACAAGCAGACAATGTTATTTGAAAGCTATCCATATCCTCTACAACAACTCACTAAACGTTTAGCCAAATAATGTCCCTGAAATGCTGTTAATCTACTTCTCAGTTTATACATAGACTTATATAAAGTCATTGCTAATTTGTCCTATTGATTTAAATGACTGCACTATAAGTATGTTATTTGAGGGACTTCCTGGTTATATCTACCCATCCCATCAGGTCCAGCAGAAAAGGTATGTTCCAGGTCTCAACTGGCAGGACCCAGGAGATGTATCATTTCTGCTGTCGTTCTGGAGCATTCTTCCCGCTGAAGTGAGGTTAACTCCATTTCTATTAGCTTTCCAGAAATCCTTGAAAAACATGATTCTTCCACCCTGGGGATCCCATGGTGAGCCTGCAAAGTGGTTAATGAGGCTAAATGATAGTTGTCCTTTCACTATCTTGGAGTTCTTTTATGTTTTATTCCTTTATGTTTTTATTTATTTATGTTGATATTTATGTCTGATATTGCTACATTATGGTTAACCAAAGACAAATCTTTTTATCTCCTTAAGGCCATCTCAGAGATGTAGACTGAAAGGTATTCACAATACAATGATAAATTCATACAATGATAAACCATTATTTTTATTGGCTACATTCACATAGCATGGTAGGATAGAATTGTTTAGAGCCCTAACACAATGCAACACAGGTATCCCTATTGGGTATATTCTGCTAAGCATGTCAGAGAATCTTCTTTTGTCATTTTTTTAAAAAAATCAGGACAAATTGGAGTCCCTAATGTGTCCCCCTTGACCCAACCAGGAACTGGAAATGAAGAATAAACCCAGGCCTTCTGACTCAGAATTGTCAGATATCCGTAAAGTCAGAGTTCATACATTACAGCAAGAAAACCCTAGACATTTATTTGCTGATTGCTTTAGCTGCTCTTGCTCCCAGAATGGTGCTCATTATTTTTTATTAGATTTTTATCCCATCTTTCATTCAGGAACAAAAGGTTGTGTACACCGAGTTTCAGCCTTCCATTCTTCACCAAAACAACAGACCAAAAATCACCGAATAAGGTTCTGTGATGAAGCTCAGATAGATAGATAGATAGATAGATAGATAGATAGATAGATAGATAGATAGATAGATTAGATAGAATTCTTTATTGGCCAAGTGTGATTGGACACACACACTTGGCCAATAAAGAATTCTATCTAATCTATCTATCTATCTATCTATCTATCTATCTATCTATCTATCTACAAGGAATTTGTCTTTGGTGTATATGCTCTCAGTGTACATAAGCAGAATAAAATACATTCATCGAGAATAAAAAAATACAACACTTAGTGATAGTCAAGGTTACTAATAAACTATCAAATAGTACTAGGAAACAAATAAAAACAATATAAATTGAAAGATACAAGCAACATGGTTATAGTAATAAGTAGGAAGAGATAGATACTAGTAAGGAAGAGAATAGTAATACAGTCTTAGTAAATTAGTAAATTTAGTAAATTTATTTAGTAAATTATTTGACAGTGTTGTGGGCTGCTGGGGGTTCGCAGGGGTTCAGGAGAACCTCTAGCTAAGATTCTGTGCAGTTTGGAGAACCCCCAAATCCCACTCCTGGCTGGCCCCTCCCACCCCGCTTCTCCCAGGAGTCCCCATGCGGCATGTTTTGGATGCAGGGCCCGTGCGGAGGCTTGGGGAGGGCAAAAAACGGGACTACCGGAAGGTCTGGAAGGCCGGAAATGGGCCTGTTTCCAGCCTCCAGAGGGCCACCGGAGCCTGGGGAGGCCATTTTTGCCCTCCCAAAGGCTCAAGGCCATGGTGCAGGAGGCCAACTAGGCCACACCCACCATGGCCACGCCCACCCAGCCACTGGGCAGAGAATCCTTTGCTAAAATTTTTGAAGCCCACCCCTGGTTGTCACCCATCTTCTTCCTTTTCTCTACAAAGAATCTTCCCACAATTTCATTTTAACTGGCCCTTCCAATAAGTGTGAGAGCAAAGTAAAGAGTCATAAATAGAGATTCTATTTATCTATTTATACAGACATTTATCTGTACTATTGTGCCTTGTAAATGGTTGGATTCTGGAAATATGAAATAATAGTTACATGTTTTAAGGCAGAAACATTGATGTTCTTTATAGGATGAATTGCATGAACTGTTCAGAATAATGTAATGACTTCAGTTCTTTCCTCTTATTTTATATCTAACAGGAAATTATATGGATTACAAAAATGTTTTGTTTTACTGTGTTTTTCATATGATGGATTTGGAAGCCTTTCTTGTACTATGATTGATCAATTACTGAGGCTGCAGAAGTACTTTACCTTTGATTAATAGTTTCCTAGGGCTTCAGTACTTTGGGCCCCAGGATTATTTTTTTTCCTTTTTTTTTTCCTCAACGGATGTTCCTAGCAATTACCACAGGCTTCAGACATAGGAAATTAATCACGGCAAAGTTGGCTATTCTGGCTGTCAAAATTAAATCACTTATTTGAAAATTTATAATGATGTAGCAATTAAGACAATTAATGATTAAATAAATTTGCTGAAGTTTTATGAGAAAGCAAAGCTGGGCTTTCTTGCTACAAGCAATTATACTTAGTTCTCCAAAGTGATTTTGCAGGCATGGTTTATCGATTGCCGGAAATGTTACAAGCAGTAAAAAACTTTGGGACAAGGAGAAAAAGTTTTAAAATGGATGGATTGAAAACTTTAAAAATGGATGGATTTGAAATTGAAGTGACAGTGAGACCCATTTCACACATTTGTTGTTGTTAGTTGCGAAGTCATGTCTGACCCATCACGACCCCATGGACAACTTTCCTCCAGGCCTTCCTGTCCTCTACCATCTTCTGGAGTCCATTTAAGCTCACGCCTACTGCTTCAGTGACTCCATCCAGCCACCTCGTTCTCTCTCATCCCCTTCTTCTTTTGCCCTCAATTGTTCCCAGCATTAGGCTCTTCTCCAGTGAGTCCTTCCTTCTCATTAGGTGGCCAAAGTATTTGAGTTTCATCTTCAGAATCTGGCCTTCTAAAGAGCAGTCAGGGTTGATCTCCTTTAGGACTGAACTTTGCAGGAGTCTTCTCGCAGGAGTCTTCTCCAGCACCATAGTTCAAAGGCCTCAATTCTTTGGCACTCAGCTTTTCTTATGATCCAACTTTCACAGTCATACATTGCAACTGGGAAAACCATTGCCTTGACTATACACACTTTTGTTGGCAGGGTGATGTCTCTGCTTTTTAGTATGCTGTCTAGATTTGTCATTTAGACATTGCTGTCTAGATTTCACACATACATTACAAGATAAATACACACTTGGGCTATAAAGTCCTAGAAAGTCTATAATATAAAGTTTAAACACGTAAGGAATGCATATGACACCAAGGCTTATGGACTCAGCTTACATTTTATTTATTTATCAGTTCATCATATTTATTTATCATATTTACTTATCATATTTAAGAACCGCCCACCTCCTTCATAGAGGGACTCTGTATGATGTACAATAAAATATTAAAAGCATAAAAACAATATTTAAAATTTAAAAGAACAAGGGATGTTAAAAATTAATTGAAAGGAGGGGGTAGGGCTTTTAGTCACTAACCAGACCCACAACTTTGTGTTCCTTTGTGTGCCCCAAGCGAGGTTGTGGTACCATAGTTTTATGCCTTTTTGGAAGGCCAGGAGAATGAGGCCTTGTCTCACCTCCAGAGAGAGATTGCAGGGGCCATAGCAGAGAAGGCCCTCTTCCTGGACCCCGCCAGTCAGAATTCTTTGACTGAGGGTATCTGCAACCTACATTTCCTGCCTGACCAGGTGAGATGGGCTGATGTAATGGGACATAGACTATTCTGTAAATAGCCTAGCTCATGCCAGGTAGGACTTTAAATGTCATAACCAATGCCTTGGATTGGACTCAGAAGCAGGACAGCACCCAATGCAGAAGTGCGCAGAAGAAGTGTTATATGCATCATTCTTTGGGCATCCAAAATTGCCCATGGAGTTGCATTTTGTATCAGTTGAAGTTTCAGGGTATTATTCCAGAGTAGCCCCATATAGAATACAAAATAGAGCTTTTGCTCCAGTTCTTAGCTGTGCTCCAATACTGAGGCTGACTTGACTGCTTAGATCCGTGATGGCAAACCTATGACACACATGCCATAGGTGGTACGCAGCTCCCTCTCTGTGGGCACATGAACCATCACCCCACTTCAACTCCACCCGCATGTGCTCGTGCCTCCCGCTGCACAGCTGGTCTTTGAGTCTCTGCCGCACATGTGCGGGGGGCATGTGCGTGGGGGCTGTGCATGCATTCATGGGGGCAGAGTGCATGCAGAGTGGTGGGGTGCGTGCAGGGGCCACGCTGCATGCACTGGAGGTGGGTGCGTGCAGGGGGCCGCATGCACGAGGGAGCAGGGCACATGTGGGGGGTCTGTGTGCATCGGGCAGGGGCATTTGGGGGGTTTGGGTGCCCATGCACACATTCGCACATGTACCCGTGAGCTTTGGGCACTTGGCCCGGAAAAGGTAGATGGTCCAGAGTACCTGTAAAGGGATGGGGGTGTGGGGGGAGTATATTAAGCATTTTAAAGAAGGTAAACAAAATAATGTAGACAAAAAAGTAAAAAAACACGCAAGAATACTAAGATTTAATACTAAAATACAAATAGTAGAAAAAAGTTTCAAAGTATCATGATAACTCTCCAATATGCCTCGGCGTTATCTAATCAATATTTCAACCTACTTATATTGGCCATAATAATTCTACTGATTTGCTTCATGGTATGATAAAAGTTTCAAGTCAAGTCAAACTCAGTTCCTAGTTAAAACAGCTCCAAGTACTTTATTTGGTAACAGTATATTTGGCACTGCTTTCTTCTGGGATTTTGCCAGTAGTCTTTGTACTTCCTGAACTGGAGAATTACTGTAGGTGGGATACAAAGCATTGAAATCAATCGATCAATCAATAAATATGTTAAGCAAGTAAACAAACAAACAATAACCAGGTCCAATATTGAGGAGTCCTCGGTGCTCTTTGCTAGTCCACTAGCACTGGTGATTTTACCTAGTTTAGGTAATGAAACGTCTGCAAGAAAACAAGCAAAGCTCAGAGAGCACCAAGGACCCTCATTTCAACCCTGAGCTACAAATATTCTCTTTTATAGGTCCAATACAGCTTACGTTTTTTGAGCTAAACAATAACTCATGGTATATGGTTTATTATATGATAAATACTAATAAACAAAATCACAGTTCAGCTAAAAAACGGCAAAATAGCCCTGTTGATAAAATGAAACTAAGGTCAGTGACCAGAGGAGCAAATGGGTTGAAAACAGCATTGAAATCATGTGAATTACCTTCATCCAGGACTTTTTCCCCCAGCTGAAATTAAATCATCTTCAGCATTGTCTGCAGAAATACCTACATAAAGTCAAGTATTCCAACTGAAATCTCAACTATTTAAATCAATTCCAAATGGAAAACACAACATTTCTGGAAAAGCAACAACAACAGTTTAGTTAAACTGCAGCTGTGCAGTTTCTGAATATGTATTATCTCCTCTCATAATCTGTCACTAGAGATGATCTTGGATTCTCACATGACTTTTTTTTTTCCCTGTCTTGTTCCTCTACTCATTGAATATTCCAACAGTGCCAGGAAAAATAGAATAAAACCAAATTGTCAAAATATCTGAATTAAAAACGCACTCATAAATACTATTGTTTAAAAAACATAATGAACAGTCAAATAGTTTTCCATCTGCATCCAAAAGAACTTAAGGCCAGTTTTAGTGATTTCAAAGGGTGTTCTATAGTCTTAGTCTATTCCTAGGATTATCTTCCTACCTTCTAAAGATGAAAATTAAAGTGCTCAATCAGGAGGCAAGACAAGAGTATCCTCTGATGGTTTTCAGAGACCCAGTTCTTAAGCTCTTTAGATGCAAAGGGATGCTTCAACATTGGCTGGGTTAAGTCAGGGCAATTCCTCATACTATCTACATGTGTCCAGTGGTGGGTTGCCCCCGGTTCGCACCGGTTCTATAGAACCGGTAGTACAACGGGCGGGAGGCTCCACCCACCAACCCCAACATCATCAAAACGCTTCTGCGCATGCACAGAAGCTTCTGTGCTTGTGCAGAAGAGCATGTGGCCCCGCTGCAAACCCGTAGTAAAGGTAAGTAGAACCCACCCCTGCATGTGTCCCAATGATTCTCATCCAATGTTTCCATTCTGGTTGGGAATATTAAAAAGAAAACCCATTTTGCATTCTTAGGAAACTTCTTGTGTTACTAAGAAAATTATCAGGCAAAAGCAACCAGAACCACTCATGAAGAGTCTCAACAGTAGTTTTATTGCTACTCAAACCGTGGTACAAGAATCTCACCAGATTGACTGAACTGAATTGAATTGAATACTTTATTTGGCCAAGTGTGATTAGATACATGAGGAAGTTGTTTCCGGTACAGAACACTCAGTGTACATGCAAAGCAACAGAAGATAATAAGAAGGATAAATAGTAATACTACAGCCACAACACATAGGTTGTTATACATAGACATTCGATGGCCGTGAGAGAATTAGGTGTTCAGCAGAGTGATGGCATGAGGGAAAATACACTGTGTTTAGTGCATTCCCTTGGGAACAGCAAAATAAAGCTTCATTGATTCTCAGAGAGTCTGACCTGTGCCGCTCACTGTAATGCAAAGACTCTAAACTTAGCCCCCTCTTAAGCCTTCCCTTCAGTCTAGCTGGATATTCTATCACAAAGATATCCCAAATCCATAGATGGCTCTATAGCTGCATTTAAAATTTGTATTTACAATTATTACATATCAGATCTGAAAATACTGTGAAAGGACAAGATGGGAAACAGGGAAATTAAGTGACCTACCAACAGTTGTAGATTTCGTATACGATGTAAGTAAAAAACGAGTAGCAACTTCAAACCAGATACTTTTCACGTAAACAACCCCTTATGCAAGCAAATAGGTTAACATCATGAGTTGCTTGAAAATAGTGAAAAGTGAGGATGAAAGCAAACTAGATATCATGTCAAAACAAAACAAAACTTGGAGGAATCCCTCCAGACAAATGATTTTTTTCCCTTCTGCTTATGTCAGTTCTTAGTTCTGTTCCTATTAATAACTAATATGTGACATGATGTTTCAACAGATTTATCCATTGCAAGAGTTAATGATGTGTCTCTCTACAGCACAGACTGGAAAGGAAGGTCAAATCAG
This sequence comes from Pantherophis guttatus, assembly GCF_059756535.1. Lineage (NCBI taxonomy): Eukaryota > Metazoa > Chordata > Lepidosauria > Squamata > Colubridae > Pantherophis > Pantherophis guttatus. Next base: position 227,905,148 of record NC_142064.1, read on the forward strand.
GGTCGATAGCTGTTTTGTTTTTTTGTTTTAATGAAACCAAGAACTTTTGTAATCTCCACATCTGCTGCAGCTGCCATAACTGAGGAGCCACTGAGGTTTTTCAAGTTCCATCTCTTCACAAAGCATCCCTTTTGAGCCAGCTTTTCAATTAGCAGCTCCCACTCTTCCTCGGAACAAGAGCATGCTTTTCTTTTTCCTCTCTCTTGTGCAATAAAAACTCCAGACATTTCCATACTTTACTAGGACGCAAAGGAAGAGTTGGGAAAATGCTAAATGTTTTTTAAGCGATTCCACATGGCACTCCAGAGTATGCGGGAGCTTAAAAATATGTTTCCAGTTCCCCCCAGTGTATAGTTATTCTCATAGACAAAGTAACTTCTAGCTATCTTCCCACAAAGATTAAACTGGCAGCAAGCAAGAAATTTTCCCGCCAAGAGCCAGAACATGGGCCAGAACAAAGGAACACCCAGCTGCCTGATTTAACTCTACTCCAAGCAGTTCTGCTCCAGGGAAATGAGAGGAATTTCATGAACCCATGGATTCTTCCGCAGGCTACTTATCCAGCACGATAGAAATACACAGCTACTTTCTACCCTGCACATACGCCATGATACTTGATTTTGATAAGGGGTTGTAGAAATCTTGTGGGATGATGTAAATTAGAGAACTATGCAGAACCTGCTGAATTGACTCAGATTTTATCATTAAAACCACTTAGCTTGCATTATCTTTCTTCCTCTTGCTTGCTTGCTCTAATCTACTTTTGGTATGGACCGAAAAGAGCTAATGTTTTCTGGATTATGCAGTTATTTCTTTACATACCACCATTTTCTTTGCTCTTTTAGCCTCTCTCTAATATAAACATATACAGTACACTGAGTTAAAGCACTAGATAATATGAATGAAAAAAATAAGCCAAGTTTATACACTGGGCTTATTTTGTCAGTATGATTGATGTACTGTATTACATACTTCTACTGGTTTGATAGGACACAGAACCTTATAGTAGCTAGAACAAAAGATTAAAGTAAGTGGAGGACAATTATATCAAACTGTACTTTCTTCCACTTTCATCTCTTGAAAGATTGTAATTGCACAACATTTATAATTACAAACCATCTAACTAAGCTGAGGTTGTTATTAATAGTGATCCAGAAGGATAGGGTGATATACACTGGAAAAAGAGGTATATGCCTGACACCGACAGGGCAAGGCACTAGAACAGTGGTCACCAACTGGTGGTCTGTGAACCACTGGTGGTCCACAAAAAAAGTTTGGTGGTCCACAGAAAAATTATTTGCATTTTTTATATTGCACTAAATCAGGGGTCTTCAAACTACAGCTCCTGGGCCGGATGCGTGCAATGAATGTTTGTGTTGCTGCAGAGAGTCTCCTCCTTCGGGGTCTTTTTGTGCGGGCTGGAGAAATTCCAACTTGGGGTCTGCTTCAGCCTCCTGGTGTGGGGCTTTGGGCGAAGGCTGGAGGGAAGTGCCGCTGATGGCGAAGAGCTGGAGGGCCTTGTTCCAGCGGGACTGCATCATGGCCTGGAGCTGGCTGACCATCTCAGCCTGCTGAGCCTCCAGGTGCTGATACCTGGCCTTGTACTCCCACAGGTCTTTCCTCTGCTTGGAAAGCCTATGCTTGTAGTCCTCAGTAAGGTGCTTCTGCTGAGTCTCCTTCTCGGTCAGATTCAATTTGAACTGAGCTAGCCGTTTTGCCATATCTTTCTCAAAGTGGCTGCTTAGCTCCAACAACTGCTTCCTGTTGGAGCCCTAAGGAGCCTGAGCTGGCAGGCGAGGAGTGGCGGGGAGGAGTGAGTAGAGGCCATCGAGGCACCCCTCAATGTGAGTGACATCAAGTTGACCATGCCCACCAAGCCACATGACCACCTACCCGCACCCACCCAGCCGGTCATTAGGCAGATCATATTAGTGGTCCACAGGATTTAAAATTATGAATTTAGTGGTCCTTGAGGTCCGAAAGGTTGGCGACCCCTGCACTAGAATACTGTATATTGATGAGAACAAACCCAACTCCTTACTAGCCCTAATGATGTTACCTAGTTTGGGTAATGAAACATCTGCAAGAAAACAGCCAGGCTCAGACAGCACCAAGGACCCCTCAAAATAAGTATTGTTGGAAGTTGTTTCCTTGGGAGAAAGTTTCCTCTCACACTGTTCTTGACATTTCTGCCAGGAAGATCTGGAGAGTATCGCTCTGGAGGCCCCAGATGAACATCAGCCTAGCAGGAGCTTAGTAATCAAGCACCTGAGGCTGACCAAGCCAGGGAACATAAAAGGCAGCTGGAGGCATGAGCTGCGGAGGCTACAGATCCAGGACCTTTCCCCAGCCCTAGAGTGTGTCATGTTGAGCACTGAGCACTACAAATATGTTGTGTGAAGCTTCTTGCCTGCAAAGAGCATTCCCACTCTTGATTGCCTGCACTCCGGCAAGCTCTATTTATGAACCATTGCTGTGCAATAGCCCTGAGCAATAAATACCAGGTGTTAGAGGATTAGAAAGAACAAGGCAGTCCAGCAGTCCCAGAATTTAAATATTACTAAACTAGCTGCTTGGGTTAGATTATAAAATGGTTTACAATCACCATGTGGTTAGATTTCTTCAACTAGGGCAGGGGTGGGCAATTGTGGCTCTTTTACAACCTGTGGACTTCAACTCCCAGAATTCCTGAGACAGCTTGGCTGGTTGGACAGGTTGTAAAAGAGCCACAATTGCCCACCCCTGAACTAGGGGAACAGGACTTGCAATAATAAATGTTTGGGATAAACGTTTGTCCCAAATGTTTGGAATATGTGCAGAAAAAGAATTTGTCCAGGTTTATCACCACTTGCCTTTTTATTATTTATTTTTATGAAGCGGAAAGCAGAGAGAAATTTATTCAATGGCGAAACAACAAATCATAACCAAGATGTCTTAATTAATAAGAGAAAGGGAAAATCTTCTGAGACTTTGAGTATAGCTTTAAAAGAACTGTCAGAACAGAGATGAATTTGGCTGAATTTGATGTGACAATTTGAAAAGCTCATTGCACAAAATTTGAAGCGTTTCCTGGCCTTATTTCTAAACTGCTGGTGAAACACTAAACAAATTATCAAAAGGATGATTAAAAAGATGCAGAATTTAGATATAATAATAGGAATGCAAGGGGAAAAGAATATTAAGTTCACACCAAATATTGTACTTAGAGAAAACTGGTAAAAGATGTTTTACTATTGGCATATTTCTCTAAAATGGAAAAATTATTTTCTAAAAATGGTTGGAAATGCAGTGATCAATTTGGATTATTCTTCCATACTTGGTGACAGAACTCAACAGTTTTGAAAAATTATTTATATTAGAAGGAAGCAAATTTTGAATTTCCTTTTCAACTTGCTATCTTTTTGTTATTGTTAAATATTTTTCTGTTACGCTTTTCTACAAAAATATTAAACCAGCTCTGTGTTTGCTAATTGCTGCAAGAACACTTTATACTTCCCATGGAAAAGTACTCTTAATCCTTAATCCTGAAAAAGAAACCAACAACCCCCAATTAAACTCTAGGAGTGTTTCTCTAAGTCTAAAATAGCCTGATATTTTAAAAGAAAATGTGACTCAGATTTTAACTCAACTTGGAAACCAGTTTTGGACTTTTAACTCATGAGAAGGGAAGCTACATAAATTTGATTAATAAATAAATAAGCTTGTACTACATCCAATTTTATGTTATCTGTTAGCATAAAATCTATATTGCTTGAACAGAAATGACTGTAATTTATAATCTCACATTATGATTTATAATGGCTTGATTATTGATTTCTTAATGATACATTACTTGGATTTTAACAAGATTGGTAGTTTGGTTACTGAAACTAATTAATAACATATTGAAAATTTAACCTAATTTCATAATACTTGTAAATCTCCTGTTTATGTAGTTTGTGCTTCAGCAACCGATAATGCTAGTGCAATTATAGAAAAAAAGAGATTTTAGCAAAATGCTTGTCTTTAGTGATGATATAGTAAGAACTGATTGAAGCCAAGACATTATTATTGCCTGACCTGTTCCATTTATCTAATTTCCCAAATTTCATGTAAGAAACATTTTCATGAATGTACTTCTGTTATGAAGAATGCATTTGCTCTCTCAAATTCAAAAGCTATTAATTTGAGGTTGTGGGAGTTTGTTATCCGAATTGCCCTTGACTTGCTAAGTAAAAGTGAGCTAATAAGACAGATGGTAATGGTGTTAACTAAAACGCACCATATGACCAAGATATGGACAAAAGTTGTTAACTCTTAAAGCAGATAATATTATAAATTGTATATTTATAGGATTTCCATGAAGCTGTCTTAAAAGTGCTGGGAGATGAATATGACAGTGATCATGAAGAAACAAAGCTCAAGGAAGGACTGAAGGAAATCCCAGAAATCTACAATCTACACCAAGAAATATTGGGGGAACTGGAAGAAAAAGTTCTTAACTGGTAAATATAATTAGATGGGGCTTTGAATGACACTTAAGGCAGTATACCTACCCCAGTGTTTAGAAAGCTTCAGAAAATACCTTCTCCTCAGAAATTTTATACAATCAAATATAAGTGTGATACAGTTTCCTTATTTACCTGCTTTATACTAAAATATAAAATCTTTGTTATCAGATCAGTATGAAGCAGTTTCTCTGAATGTGGGCAAATTATCTTATGCTGTGTGCAAAATTAGGCAGACTTTAACTGCCCACTGATAATCCACGACCAATCCTAATATTATTTTGTCTGTCTTTTATTTTAATCTTTTACTGTTATTATTGTTTTTAATGTCTTTATTTGTAATGCTGGTCTGTGATCGTAATAAAAATTGATTGATATATAAGGCCTGTTAGAAAAATATGCACTACGCCGTGGTGGTGCAATGGTTAGAATGCAGTACTGCAGGCTATTTCTGCTGACTGCTGGTTGCCTGCAATTTGGCAGTTCGAATCTCACCAGGCTCAAGGTTGACTCACCCTTCCGTCCTTCCGAGGTGGGTAAAATGAGGACTCAAATTATCGGGGGCAATATGCTGACTCTGTAAAGCACTTAGGGCTGTAAAGCACTGTGAAGCGGTATATAAGTCTAAGTGCTATCGCTACAACCAATCCTGATCAGGAAAGCTACTGAAACACAGCAGTTTCATCTTTAGTAAATCCTAGGTACCTTTATTCTGTCATTCATCTACTGTTTCATTTTGTTGGAAAGTTCCAATTTAAGGAAATATATAGGTCCCTTCTATGCCTATGAGTAAGAATCACACTAAATAAAAAAAAATAAGGTGAATATATAAACTTTTAAACTATTTTGCTGGTTAACTTTGTTGCTTTATAAAGAAACACATACTACCTAGTCATATCTTATGGCTTACCAACTATTTGACCAACCCTTGCTGCATTGCCTAGCAGGCATCAGAACCAATTGGGACTTTATCAAACTCCAGCATTACAAGATATATGGACTTATTACTAGAACAAAAGTCAATTTTTATGTGTTCAATTTCTGGTTAATGTCATTGAAAAGTCCTGATGGAAAAGATTATCTGTGAGTACCTAAATTAAGTATGGAGAATTTTCTATTCCCTTTTTTCCCCCTTTATTCTCAATGGTTTTAGGGAAGAACATCAGAAAGTGGCTGACATTTTCCTCTCCAGAGAATCAGGATTTAATCACCACACAACTTACATAATGCAGTTTGATAGGAATTTGGCTTTGCTGGATGATGTTCGCCTTAAATCTTCCCAGCTGGATACTGTCATTAAAGAGTTTGAGGTAAAGTCTCTTCGTTTTTGTATTGCATGTTGATTTATTATTGTAGTTCTACTATTATCTCTCTTGTTCTTTCCCTTCTTCCCTCTCTAAAATAGCTAAGAGTTTGGAACACGGAAGTTGATATTAGCGATAATTCAATTCAAGAATGACTTTAAGAAGAAAGTAAACCAGGAAGAGTACAAATACACATTAAGGCTATGGGCCCACATTCTATGGAGCATACAGGTATATATAATATAAGGTGGAGAGAGAAACAGAGAGGCAGAAAGAGAGAGACAGAGAAAGTCAGAGAGACAGAGACAGAAAGAGAGAGACACAGAGAGAGATTGTTTCATTCTCACATGCAATGGCAACTATGGAGAAGGGAATGGCAAGAATTCTAATTCAGTAGTTATTTACTCCCTGGGCTCTCCATCTGTGGTAATTGATCTCTGTGTGTTTCTTGCTCCTTTTGTTTCCTTATAATGCCCTCCAAAGTATTTTCTTTTATTCCTATAACTTTGACTGATCAGGAGTATTTGTTCCCATTTTATGTCTTCATCATCTCCATTTTTTTTTTTTTTGCTATATGCATCGTATGTTTCTGCTTCTCTTTTTCTTCCATTCGAAAAGTATTAATGCAAAAATATTGATGTATAAAAGCATGAAAAAAGATTTACATCTTATTTGTTTCCATAAGTAATGGAAAATTAAATTCTGGATGCTCAGAGTACTGATCTGAACATGTGTCTCTCATGTCTAGGTCCAGCTCAAAATGTTTTGCTGGCATATTCATGTAGCCCTTACCTTTTGCATTGGGTTGACATTTTACCATTCTTTTTAATGCAATTTAGCCCATAATTCTTGCCTTCTCTTTTTCCTGGTGTTTTCTGAAGCAGATCTTTGCCTGGAACTATAGGTAAGATTTCAGGGATGCGGTGACTCAGTGGCTAAGACGCTGAGCTTGTCAATTGAAAGGTCAGCAGTTCAGTGGTTTGAATCCCTAGTGCCACATAACGGGGTGAGCTCCCGTTACTTGTCCCAGCTTCTGCCAACCTAGCAGTTCGAAAGCACATAGAAAATGCAAGTAGGAAAATAGGGACCACCTTTGGTGGGAAGGTAACGGTGTTCCGTGCGCCTTTGGCATTTAGTCATGCTGGCTACATGACCACGGAGACATCTTCGGACAGCGCTGGCTCTTCGGCTTTGAAATGGAGATGAGCACCGCCCCCTAGAGTCAGGAATGACTAGCACATACAGTATGTGCGAGGGGAACTTTTATCTTTACCTTTATAGGCAAGATTTAGGGCCAGTCAGGACCATCCTCAAATAAATTCCAAATGTACACATGAATGACCTCTTATCTGCATAAGCTTCCCCTCACCAGTTGAATGGTTTCACTTGTGAATTAACTCCAATTCTATTTTAGAAAAAAAAAATGTACATACTTCAACTGCTCTTTCTGCTTCTTGCTGAATGGCTGATATGACTTCTAACAGTGCAAATATATGTTTAATTTTAGTTTGAATATATATCACTTTTTTAATTGTAAAGAGGAGAGAAGTGGCAACGCTTACTTAACAGACAAAAAAGGTGATGAGAATAAATTGGCTACTTTCAATGTTGCTTTGGCTGTCCAAGCTGCTTGAAATATGGAATATGTCTCCCTCTGCAGCATATATGAAATACTAGTAATGATAATTTATTAAAACAACCATTTATCAACATTTGTTGAATATATTCATCTGTCTGAAAATTCTATGGAATCCTTGATGAAAATTCAGATATCTAATTTGCAATAATTGTTTTTTTTTTTTAATTATCTATATTCTAGAACTATATTGCCTTGTGGATTGCACTTTCTCAATGCTATAGAGTGAAGACAAAATTTTGATCAATTTTTTTTTCCCGGGCCCAAGAAAAAGAAAAGTTATAAGCAAATGTTCACTAAAGCATATGTGTCTCTGATGTTTTAGCATATATATATATAGCCAGTGGTGGGTTGCTCCCGGTTCGGTCTGGTTCTATAGAACTGGTAGTAAAACTGGTGGGAGGCTCCACCCACTCGCCACGATGTCATCATGGGTGATCTGCGCATGCGCAGAAGCTTCTGCGCATGTAAGGAAGCGCACATGCGCACAAGCAAAGCAAGCGCTCACACACTCTTCCGTTGCTAACTCTAACCCTAACCCCACCCCTGTATATAGAGTAGACTTCAGCTGGTATACTACTTATGACAACACCCCAGAAAATTTTGAAAGCAGATATTTTGTGAGGGACAGTGGAAAATCATGTGTGTGTGTTTGTGTTTGTGTGTGTGTATGTATACTCAATTATATATCAACTAAATAGTCATCAGAAGAAGGACATACAGTATATGTATGTAGATTGCTTCCTTAATTAATTCTTTAATTAGGGGCGCAATGGCTCAGCAGTTAAAGACACTGAGCTTGTCAGCTGGAAAGCTGACAGCCTGGATTCCAGACCTGAGCACCGCACAACAGGTTGAGCTCACATTCCTGTCCCAGCTTCTGCCCACCTAGCAGTTTGAAAGCAAACCAAATGCAAGTAAATTTAATAGGTACCACTTCGGTGGGAAGGTGACAGCATTCTGTGTGTCTTTGGTGTATAGTCATGCTGGTCACATGACCACAGAAAATGTCTTCGGACAACACTGGCTCCGTTGGCCAAGAAACAGAGATGAGCACCACGCCCTAGAAATCGGACATGGTTGGACAGAGAAACCTTTACCTTGCTTCCTTAATGCGAGAGAAAATTGTAACTGTTCCATCATGCCCCTTGACAAGATTTTCTGCACATTCATCAGAACCCTACTCTCAATCAGGATATATGACTGGATTTAGCAGGCACTGGATCTAGGTTTATCAATTCTGTATTGTTTGTGTGAAGGGGTCCCTAGAATTCTTTAAAAACATATCCTAAAGCACTAAGATGCTCACATAGTAATAGGCAGAGCAATGATGTGGCCCTGCAACACCATAGGTGTTTGTAGTTCATGGGAGTTTCCTTGCTGCTCCAGACTTACTGTCTCAGCAGTATTTCCTCAAATTCCTTTGAAGCTGTAGCATGGGTGCATTCCTGAGGTGGGTTTCAGCAGATTCTGACCAGTTCTGGAGAACCGGTAGCAGAAATTTTGAGTAGTTCGGAGAACCGGTAGTAAAAATTCTGACTGGCCCCGCCCCCATCTATTCTCTGCCTCCCAAGTCCCAGCTGATCAGGAGGAAATGGGGATTTTACAGTATCCTTCCCCTGCCACACCCACCAAGCCACACCCACAGAACCGGTAGTAAAAAAAATTGAAACCCACCACTGATGCATTCCCATTGGTAGAAACTCCTCTTTTCTCCTACTACCAATTTAATGTTTCTATTTTCTTATAGCTAATGTGTCATGGTACTTTGACATCATCCCTTTCTCCTCCCAAACTGTCCCAGCACTCCAAAGCACTGTGGTGAGATTTTCCCAAATCTCTGCCACCATCACTACTGAATTTATGTATCCAGAGCATTTCCCCCATGTTCAATCTTGTTCCACATACACAGATTGCACCAGTCTGGGATTGTACCACATCCTTAGGTTGCCATATTTTTGAGAAGCACTCATTAAGTTCTTGCTTGTCCAGTTGTCACTATTTGTTTACCTGAAAAATATCTTAGGAGTTGGTATCTGCTCTGTTCTCCAAAAGAGTTGTGGTCTTTTTTTCAGCTTCGTTCTTTAGGAGGAACCTGACTGACTTTGCTGATATTATGCAGCACTTCTGAAGATGCTTTTGTGTGTAAATATCAGTGGTTTTTATTCTGTGCTCTTCGTCGTCTCCCCTGCAAGGACCCAAGAAGCAGGATAAAGATATATTTCATGGGAACATTGTGGTCCCTATTAAATAAGGGACAAGGGTTGCGACACTAATGTTTTTGTCTTAGCCTTATATGCTGCCCTTCGCTTGGAGTTAATGGAATTTTTATTTGAGCCATAAATTTGAGCTCAGAAGGCTCATGTAATATGTGTGTGAGAGAGACATTGAATAGCGGTTGAAAAAAAGAGATTTCTTATGATCTTCTCAGTAAATTCAAATGAAGAAGAGAGAAGGAAGAAAATCACTTCTAAAATTGATTATGATCAAAACTGGGAATGAGTCATTATGAGGGAGCAATGTATTTTCTGATCAAGCTTTATGGATTGTTTTCCTGGTAAACAAGATGCTGCAGACAGCAGTTTTCATCCTAGAAACTAAGGTAGTTACCATATATCTCTAGAGACCAGAGTTGGCATTCAGCAGGTTCTAACCAGTTCTGGAGAACTGGTAGTGGAAATTTTGAGTAGTTTGGAGAACTGGTAAATACCACCTCTGACTGGCTCGGCTCCCATCTATTCTCTGCCTCCCAAGTCCCAGCTGATCGGGAGGAAATGAGGATTTTACAGTATCCTTCCCTTGGAGTGGGGTGGGAATTGAGATTTTACAGTATCCTTCCCCTGCCACACCCACCAAGCCACAGCCACAGAACCAGTAGTAAAAAATTTTGAATCCCACCACTGCTAGAGACCCATCCCTTTGGAGGGGCCTTGTAGTTTACCATCATTGCATTGATGACAAGGCTTCCTACTCCTGGGAATGTTATAGTGTAAAATTAGACTTAGGAGAAGCAAGAGAAGAAGGGGAAAGAAGAGGAAATAGTTGGCTCAGCTTACTTTTTGGGGTTCTTGGAACTTGGTTTGTTTTCTTGCAGACTTTTCATTAGCCAACTAGGTAACATCATCAGGTTCTGAGGACTTTTAATGCATTTTTTCCTATTCATTAACCATCTAATTTCTCTTACACGGCTGCCTCCCACACTTCGTGCCTCAGCATTATAAATACAAAAAAATACAAGGAGGGCAAACGAAAGAGATACTAGTAATTTATTTTTGCTAATTGGAACTGGAGTTCCTTCTAGGTACAGGCATAGTGAAAGCAGAGGTCATACACAGGGGCATTAGGTGACTGAGCCAAGCAAGCACTGACTGGCCAGAAAGGACAAGCACTGACTGATTGACAGTTCTCTAGACTTGCAAATGCCTTAATGTGGTTTTATTTGACAATGGTCTTGGGTTTTTTTTGATGTCTGAATAGATATGCAAATAGTCAATATTTCCAAGATCAATCCCGGGTGAATATTTAATTGGACTGAGAAGGGTAAGAAAATAGAAAGTCTGAATGTCTTGAGGAGACCAGAGAAACTAGCTAGAAATGCAACAATCCAAAACTGGTGCTTGACGTCACTAGAGCGTCCCTGATAGGGATAATTTATGCCACACCCCTCACCCTTGACTCTGTTTTGTGATAAACTGTTTGGAATTGTGTGAATCAAAAGATGGTGACCCTCATTGTTTTTTCAGCTAAAGTCTGTGTGTATTTTTCCATGTTGCTATTTAAATTCAGAGCTTCTGTTTTGGAAGATGAAACAGTTTTCTTTTGCTAATGGGTCTTAAATTGCTGCCAAAAATGATATATTAAAAGGAAAAGAACAGTCTGCTTCCTGTTCAGCCTTTACCTCTCTGATCCTTGCTGCAGTTATAAAGAATTAGTTTTTTTTAAATACTATTTGTGATCTGGTCAAAATAGACGACAGTAGAGTTGAGATCAGTGGGTCACGCCTTCCCAAATAGCAATGAAGTCACATCCATTCCTCCAATAGCTCTCTGATAAACTACCGAGCATGCGTCAAAACTTCCATAGTGCACTCAAAGTTTATGAGTTTAAGTTGAGGAATTCTTACCTAGTAGACTGAGTACAACAGCGATGTCTAGTACTAGTGGAAATTTCTTTTTATTAATTTATATTAGGCCTGGGATGTCAATGCCAATCCTGCTTAGGTCAGGATCTGCCCAGCTAGCATCAGTGAACAAGCAGTAATATAAAAACACTATGTGGTTGAGACAAGGTTCAGAACTCCACTTGGAGCATAAATCTCTGGCTTCAACCACAACATAAATAAGGCTTTTGACCTTTAATTTCAGGATTATTAACACGCTTCTATTGTAAAATATGTCACTTCCTGATTGTTAGAGAATACTTGGATATGCCATTCCAAGCATGTGAAAATTTGTGAAAGTGACTACTATCTTCATGTAAAACAAGGCCAGGTTTGGAGATTATTTTCGGATTGTTGGACCTTTGACCTTTACACTTTTTCTTCCCTTCTTTTGAGGATAGCAGGTTCCTGATGGCAGTCCCTTGAATGTGAAACACCAGCTCTTGAAAGTGGTGCAGCGCATATTCCAGTACCATGTGCTACTCACAGGTGAACAAAAAAAAAAATCATCTTTATAATTAAGGAATCTTCATTTCCCTGTTTAGGCTGTGTCAACTGCAAATTTAGCCATTGCAATTTGTCCTCCAGTCACATTTTTGAGATGATTCTTGTTTTTCTCTTTAAAAATCAAGGAAGAGAAAGAGAGCTGAAAGAAAAAAGGAAAGATATCCCAAAGTCAAATGCATTCTATTTTATTGTTTAGGATTGCAGCATTAAGGCTGATCTAAAATTGTGAAGACTGTTAGCCAATGTCCCACTTGCAGCATTAGACAAGGCAGGATATGATTTTTACCAATCAATTGGGTTTGATATATATATATGTCCTGTATTTCATTCTATTTTGAATTTAATAAAAGCAAAATACAGAGATGAGGCACATTGCTGTACAGCAGGGGTGTCAAACATGTGTCATCATGGCGGCGTCACATGACATATCAGGACTTTCCCACCCCTTTGTTAAACTGGGCGTGGCCAGTGTGTGATGCATCCGGCCCGCAGGCCGTGAGTTTGACAGCCCTGCTGTACAGTAATCTATGACCTTACTATTTTCTGAGCTGAGTCATATATTAAACATGGTAAATATTATGTGCTGAAATTATGTACAGATCATTCAGTCATTTGTTATTCTTGATGGAACTATATGTCAAATATTCAGTGGAAATCCACCATTAATGCCTTTCCGCCAATATCTCATTTTTGTTTCTGATACCATGAGGTATCCAAAATAGTTGAAAAACTCTACTGGTTAAAACTGATTGACTGAACTTAATGCCAAGTTATCGCTTCTGATGAATCCATTGATTTCATCAATATGCATTATGAACATTATCAGGAATAGCCCATTCCAGAAGAGGAGAACTAGATTTTAGGTTTATAAAACAACCACTATTACAACCCTCACAGACTAAAATTAAATGAACTGCAGCAAGAACCTCCTTCTGTGAGAGTTTGGTAATTCATAGAATACTTGGCAGGTGGGATAAACATTTGAGCTTTCCAGTTAAAAATTTCCTGAAACATCTTGGATTTTTCTGCATGAGAACAATTCTTGTGAAAAATAACCATAGCCCAGTGGCACAGCACTTTGCCTGAGTGCAGAAGACCCCCAAGTTCCATTTTAATTGTTTTCTGCACCTTAAAAAAATGTACCAATAGTGCTAGGAAATATTTCCGAATGGGACATTGTACAGCTTTCTAAAGCTTTTAACTACAGAAACGCAAATGGTTCTTTGCTAAGCTTTACAGTTTGGGGAAGGCATTGGGATATAACTCCACAGGAAAAATATAAGGGAAAAGGAAAATCAGAAAACTTAAGTGCCAGTGTTTAAAGTTCTCCAGATGATTTAGTGACAAATTGCTAGGACCCCTTTCAATCAAATGGTTATCAGATGATAGCTGATGGGAGGGGGGGATCCTGAAAATCCCATGGGAGCTGCTCTTGAAGACCCTGAAGAATAACAGAATAACAGAGTTGGAAGGGACTTTGGAGGTCTTCTATTCAAGCAGGAGAACCTTTACCAATGATGGCAAACCTGTGGCATGAGTGCCAGAGGTAGCATGCACCGCCCTCTCTGATGGCACTGAAAGCCTCAGTTCAGCTTTGCCATGCATGCGTGCGCGCCTCCCTTCAGCCAGCTGATCTTTGGGTCTCTGCTGCACAAATATTTATATATTTTATATTTATTAAATTTTTATACCACCCCCTCTCCCGAAGGACTCGGGGCGGTGAACAGCCAAGATTAAAAAACATACAATATAAACATTAAAATACATTTAAAACAAAATTAAATCCAACATGTGTGGGGGTGGGCCACATGTTGAGGGGCCACGTGTGCATGAGCGGGGGCACGTGTGGGGAGACACACATGCATGCATGGGGTTGCTGAGGAAGGGGTGCGTGCATGCACGGGATGGGGGCATTCGCGGGGCTGCACACACATTGCATTTTGGGAGTTCGGGCATGCGCTCACGCATTTGCACACATGAACACTTTGGGCACTCGGTCCGGAAAAGGTTAGCCATCACTGACCTATATCATTCCAACTGGTTGTCTCTTCTTAAAAACTTACAAATTCTGGAAGCAAGCCATTCCATTGGTTAATTATAACATTTCCACCCACCCCTCCTCCAATATTTGGCTACGGAAACTTTAAGGAATAATCTTCACTATCTTCCATTTTAGGAACGAGATTATTTCTATTGTTCATCTGTCCTGTTCACATAAAGTATTTGAACCAAATTCTTTTAAGTTCCTAGGCATAATGTTAAAAAAAAAAACATATGAAAAGAACCAGGTTTATTTAGTGAAACTTTTCAGAGATGAAAATGCTACCTCTTCATATCTATGGAACTTGCAATCATAATTTGTGTTTCATATCTCATGTATGAAGGGGGACTAGAAAATACATAATTTTTGATAAATGGATGCTGGGGAACATTAGCAGGAGTAACTGTGACTCTTAGGTGTTGTTAGTGGACTTCCTAGGAATCAAAATTATTGCAAAAGATGATTCCCCCTGCTTTGTTGGAAAATACCCATTGATTTCAATTTTGTCTGTGTTGATTCTGAGTGGCTGATCCCCATGCACTTTTATTTGTCTCCGATGAGTCAAATAGTAAGAAACAGAAGTGCATCTAGTCTTTAGTGTTCAATAACTAGCCCACTATTGTTGTGGAATATAGTGTCTAAATATTTGCCTGAAATTGTACAGTATAGGGTTTTCTGCCTGAATAGGGGATTGGACTAGATGACCTCCAAGCTCCTTTCCAACTCTGTTATTCTGTTACCTCCCTCGTCATCTCCCGCCTGGACTACTGTAATGCTCTCTACATGGGGCTCCCCTTGAGGAGTACCCGGAGGCTCCAACTGGTCCAGAATGCGGCCGCGCAGGTGGTTATCGGAGCGACGTGGTATTCCCATGTAACACCTCTCCTGCGCGAGCTGCACTGGCTCCCGGTGGTCTTCCGGGTGCGCTTCAAGGTCCTGGTTACCACCTTTAGAGAGCTCCATGGCTTAGGACCTGGGTACTTACGAGGCCACCTTCTGCCACCATTAACCTCTCACCGGCCAGTACGCTCCCACAGAGAGGGGCTCCTCAGGGTGCCGTCGGTCAAACAGTGTCGACCGGCGGCCCCCAGGGGGAGAACCTTCTCTGTGGGGGCACCTGCCATTTGGAATGAGCTCCCCTCAGAGATACGGAGGATCACTGATCTGTGCGCTTTCCGCCGTGCCCTCAAGATCTTTTTATTCCAACAGGCTGGCCTGGCCTAACTTCCTTTTAATTGTTAATTTTAATTGTTTTTTTTAAAAAAAAAAAAAACCAGGGGTGTTTTAATCAGTATGGGCCAAATTTATTTAATGTGTTTTAAATTGTTTTTTAAATTTTATATTATATGTGTTTTACCTTTGGCTGTTCACTGCCCTGAGTCCTTCGGGAGTAGGGCGGTATATAAATCCAAAATAAACTAAAAGCTAAAATTATAGTGGCTCCTCTAAATACATAGAGTAGTATCTTTAAGTTTGAAGTTATTTGGTCTTGCTCATTTCAGACAAGCTTCTTAAACTACATCTGGATTTTTACGTTATTTTCTTGGTTTAGCTCTTTTTTCCCTCTAACACAGAAACAACAGACATTCCCTTTTTCTCATTAAAAGGCTGCCTCATCACATGCCAGCATTGTATCATTCCCCATGCTGCTCCTTTCATTTGTATTACTAAATTAGAATAATAAAATCTACTGCAGCATAGCCAAAGCACTACAGCTGCAGGATTTCTAACTTCCTATGCACATTTGGGAGAAATTATTGTAAACCACAATGATTCATCAGCTGGGGTAAGCAATGCCTCAAATCACAGGAGACGGCTTGGTGTATAACTTACACAGATATTGCAAATTGGTTATTGCTGCAGCTCTTCCCTAAGTGACTTAGTAACTAGTCCAAAGAGCTCCACAAGGAACAGAGTGCCTCATCTCTTTTATATTGACTATGTACTGTAAGTTGCAGCTCATACCAGTTACTTCGTGGTATCCATATGTGGTTTCAACACTAAGTATGATCTTCCTGATTAAACAGAATGCTGCTGAGAATTAGTTTATATTTACCTATATATGGTTAATCACAATTGTAAGAGCTGACTCTGGCAAGGAGAAAACTTGATGTAAACCAGGGGTGAAATCCAGCAGGTTCTGACAAGTTCTAAAGAACCAGTAGCGGAAATTATGAGGAGTTCGGAGAACCGGCAAATACCAGCTCTGGCTGGACCCAGAGTGGGGTGGGAATGGAGATTTTGCAATAGCCTCCCCCCAGGAGTGGGGAGAGAATGGGGATTTTGCAGTATCTTTCCCCTGGAGTGGGGTAGGAATGGAGATTTTGCAGTATCCTTCCCCTGCCACACCCACCAAGCCACACCCACCAAGCCACAACATACCTACCAACCCATGTCCACAGAACCTATAGTAAAAAAAAAATTGGATTTCACCACTGATGTAAACGTAGTGCAATCATCACTTCTACCAGCTCCAGGCCATCCAGAGACTGACCATGTATCCACTAACTCTGAAGGGAAGGATGAAGAAGCCTAGAATTTAAAGTTTAAGGGTCTTCTGTATCTGGGGATTTACCATCCTTGGTCTTGGATGAGGTTGCACTGTCCCAGATGGATGCAGTGCATAATCTGAAAGTCCTTCTGGACTCACTGATTAAGGAGCAGGTGGCAGTTGTGGCTAGGAGGGCTTTTGGCCAACTATGTGCAACAGTTATGCTCTTTCTAAATTGAGAGGCCTTTCTTCCAGTCTCCCACGCTTGGTCATCTCCATGAGTTAATGCAATGTGCTGTACATGGAAATATCCTTGAAGAATAAATATCTGGAACCTGCAGCTGGTGCAGAAAGCAGTGGCACGAACAGTTTTGGGCACCCCTAGAGTTGCACATGTGAGTTGCATTGGGTGTCAATTTAAAGCCTTCATGAGACCAGCTACCTGAGGAACCATCTTTTACCAATTACGTCAACCTGTCCCACCAATCAGGCAGGGAGGGTAGGCTATGGACCAGATCAATCAAAGAATTTCTGGAAGAGAGTCAAGACCTGGCTCTGCCAACTGCCTTGGGGGTCCAAGAATGATTTGTGACTCTGAGAGTGCTTTGTGACTTGAGAGCACTCTGTCTGCCTTTTTAACTTTTTAATGTGTTTTTACTCCTATTTTTAACTTTGTATTTATCTATGTCCCTTTTATATGAGTGTATGACTTTTGTTTCACTCAAGCAAAATGAGTGGTATATAAATTAGATAGATTAGATGATAGATAGATAGATAGATAGATAGATAGATAGATAGATAGATAGATAGAGAGATAGAGAGATAGAGAGATAGAGAGATGATAGATAGATAGATAGACGAACAGACAGACCGAATGTGTCAGAGATACAGTATACAGCATCTGTGATTTGTTTGCATTGCAGAGGTCAGGCAATCCTTGTGTTCAAGGCTTCATTCTTGTTTGCCATACCATGTCTATCTGGCATGTCCAAGAGTCATGTCCAAGAGCCTCCTGCCAACAAAATCCAAATGCTGAATAAAGACTTAAATGTCTGGGCAGCTCTGATTTATTGCCAAGTCCTGATGTGAAGCATTACAATAATAGTTTCAACTATGAGTTTGGCTGAACAGCAATATAATTAAAGCTGAAAACAGTGTGAAAAAGCATTCCAGTGTCTCAAGCTCTGTGGAAATGCACAATTAAACTTTGTTACACTTTTTAAAATCAAACAATGAACACGATGCGGGAAAACTATGAAGGAAAGCTATGTGGAACTATGTTATTGTTGCAGTTATAAAATTGTCCATCCTTTCAGGTCATTTGCCTTTGGCTGGTTTCTGAGACAAAGTTGGCAGACATATTATGGGGTAGTTAGTGAGGAGAACAATAATAGTAAAAGAGTTAATGGAAGGGGGGAAAAGATCTAGAAGGTATACTGTATATTCCCTCTTGTATTGGGGAACAGTTTAGGAAATGGGAAGGAAGAAGGCTGAGTTTGACTTTTCTAGAGATGGATCCCATTTCATGGAGGAGAAGGTCTGCATCATCCTATGATCCTGGGCCATGAATCCTGAGATGCTGATCTTAATTCTGCTATTTAGATAATTGTAGATAGATTAATTAGCAGATCAAAGACAGTTTGAGATTTCCAACACATTTTTAATCCTATTTCTTCCCCACAGATTACTTGAATAACCTCTGCCCTGATTCTGCTGAATATGAAGATACACAAGGTAATTTTTACATAACCTCATTTTACCTAGAGCTGGGAATGATAAAACTCATGTTGCTTTGAGTTGATGCCATCCACTCATTTTGAATTGTTAATGAAATCAGAATTTGTTAGATTAGATACACTTCATTCTAGAATGACTAGAATGACTATCTAGAATGAACAGTACAGTATGTCTAATGGTTATTTAATAAAAAATTCTGCTGAGTCTTACTTTTCTGATAACTCAGGATATGACTGAATTTTAAATGTCTTTATTGAATTTTTTAGGTTTTATCTTCATGATTAAGAACCTAGGAGAATAAATTACTTGAATGTGTGATAAGGACTTTGTTGAAAACTCCACATACTCTAGTATTCCACTTAAAGGGCTCTTAACATGTATTCTGATTCAAACTTAACTTTTATCAACTATATTGACAAAAAAGAGAAGCTTAGCCTGAATTAGGCTTTTACACATACATAGCAGAGTTAAAAGAGAAACTTTCGTTTTATGATTCATGAGATTGTAGAATTAGAATGAAACTTCTATTTTATCTCATTATATTATTTCTACCATATGGAAAGGGAGGGGCTACATTAGAAACTTTTAGTACCTTAACTGCAGGCAGTTTATATTTGTAGTAATATATGTGGAATGAATGTGGAAAGATCATCCTGTTATTTCTAATATCAGCCTTTTCTAATAATTTTTTTATTATTTTGTAACAGCAAAGGCAGAATTAATTACTTTAGGTTGTAGAACAAAATAATAAATGATTAAAAAATCAACTCTTATGCTTAAACTATGATGGCTTTTATATAATATAAACAATATATTTATGCTAAAAAAAAACCTTTGTTTTCCTGAGGAAAGATATCGTTCTGAAAGAAGGCTAAATGCCCTTTACATAGAAGGCTACAGTAAAATAATAATAATAATAATAATAATAATAATAATAATAATAATAATAATAATAATAATAATAAATTACTTTATAAGCTTCATAAATTCATATGTTATTCCTTGCATTTCAGCGGCCTTGCTCATCATATCAGAACTTACAGATAGAGCCAATGATAGCATACAACAAGGGGTGAGTGCTAAGTCCTGACTTCAGAAATTATAAATATATAATTATAAAATTATAAATACATTTTATTGTTAAAAATGAAATAACTCATAAGACGCTTAAAATAATGGCACAGTATATTCATGTTTGACCATATATGTGCGTTTTGATGTTTTAACTTTGTGTATATAATTTATGCTATATTCACACATTAAAGTATTCATGTCCAGCAAAGTGTGTCCATAGAAATGAAAATGATTGGTTATTGATTTTTTTAGATCAAAGTAATGGGAGGGTACAACAGCAGGGGAATTGTCCAATGGGAGGATGCAGTAGCCCACAATACTGAAGCATCTTAAGGTTGCAATGTAGATGTGACATGTGAATTATTTGAGAACCCCAATGGACAAATAATAACTCTGCCTTGGTAGGTTTCAATTTTAGCATGTTTTTCCTCATCAAGGCTTCCTGACAGGTCAGCAGTTTCATCAGTATTACTCATGGCAGAGACGTAAAGCTGAGTATTATTGGCATACTGATCTCATTGAACTCAGAACCAATGCATGACCTCTCCCAATGGTTTCATGTAAATGTTAAACAGGGAGAACAAGGACAAACCCCCATAGCATCATAGTATCTCATCTCATATCACCATTGAGTTAAACTATCCACTGAGGGAGAAGTGAAACCACTGCAAAATAATGCCTCTAATCTAGATAACTACCATGGAAGATATCAAAAGCTATTGAGAGGCTTATTAGAACCAGGATAAGCACAATGTCTTCATTTAGAACCTGACAAAAGTCATCTATTAATGTGACCAAAGTTGTCTCCATCCCATGTCCAGGTCTGTATTCTGACTAAAAGGGGTCCAGATAATCTGCTTCATCTAGGATGCTCTGTAGCTGATTCTTAACCATTGTACCAACAACCTTGTTTATCCTCCCCCATTGATTTTTGATAGCAGTTCCTGCCATTTTGAGGTGAAGTATACAAAAATTGCCCATGAAATAGGCATATCATTTTAAAGCCACCACCACAACAGAGAAGATTCAGTTACAGTAGTGATAAGAGCTGAAGGACCAGGTTAGGGACAGATCATTTTATTTTATTTTTATTTTTATTTTTTTAATTTTATTTTAAATTTATATACCGCCCTTCTCCCTGAGGACTCAGGGCAGTGTACAGCCAGAATTAAAAAACATGAAATACAAATATTAAAAAACAATTAATATATATATAAATTTGGCCCAAATTCATCATGGACAAAATCTATTTATGTGGTTGCTAGGAATTGACAACAATTTGATTGCACGCAATCAGCATCATCAATCAATCCCATCTCTATTGTATCACTCAGATCCTCCCCTCCTGTTGAGTGAGTCCCTTCCCTATCAAAAGATTTCTAACAATGACTGCTGAAGAGCAACTGCTACATCTAGAGCAATCTACATAAAGATTATTGGACAACAGCAATAGCAATAGTACTTAGACTTATATACTATCTCATAGTGCTTGACAGCATTGCAGTTTACAGAGTCAGCATATTGCCCCCAACAATCTGGGTCCTCATTTTACTTCAATCACTCTCTATGGATCTGGAGTATACCAGTTTTTGTTTGTATGAGCATAGGAAGTGGAAGAATCCTTACATACAATTTAAGAATAAAAGCAGACCTTCTCTTTCTCTTTCTCTGTCTCTGTCTGTCTGTCTGTGTGTCTGTCTGTCTGTCTCTCTCTCTCTCTCTCTCTGTCTCTTTCTTTCTTTCTCTCTCTCTCTGTATGTCTCTGTCTCTGTTTCTCTCTGTCTCTAGCTCTCTAGCTCTCTCTCCTTTCCACAAATGACCCATTAGAGAAGCATGGAGGGGATCACTGCATAGTGCCTTTTGATTAGCAATGCTAGCAGGAGCCTTCTGAACGTACACATAGACATACAGCCCCTGCAAACTATCTGGGTGATTAAAATGTTCCAAAGGAATCACAAACAACAGATACCTGAGGATTGAAACGTTAGAAGAGTGAATGGAAGCTGTGAATATAATGACTGTAATTCATTAAAATCTCATCCTTTTTGTATCCATGTGCCGTCCAATCCTATCTCTTTAGTAGCAACAGAGGTCTCATTAGTTTCATTTTAGATAGCAAGATTTTACAGCTCGTCTGTGCTCATTCATTGTGTCCAAACTTTTCAACACTGGTAGATAGTTAATAGAGTGAGAGTCTGGTAAATGAGCATTCTGATCTCTGAAAAGGAGGCCAAATTTTATGGTGTATTTAATGTGTTACTATTACCTGTTAGGACCACAGCTGAACAACTGTTACTAATGGACGAAAAATACAGCTGATCCTATTAATGATACAGCTAACGGTTCACCCATCTTGGCTTGACTTGAAAGTTTAAGAGCAGACACAGATGGGGCACCAACACAGAATCCTAAAGTGAAATGTAGACTGAGAAGATAAATAAAAACGTCACAAAAATATTCTAGAAAATTAAAAGTTAAGTTCAAGTCAAGGTAGAGTGCTTCTGCCTCAGCAGATGGCAGTGCCTGAGTAACTTTGGAAACTAAGCAAACTCAAACCCTGGTTAATGCTGGGTAACTCCCAAGACTATAGGCGAAAGAGGAATTTAAAAAAAAAATGCAGTGGGAAGCAATTGCTTACTGTTGCCAAGAAAATTACATGAATGTGAATCACCAGAAATCCAACACAGCTGGAAGTTATTTCTGTTCCAAGCAGCCAAAAACATCCGACTATATGAAGAATGAAGTGAATGTAGACTATATAAAATTTCCCACTTAAAATTCAATTTATAACAGTATAAACTATTGAACATCTTGACCATGTGCACAGCCCCCCTCCCCCAATTATAGGGCCAAAGCAAGCAAAAAACATCCATGGAATTCACACTTTCATGAATGACATTGTTAAAAAAAAGGGGGGTGAATCCAATCTGGATCAGGATCTTGGGGGTATAAGAGAGTTTAAACATTTGGGCTTGTATATATTCTAACTCTGATTAACCTTCTTTGCCTGCTAATTTCCTGAGTGGCAACTCATCTAGTAGGTCCAATGTCTGACCAATCTGAAATCTCAGTCTGAGAAAGAAGAAATGCAGCGCGACATCCCTATGTTTTGCCCTTTCATTAGGGTTACCATATCTGTGCTGCAGAAAATCAGAGAGCCACTAGATGGCAGCAGAGCAATACATAAAATTCCAGCTCTTTGCTGCTCTATAGTGGTTTCCTGAATTTTTGCAGTCCAAATATCACCTAATGCTCTTGGCATAGTGCAGCTAGAAAGAATGTGATTTCTACATTCATTTCATATGCAGTTATTTGTAGAAGGGGAAAGGATCGATAGACCCTTCAAGCCAGTGTTGGACAAATTCAGGATGGGGGTGCTAAGGAAGGATGTAAAAGAGTTTCGCTGCAAATTCCTCTGAGAAACCGTCTCAAAAACAATTCTGTGCAAGGGTGGACAGGGTGGCAAGTAGTAAGTTTCAGTATGCTTGCCCTTTAAAAAGCCAGTGTGCCTCAATCTCTTGAGAAAGGGGCTGCTTCTTCCTTCTTTGACATCTCCATGAACATCTATGATCAAATGATCATTCCAGGAAGTGTTGGAGAAAGAAATATGCTTTTCTGAAGGAACCCAGCTTAGACCTTTTATAGCATATGTAGAAGGCAGAGCTCTTTCCAAAGATAAGTAAAGCAATAGAAGAACCCTCAGACGCCCTGAATATCTTTTAAAAGTTACTACAATTGCTGTTCATCCTGGCAAAATTTTCTATTGTTTCTTTTTTACTACCAGTAAAAACTCTACTTCTCTACAAGAAGTAGCGTTAATGGCCATGTAACTGATTATAGAAAATATATGTTACTGACTCAATTACGATGCTCTTTTGAAAGCTAAACAAGGTGGCTATGCTCAGAAAGTGCCTGGTATCACAATGTTGATAAGTAGTGCTAGGTATTCTCATTAAAGGCAGGTGTTTAGGTGTGTTGATCTAATTACACCATCACCCTACTAAACAAATAATTCCCTCAACACTGTCAAACTATTCACTAAGTCTGCATTACTATTAATCTTCTCATCGTTCCTATCACCCATCTCCTTCCACTTATGACTGTATGACTGTAACTTTGTTGTTGGTATTCTTATGATTGTATTCTTATGATTGTTCCTAATATGATTTGATTGCTTATTTGTACCCTATGACTATCATTAAGTGTTGTACCTTATGATTCTTGATGAACGTATCTTTTCTTTTTATGTACACTGAGAGCATATGCACCAAAGACAAATTCTTGTGTGTCCAATCACACTTGGCCAATAAAGAATTCTATTCTGTTCTATTACACAAGAAACAAACATCCTACACCATTCTTGTGGGTATACCAGTAGCCTAGTTGTAAAAAACAAAACAAAACAAAACAAAAAAACTCCCAGCAATGCAACCCTTTTCATAGTGTGAAAAGAAGGAAACATCTGCTAGAGGCAGATCAAGCTGCTTTAGAGGTCTATTAGCAAGGGATAGTGAAACAGTTGGCAATTTTGTTGTGGAAGATTGGACACCACCAACAGTGTGTATACCTGAATTCAATGAGTATGAAAGTTCTGAGTGATGGAGAAGTTGTATTCATTAAACTAGTATTGTGGTTCTGAATTCTCACAATTAGCTATGATTTATAATTTATGTTAGAATTCTCTTGCTCTCATCTCAGTTGGATAACTATAATTTCAGTGAAGAAACCTTTGCACATACCATATCACTTCATTACCCAGTGTATGTGATAGTAGATAACAACTCTATCAGTGCCAATAACTGATGATGTCTTCCTACTGCTTCTCAATCTCAGATAGAAATTCACCTGTTTGTCATTTGTGGATGCAGTGGCATATGTACAAAGATCCGTACTTACTATATTCTTACACTAATTTATTTCTTTAGAATGTTCTTTGTTTATTTTTTTAAAAATAATTTTTATTAAACAGTTTGTCTTTAAAAACAACACAAAAAACAATCACACACATATAAAAGCAAAACATGTCAAGACATAACGTATTGAACATTACATAACATTAATGGTAATTTTACAGCATGTCGTATCGACTTATGCATTTTGCTTTGGTAGTTCTCTATTCTATCATTTATATTTACTATTCAATAGTAGGATAATCGCATTACTCCAACAAATATATATATATATATATATATATATATATATATATATATATATATATATATATATATATATATATATTTGTTTTCTCAGGTTTTCGCGGGTGTTTGTATGTAGGTCTTTGGTTATTCGGGTCTTCTCCCACGTAAAATTGGAAGTGTCTTGGCGACGTTTCGACAAAGTCTCATTCGTCATCTTCAGGCTGGTGTTCTCGGCTTCGTGCTTCCAGGAGCTCCTGGAAGCACGAAGCCGAGAACACCAGCCTGAAGATGACGAATGAGACTTCATCGAAACGTCGCCAAGACACTTCCAATTTTACGTGGGAGAAGACCCGAATAACCAAAGACCTATATATATATATATATATATATATATATATATATATATATATATATATATATATATGCATATTCTTTCTAGCCAGGTTTTACCTACGTAAACTAAGTTGTTCTACAGCCCTGGTTCTGTGAAATCTCATTCACAAGTTTCTGGGCCTTTTTTCTGCTGACAAACTGCAACTCTGTGTTGCTCTCTGGGAGACTCAGATAGCTATTTCTGCCTATTAAGGCGTCATCAGTGAGCCACACCCACTTCTCAGATATCCTCCCTGTAAAGGTACAATGTGTCTTTTTCCCTTTTTCGTAGGCTTTTATGTGCATATTCTTTCTAGCCAGGTTTTACCTACGTAAACTAAGTTGTTCTACAGCCCTGGTTCTGTGAAATCTCATTCACAAGTTTCTGGGCCTTTTTTCTGCTGACAGACTGCAACTCTGTGTTGCTCTCTGGGAGAGCCAGATTGTACCTTTACAGGGAGGATATCTGAGAAGTGGGTGTGGCTCACTGATGACGCCTTAATAGGCAGAAATAGCTATCTGAGTCTCCCAGAGAGCAACACAGAGTTGCAGTCTGTCAGCAGAAAAAAGGCCCAGAAACTTGTGAATGAGATTTCACAGAACCAGGGCTGTAGAACTTAGTTTACGTAGGTAAAACCTGGCTAGAAAGAATATGCACATAAAAACCTACGAAAAAGGGGAAAAGACACATTGTACCTTTACAGGGAGGATATCTGAGAAGTGGGTGTGGCTCACTGATGACACCTTAATAGGCAGAAATAGCTATCTGAGTCTCCCAGAGAGCAACACAGAGTTGCAGTCTGTCAGCAGAAAAAAGGCCCAGAAACTTGTGAATGAGATTTCACAGAACCAGGGCTGTAGAACAACTTAGTTTACGTAGGTAAAACCTGGCTAGAAAGAATATGCACATAAAAACCTACGAAAAAGGGGAAAAGACACATTGTACCTTTACAGGGAGGATATCTGAGAAGTGGGTGTGGCTCACTGATGACACCTTAATAGGCAGAAATAGCTATCTGAGTCTCCCAGAGAGCAACACAGAGTTGCAGTTTGTCAGCAGAAAAAAGGCCCAGAAACTTGTGAATGAGATTTCACAGAACCAGGGCTGTAGAACAACTTAGTTTACGTAGGTAAAACCTGGCTAGAAAGAATATGCACATAAAAGCCTACGAAAAAGGAAAAAAGACACATTGTACCTTTACAGGGAGGATATCTGAGAAGTGGGTGTGGCTCACTGATGACGCCTTAATAGGCAGAAATAGCTATCTGAGTCTCCCAGAGAGCAACACAGAGTTGCAGTTTGTCAGCAGAAAAAAGGCTCAGAAACTTGTGAATGATATTTCACAGAACCAGGGCTGTAGAACAACTTAGTTTACATAGGTAAAACCTGGCTAGAAAGAATATGCACATAAAAGCCTACGAAAAAGGAAAAAAGACATATATATATATATACATATATATACACACACACACACACACACATTATAATATTCATTGTTCTTATCTACACATTTATATTTGTCTATATTTACATCTCTTTAGTTAATGTTGTTCAGTTACTTTAATTTAAGTTTCATCAATATTAAGTTAAATATTTCTTGTTCTGATTTCTATTTGCAAGCCAACTGTACATTTTATTCACCCTACTGCTTCTCAATCTCAGATAGAAATTCACCTATCATTAGTGGCATATGTACAAAGATCCATACTTACTGTATTCTTACACAAATCTATTTCTCTAGAATTTTCTTTCTTTATTAATCACGTTACACAGAGGCTGATGGTGCTATATTTCAGTTGCTTTCCTTCATTCAAACAGAAGCATATCATGTGCATTAAATGTAGTAAATTTCTATTAAATCACATTATTTGCTTCTTTTTTTTTATCCACAGGAAAATTTGCAGAAATTGGTACATATAGAGCACAGTGTCAAGGGACAGAGCAACCTTCTACAACCAGGAAGAGTAAGTTCTCTTTTTGATTAACAGTATTATGTAAAAGTTTGAGGTTCATTCCAGTAAATGTTGAGTTCAGTAGATCTGATATCCTTGATTATTTGCCAATATTTGCTATAGTACGACACTGCAAACTTTAGGGTTTCATTAAGCCATTTCTCTTTAATTCAAAAGGCAATTAATGATTGCCAAGAGTTGCGTCTGTATTCCGATTCACATGTTGAACTACTGAATGTAAAGAAAAAAAGATGTATTTGTGCCTCTGTTTTCTTTCTCAGATATTTCTGAAAGAAGGGACATTAATGAAAGTGTCTGGGAAAAATAGGCATCCTCGACATTTATTCTTGGTAAGATTTTGTTTTTACTCTCTATTAATATGTAGTCTGATGTACATGAATGAATCTGTGCAAATAAGGTTGGCAATCAGCAACGTATTTCCTAGGGCAGTGATGGCTAACTTTTTTTCCTTGGGTGCCAAAAATGTGCGTGCATGCATAATAGCACGCCTGTGTGTGCCCACACCAATAATGCAATGCCCCCTGCATGCCCCACCTCCCTGCGCATGTGCACGCAATCCCCCCGCACTGCCCTACCTTCCTGAGCAGGCACGTGCGACCCCCCCCACGCTCCCCACCCCTGCGAATGCGCATGCAATCCCCCGCATCCTGTTTTGGGCCTAGCAGGCCACACTGAAGCCTCTGGGGGCTGGAAATGGTCTGTTTTCTGACTTCCTGTAGGCCCATTTTTCGCCCTCCCAGAGCCTCCGCATGAGCCCTGTACTTACCTGGCATCCAAAACGGGCCGCGTGGAGACTCCTGGGAGGGGTGGGGTGGCATGGGCATGCATGCGTGTCTCCCACATGCGCGACAGAGACCTGAAAATCAGCTGGCTGGCGGGAGGTGCAAGCGCATGCATGGTGGAGCTGACCTAGGGCGACAGCTCGCGTGCCCGGAGAAATGGCTCCGCGTGCCACCTGTGACACGTGTGCCATAGGTTCGCCATCACAGTCCTAGGGAATAAATGACACTAGACAAAATGGGACTTTCTTATAAATAAACAAAATTCCAACTTAATGTTGCAGCAATATAAATGCTAGTTTGGACATTATTCCCCAAAACTTTAATAAATATTTATTTGTTTATTTACTTAATAAGTTTATAGGCTGCTTATCTCATATGCAGGGGCGGTGCAGTGGCTCAGTGGTTAAGAGTCTGGGCTTGTAGGCCGAAAAGCAGGCAGCCCAGGTTCGAGTCCTGAGTGCCATGCAATGGGGGGAGCTCTTGTTCCTTGCCCCTGCCAACCTAGCAGTTCAAAAGCATGCAAATGCGAGTAGATAAATAGGTAGCACTTCTGTGGGAAGGTAAGGGCACTCCATGACACCATGCTGGCCACATGACTGTGGAAATGTCTTCAGACAGTGCTGGCTCAATGACCTTGAAGCAGGGATGAGCACTGCCCCTACAGTTGGCAACAACTAGCAGAATAAAATTTGCAGGGACTCCTCTACATTTTATATTTTACTAATCACATATATATGACTGAGTGAAGAACAATTAAAAGAGGGTAAAAACAATACAAATATTGAGATTTCTTTTACAAAAACAGCAAAAACAAAAATAACAGCCAAGAGCACTCATAAACACTCAAATTAACCATGAAACATGTTCTCCCATGCTATCAGGGCCTCAGACTCGATACAAAGCCATGTTTTTTATGTCTTGTAAAAGGCCAGCAGAATCAAGGCAAGTCTAATTTCTGAAGGTGCAGGGGGTATATATTCCAGAAAGATTATATTTCTTCCTATATGACCAAAGCAGATTTAAACTATACTTCAGTTTTGCAGCCTAAAATTGTATTTACCTTGCTGACTCATATCACATCTCTCTACATGGGGTTCCTCTTGAGGAGCACCCGGAGGCTCCCTCTGGTCCAGAATGTAGCCGCGCGAGTAATAATCGGGGCGACTCGTCGCTGCCATGTAACACCCATCTTGCGCGAGCTGCACTGGCTCCCGGTGGTCTTCCGGCTGCGCTTCAAGGTGTTGGTTACCACCTTTAAAGTGCTCCATGGCTTAGGACCTGGTTACCTACAGGACCGCATTCTGCCACCGATTGCCTCCCACCGACCAATACGCTCCCACAGAGAGGGCCTCCTCAGGGTGCCGTCAGCCAAATAGTATAGGCTGGCGACCCCCAGGGTGAGAGCCTTTTCTGTGGGGGCCCCGGCCCTATGGAATGAACTGCCCTGGACATACGAAGGATCCCCAACCTCCGTGCCTTCTGTCGCGCTCTGAAGACCCTATTATTCCAGCAAGCTGGTCTGACAGGATAAAAGTTTTTTAAATTGGGTTTTGATAGGGGTTTTTAAATGATTTTAGTTGGATGTTTTAAATCTGGCCGAATGATTGAATTATTTTAATAAGCTTTTAATTTTTGCTGTATATTGTTTTTACCATGGCTGTTCACCGCCCTGAGTCCCTCAGGAGAAGGGCGGTATATAAATATAATAAACTAACTAACTAACTAACTAACTAACTAACATTGCTGACTCATATTCAACTAGTAACTGATCAGTTACAATTCCATATGTGTTATTATAAGTCATGTATTCCCTATCCCAGTGTTGCCGAAACGGGAGATTGCACACACACACGGGGGAGTGCCAGAAACTGGAACAGCAGCTTCCCAGTGCGCATGCATGGGAGCATCAGAAACTGGAAGACATGCGCGCTGGGAAGCTGAGCTTCTAGTTTCCGGTGTGTACATGCGTGCCAGTTACCTGGTCTTTCAGTTTCTGGCGTGCATGCAAACACACAGATGCACACATGCGCACATGAAGATGCATGCCGGAAACCGGAAGAGTAGTGGGCGATGGCTGGTGTGCCATAGGTTCACCATCATGGTCCTATCCTATATCCAATATTTTTATTTCCTTCTCCAAAACGAGGAAAATTGTATTTGTGTTTACAGGTGGTCCTAGCTTAACAATGGTAATTGGGACCAAAATTTCTATCATTAAGTAATGCAGTTGTAAAGCATGATGTCACGTAATTGCACTGCTTAGCAATAGTAGTTTCAGCAGTTCCTAGTTACTGTCATTAACCAAGGGTCACGTGGATCATGTGACTTCATGTGACCATGACTTCCATTTTCCTGCTGGCTTCCCAGTTTGCTTGTGGGAAGCTGGCCAGGGAAGGATGGAAATCATGATCACATCACCTGGCACACTGCAACAGTTGAACGTCAAAGAGTGTTCTTAAGTACAGTTAGTAGTCTTGCAAGTTTGAACAGTTACTGAACATGTGGTCATTAATTGAGGTCTACCTGCATTACATTTACTTTTTTATTTGAAGCCCAGTTTTAGTCTATCAAGATAGTTTTGAATGTTATTTTTGAATTCTAGATTTAAAAGATTAAGAGCAAGTCCTGTGGCTCCCCACCTGATACCTCCCTCTATTTGATGAGGATCAATAGATGAGTATCTTTTTGAGCATGGTTTTCAAACTAGCTGTAGAATAGAATAGAATAGAATAGAATAGAATAGAATAGAATAGAATAGAATAGAATAGAATAGAATGCAGTGCAGTACAATACAATACAATACAATACAATACAATACAATACAATACAATACAATACAATACAATACAATACAATACAATACAATAACAGAGTTGGAAGGGACCTTGGAGGTCTTCTAGTCCAAACCCTTCTTATAACTACTGTGTTTCCCCGAAAATAAGACCCTGTCTTATATTTTTTTGAACCCTGAAATAAGCGCTTGGCCTTATTGCCATGTGCTCAAAAGCCCAATTGGGCTTATTATCAGGGGATGTCTTATTTTGGGGGAAAAAGGGTACTCAATAGATATACCATTCAGCTCATACTTAATTGTCAATTAAAATGTCAAGATATATTATGTCTACATCATTCCCATAGTCTACAAAGTAAGTCATCCAATGGAAAATTGAGATAAGATTAGTTCTTAACCAATACATGCTGAGTTGTAAAAATTATTACATTGTTTTCAATGCGTTTATGGTTCAAATAAACTATGCTCTAGAATCTTTCAAGGAATACAACTAAATTTGAATTCAAATTTACTTTTTTCTATGTACTTAATTCCAGAGCATGTCAAATTATATTAATGACAGGAGGTTTCAAAGCATTCCTTTTTTTCAGTTAGTAAATGGCTTCAGATACCAACTGTGGTGGCAAATTTAGCAGTAGCGGAGTTGTGGGTTTTTTTTTTCCCTCTTGGTTGCTCTCTTTCCCTTCCTGAAGCATTGAAATAGGACCTAGAGATATAACGTAGTTTCAGTTTCAATTATGTTTCCCTAGTTTTTTGTCATTCAAATTGCAAAGACAAAGTCGTTGCTATAAGCTGTGTGCGTTAAAATAAAAGGAAAACCATTTCTGAATGAAACGTGAATTTAGATTGTGCTGCAAGTTGTGTGACTCAAAATTAGACTGGCTGTTCACTGCAGGGGGGAAAATAATTATCTCTTGGCAGTTGGAAATATTGCAAAAGCGAGTTCTTGCGGGATTTAATGGCACATGAATAAATATATACCAGTGACATCCTTTCCTGTTTTTTCATCTCTTCTGCCAAAAATGAATAATACAGTCAGGCATCTCTATTGCTATGAAGTAAAATTTGGAGTAACAATGAAAGCTAATGATTTGGATCATCAGAAATAAAACAGCCTGTGCGGTCTCACGCTTAGGACTGTGTTTATAAGTTTCAGGTAACAAAACCTGAAAAACTGTTGGAATTTTATTTCACATAGTTGGTTGATCCAGAAGACAATTGTAAAAGGGCCATATATGTAATGTGGTTATTAGTTCCTACCAGGGGTGGGTTCTACTTACCTTTACTACCAGTTCGCAACAGGGCCGCGCGCACACGAACGCTTTGCTCATGCATGCATGCGTGCACACTCTTCTGCGCATGCGCAGAAGCGTTTTGATGATGTTGGGGTGGGTGGGTGAAGCCTCCCTCCAGTTTTCCTACCGGTTCTATAGAACCGGTCTAAACCGGGGGCAACCCACCACTGGTTCCTACGCTATTGAATAGAATAGAATAGAATAGAATAGAATAGAATAGAATAGAATAGAATAGAATAGAATAGAATAGAATAGAATAGAATAGAATAGAATAGAATAGAATAGAATAGAATTCTTTATTGGCCAAGTGTGATTGAAAACACAAGGAATTTGTCTTAGATGTATATGCTCTCAGTGTACCTAAGGAGAATGAAATAATTATTACAATAATTTGCATAGAATATAAATGCCCATGTTGCACAGCTGCAGAATAAATAGCAGTACATTAGGTATGGTATTAAAGTAGAATGCATAAATGGGCTTCCCTGGAAAGAACAGCTGTTGTTGAGTTTGTAGGAATCATCATAAAAATCAGTGCATATGTTGGAAAGTTAGACCTTCGTATAGTATATATCACAGAATGTCTTCCGGAAAGTTTTTTTTTTTAATAGGGATGTTTGTATAGAAGTGGTATGGGTTGGGATAATCATATCTTTCTTAAAATAGTTTAAAAATAAACAAAAATAGTTTAAAAAGTGAAATCTTTAGCAATAGACTTCACTTGAGGACTACCTGTATTCAATATGATAACAGCTAGAAAGAGTCTAATTTAATTTTTTAATGACATAGATCATAGGAATTTGTCCTGAATAGCATTTAAATAATTGAAAAGGAGTATATTCCTCTTCTGGCCTTACCTATGATTCCTCCGAAGTAAGCCCTATTGAACTTTGCAGACTGCAGTGCAAACCTCTAAAAACAAATATAATTGTCTATTTATGTATTATCTATTCAGCAACTGTAGATTTTTTGCACATTGCTTTTGTCAAAGAATTATTTGTTGAGAAATTAGAGAAAACAATTGGAAAAATGTGACAATCCTAGACCAGGCCAAGTCCAAAAATGGCAGGGAATTTCTAGAATCCTGGCACTCTGACAAATCAGTCATCAATAGTCACATAGACATTAGCAACATCTATAGGTGGTATTCACTTACCTTTGCTACCAGTTCGCAAATTTGAGCACTCGCACGCAACACCTCCGCGCATGCACAGGACCTTCTGCACATGCGCAGGACCTTCCGTACATGCGCAGGACCTTCTGTGTATGCACAGAGTGTCAAAAACAGGACATGATGATGTCCAGGCGGGTGGGTGGAGCCTCCCGCAACCGCCGCTACCGGTTTGCTCGAACTGGATAGAAACTGGCTGAATACCACCACTGCTATAGACTATGCAAAAGAGATAATCAGCCCAAAAGAGAAAAAGACTCCAGCACGTCTCCACCAGTAATCAGCACTCAGGTCAGCATAGATTAACTCCAAGGTTAACTTCAGACCATCAATCAAGTAAGCAAGAAACTGCCAAAGAGCCATCAGTAAACAGCCCAGCCAAAGAATTTCTAAGACTGCCTCCACCAACACAGACAGGCAAGCCACCAGAATATAAACTGACAGCAAACAGCACTCCTTACTAGCACTGATGATGTTACCTAGTTTGGGTAATGAAACGTGCAAGGAAACAAGCAAGCTCAGAGAGCACCAAGGACCTCTCAAACAAAATAAAATCTGCATTCAAATAGTATGTTAATGTTGACCATATTTAAAAAACAAACAGGTACCTTTGGACAAAACCCCCCAGGATAACTCCTAAATTTTCTGTTTAGATAAGATTTCAAGTTGATGTTGAAAAGAAAGATGTTGTGGAGAGAGACTGGCTGAGCCAGGGGAAGGTATCAAGCATGGATTTAGTATAGAATATTTATTGAGACACAAGAGAGCAAGGAGCAATTCCCTTGAATGCAGCTGAATCTTATCTAGCCTGACTCAGGTCTAGACTGCCAGCCTGGAAAGATTTCTGTGAAAGTAGCTAATTGAACACTTCGTGTGTAGATCTTGTGGTTCACACACAACAGGTGTATTCCTGATATTCTATATATAGGGCACTGCTGGTCAGCAGTTACAGCATGGATCTAGATGAATACACAGTCTAACTAGGTATGAAGCAATTTAATTTGGTTTTAAGCATTGTACAAAATAAGCTATTTATTTTAGGGAAACTTCAGTATTGACTTTCAGCATCGTCAATTGAAAAGAGACCCAAGGACTCAGCTCAGCTTTCCCAGCTGCAAAAATTCAACAAAAATAAAGCAATACCCTGAGATGTCACATGGAAGGAATGGCTGATGTATTAAATGTTTGTTTGTTTAAAAAATAATTTTTAAAAAATAAATAAATAAAGCAACACCAACAGAATAAAACCAGGTTACTAGCAAACACATCTTGGTCAATTTGTTAGTAATGTACAGAAATGTGTGTAATGCTCTTGAAATAACGGGGAAATAGTGCACGAAGATGAACACAATCTCTTCCATACAAGTGTTTTATATAGATACTCAAAGCTGACATGAACATTTAGCAACATCATTCCTCTCCTGGCTAGCTCAAGAGCATTAATTTGAATTTCCTGGTAGCTAGTCATGACTTGAGACATTAGGTACATTTCCCTGAATGTGAAGACAAAACAGATGGGAAATCACTCTTACAGGCAATTAACAAACACAACCATCATTAATGTTTAATAAAAACCAAAGCATAATAATCATGGCTGCCATAGCAACAGTGCAATAGGGTAGCTCCCATTGTCATCACTAACGCAAAATATCTTGTGTTTTGTAGAACTTTTTAATATATATTTTTTTCTTTGCAAACAACAAGCAGAACGTATAGCCAGGGCATAATGCAGTGCATGCTGGGGAAAGCCTGACAATCCTTCATGCAAACTAATTTTATGGGATGGCAGGGTGCCCTTCATTAGCTATCTCTTCTGTGACCTGAATTGACCTCATACTAGGTGGCTGCATTAATAGGCAAAGAAAAGGGCATAGCCTTCCCAGTAATTAAGTAAACACTGCATATTCAAAGAAGGCTACAACCTAATTTTTATCTCTGTTTTCTACAGTGAAATCATCTCATTTTAAAGGCTAAATTAATAACTGCATAAATCAAGACGTGTTTGTGGCTTCATAACAAAATTAACTTCTCTTGATATTCTTCCTGTGACATTTCCTCCTAGAAAGCCACATTTAATCTTTTTTGTTATAACAACCAAGGGAAATTCATTTTTGTGATCTGTTCTTTAATAGCTAAGAGTCGGGTTTTTTCCTCCCTTGACCTTGCCAATTCCCAATTTACGAGAAACTATCCTAGATTTATCTTTGTAGAGGTGCCCGGTACTTGCGGTACTGGAATCAAGATAAAATCACAAGGCAGGGTCAGATACTGCGATTATTAAATTAATATTGGTAGGAGGGGTAATTTACAAAGCAATACAAAAATGTGACAGAAACTTCCTTGAGAAGCTTTGGTTATTTTTTTAATATAGAAAATCTGTATTTGCTGACCTAGAAAAAAATAATCTTCTAGGGCAGTAATAAGTGGAGAATAGTAAGTAGGAGACAAGGGAGATGAATAATATAAATACAGACTAAAATTTGGACTACGTTTAGTAGCAGTACTTTTACAGGCAGTGTTCATATATACCTGTCACGTATAAGATGAAGTTCCATGTAGCTTTATGATAGGAAGAGCCCTCAGCCACTCCAGCAGCCTACTAATAATTTCAATAGACTGTTTTCTTTATCAAGCATCTCTTTCTTTTAACTGTTCCATCGCCATCGTCTCCAAATCTGTAACAGAAAGTTCTTCCATCTTCTAGAAAATACACAGTAGATGCATTTGCTATAACTTTTGCTTTTTCAGCAGAACAGGATAGCATTGCAAAGTAGATTTAATAAAATAATTAATTACAGACATTAATGGAAGGGTTCCCCATGTGCCTGAGGAATTCTGGGAGTTGAAATCTTCACATTGTAAAGGCTCTGAAATTGAGAATGAAATGGCTGAGGGGAATCACTTGGGATTTTGGAGCAAGAAGCTACCAATATTTATTTATTTGTTTGTTTGCTTGCTTGCTTGTTTGTTTGTTTTATTTGTCAAGAATGTATTAGGTAATTTATAAAATTATAAGCATGAATTAAATACATAAAATAGATACAAGTAGAGGAAACATTAGGACAGGGACAGTGCTCTTATGCACACCCCTTACAGACCTCTTAGGAATGGGGTGAGGTCAACAGTAGACAGTCTTAGGTTAAAATTTTTAGTTGACATTCTGCTCTGTTTCTCCATAATACCCAAATCAAAAGAGGCTATGTTGTGTCATAACTGCATAACATGTCTGGGTGCAGTGATGGGTGGAAGTGAGGGAGTAAACATTACCGATTTTGTGGGAGGGAGTTTTCCCAGGCTTGGAAATTGGGGAATTGATCTGTTCTGCAAGGGTTGCACTCCCTTGGAAAGAATAGCAACAGCACTTAGACTTATATACCACTTCACAGTGCTTTACAGCCTCTCTAAGCACTTTACAGAATCAGCATATTGCCCCCAATAATCTGGATCCTCATTTTACCAACCTGGGAAGGATGGAAGGCTGAGGATGGACCTTGAGCCGGTGAGATTTGAACTGCCAAACTTCTGGCAGCCAGCAGTCAGCAGAAGTAGCCTGCAGGACTGCACTCTAACTACTGGGCCACCATGGCTCAGAATAAGTATATAGGCTTGAGAGTGTTGATAGAATCATCATTGTAATTGGAGGCTAGGGGTGCCTATTATTAATTCTGTTCAATATGCACTCAATACCTGTTCATGGATAAGGATAGCCAAGCTACAACTGTTCACGCATTGATAACCTCACATTTAGATCATTTATATGGAGTTACGTTTGGGCTTGGTCCAAATGTTGTATTTGGTGCAGATTACAGCAGCCAATTTGTTGGCCTGGCCACATTCACCTTAATGCATATCTTGAAACAATTTCATATTGGCCACTTAACTACCAAGTCAGGTTCAGGGACATGGATATTTCTCAGATTGCTGCTGACCTTATAATTGATTGATTGATTGATTCGATTTCTATAGCTGTCCATCTCAATGACTTTTGGTAGCTTACAATTCAAAAAGATTTGGCCAGTCATTGAGATTCTCTGCTTCATCTAGTGAGGACGGTTGAGTCTCATGAACTGACCCTATCCATGATACTTACCCACACTTTGGAATGCTGGAAGAATACTTCATTTTCTTCCTCTCATCTCCTATAAATCAATGGTGCTTTAAGGATCTATTTTGTATATATTTTATTGTTACTTTTATTGTACACTTCTCTGAGATGCTTTGGCAAAAGGAGGGCTCTATAAGTATATTGGGTAAATAAGATAAACAGACAATGGATTTTATGCTAATTTGTAATATCTATCTATCTATCTATCTATCTATCTATCTATCTATCTATCTATCAGCTATCCCAAATCAAATTTGTTAGTCACTACATTCAATACAACTCTTTACCTCAGTCCATTTTATTAAATAGACATGTATTGGTTTGAGCTTTGCCATTACTGCCATGTTGCCATCTCTGAAGAAATAGTCTGAGACTAGAGTTTCACTAAGGCCAGCATCAGCGTAGACTTGTTTCAAGATTACGTATAATTGATTTTATTTTTTCTTCATACAGATGAATGATGTCCTGCTGTATACATATCCCCAGAAGGATGGCAAATATCGCCTTAAAAACACATTGGCTGTGTCAGGCATGAAGGTAACATACCAAAAAAGGAGAATATGTGTAGCTCAGGGTTGAAATGAGGGGTCCTTGGTGCTCTCTGAGCTTGCTTGTTTTCTTGCAAATGTTTCACTACCCAAACTAGGTAACTTCATCATTGCACTGATGAAGTTACCTAGTTTGGATAATGATATGTCTGCAAGGAAACAAGCAAGCTCAGAGAGCACCAAGGATCCCCCTGAAAGTATTCACCCTTTTTAAAAATGTATTATTGTATTTTGTTCATCTAAAACTTCTTTGTTTTGAATAAAACTAAAATAAAATGGAACACATATACTGTCCAATCAGGATTCCTTTCTTCCTTTCTCCATAAGTACTAGGATTTGCTAATGCTATAGGAGAAAGGGACTTCACAGTCAATCACTGTGTAGTGAAGAGTTCTGTTGAATTTGCAAAACACAAAATGCAGAACACAGAAAACAATATTGAGATGAGATTTTTCTGGAACATTGTAATGATTGATCTTCTACTTTACTATTTATCTCCATGTGATTCACCATTTTTTTCACATTTTTAAAAATTTGATCAGAGGGAAATCAGCAGACGTGGTTGCACAGAAATAGAAAACACAACTAAGCAATGCATACCATTTTAGTGTAATTTATTTGTAGTTTTTTTTAAAAAAAGTATTGCTTTTTCACAATCATACTTAACGGGTCTGACTCTTCAATTATTAATGATTTCCTGCTTTAAGAAAAAATAAAGCTTAACCAGAAAACAATAAACCAGTGACCAGCCTCACTTTGTTATCCTGGAAAACACTGTGAAAATTGTTAATTTTATTGTTTTGTAATCATTCTGGTAATGTTTCTGGATTAATAGAACCCAATATAAATTGAGACAAACTCATATAATCTGGGGGAAAAGGAGAAGGGAATGGCAGAGGTTGAGATGATTAGAACATGAATTTAGACAAACTCTGGGAGACAGCAGAAGACAAGTGAGCCTGGAGCGCTGTGGTTTCATGTGGTTATGAAGAATTGGATACAATTTAGTGACTGAACAACAATATATAGTCTGGATTAATTGGAGAAGCACATAGTCTTTTGCAGCTTTTTTATCATCAAACTGTAATCCTGAATGTGACCAAAAAGGATAATAATTATCATGTTTAAATAATTTGATATAAATTCAATTTAAATGTAATTCAATTTAAATGTGATTTTCCTATGTATTTTTGAGTGTGACTTGTAGCACAGCCCTCATATGCAAATTATTACTGTTGTTGTTGTTACTTTATTAAAATTGATATGCTGCCTGACTGTCTGTGGCTCAGTATGGTACAGGGCAGTGGTGGGTTGCCCCCAGTTCGGTCCGGTTCTATAGAACTGGTAGTAAAACTGGTGGGAGGCTCCACCCACCCGCCACGACGTCATCACGGGTGATCTGTGCATGTGCAGAAGCTTCTGCGCATGCACAGAAGTGTGTGTGAGAGCAAAGCAAGCGTGTGCGCGTGCTCCCGTTGTGAACCGGTAGTAAAGGTAAGTAGAACCCACTCCTGGTACAGGGTTTTTCACCTCTGACTTAGTGACTTATTTTGTTTTAAATAAAGCACTAACTGAAGAGTTGGCTAGGTGTTGACAACAGATGTAGTCACACCTCTTTGGAAAAGGGACTGAGTGCTCATCAAATTGAAGTGTAATTTCAGTTGAGGCTACATAAGAATCTGGCCTGATAATTTTCAATAGTGTTTCTGTTGTAAATTTTGAATCCTGAAAACTGGAAAATAGGTATGGGATTTAGAAATACTTTTATAGTATATATAATTAAATTGAGGTGAAGCAACAAGACTGAACAGAATAAAAATCAACAACTTTGGCAAAAATATCAGATCCACCAGCACAGCATGAAGCATAAAACTAACTTGGCAAATACCCCATAAAATGGATCTCTAGATTGCAATTAGTCACACAAGCTAAACATTATTCGATAATGAGATATGATTGTAAAAGGGTGATTTTAGTGTTATTAAATACTTGAAGTTCACAAAAAAGCAATAATCAGTAGTAGTATACAAGTAGAAAGATTAAAAGAAAAATATAATATGAAAAATAAGTTGTGTCAGAAAATGTTGAAGAAATTTATTACATTTAATAAGAAAAAAAGATTTAATGGGAACACAGTCACAATCTTCAAAAAGCAAAATAATTGCCACAATAATAAAATGTTTTAATGCTGATTGGTGTACTACTTCTGATGGATTAAACTTTCAGGAAGGTGAGTTTAATTGAACATTAGAATACACTTCTTAATAGTAACAGCACTTCAGCTATGGAATCATTTATCTATGCTAAACTAATGATTGGGGTTTTTTTTAGTTGAGAGAACTCTTCAAATAGATGCTTCAAACAGAAGCTTGGATATGTTCTGGTATATTGGGCCTGCCTGCATTGAGCTGGGCTTTGGATTAGATGCACAAAATACCCCCACCCCACCTCACCCCACCTCACCCCCAGTCTCTGAGTTTATGAAAAAAGAAGTGAGATTAAGGTTCATAAAATTTTATTTCAATAAATGAGACAGGTGATTCAAGCATAAATAGTCATTTGAGCAGGACAAACTAACTCTATATGGATGTTCTAAGAAGCATTTGCAAAGAACAGCATGTTGCTTTTGGTACATGAAAAAGAAAAATGTATGCCTCCCAAATATTTGCATATTTGGGAGATAAATTAAGGTGCCTCCTTCCTTCAGACAAATGCCATTTCTTTTTAGGTCAGCCGTCCAGCAACAAAAAAGGCTCAGAATGTTCTGAAGATTGAATATGCTGAAAATTGCCTAACTTTATCTGCAAGGTAGGCTATGTTGTACAGTATTCAATCATTTGTTTTTATTGAATGTGTGGGCCGACACATTTGTTCCCCAAGATCTCATTAATGTCTTGCTATATTTAAACTCCAATAATGTCCATGATGTTCTATTGGATAACACTCAATGTTTGACCATAAAATAAGCATCCATTTTAACTGAAGAGTCAAAAGATACAGCAATTTCTATGCTCCTCAGGTGCCAAAAGCACTTCAGAAGTACTTAGACATAAAAGAAAGAGTAGAAAAATATATTTCTAATAGACATATGGCCTGTTTCTTCATCTTTTGTAACTTTTTTTCCCTGTCATGCTTTCCCTGTCATTCTCTGCTTATAAGTTCACTTGTCAAATTGTGTCCCTGAGGTGATTGGAGGGCTAATGAAATGAAATAATTAGCCAATTCTACTCAGTGGGTTTAAGTGCGTTTTTATAGCACTTAAATGACAGAAGGAAGATTAAAAACTTTGCTGACAACTTAATGGGGTCCCTGTTTAAAAGAAACCATCTTAATGAATTAACCATTATCAAAATCAGAAAGAGCATGCGGTTGAGGACAAAGAAAATCTTGCTGTGTTACTCTGCCTCTTCC
Organism: Pantherophis guttatus; assembly: GCF_059756535.1. Lineage (NCBI taxonomy): Eukaryota > Metazoa > Chordata > Lepidosauria > Squamata > Colubridae > Pantherophis > Pantherophis guttatus. The sequence goes on from NC_142064.1 coordinate 227,946,171, forward strand.
ACCTGAAAGGAAGGTTTGATGCCTATGCTTTTATTTCTAACCACTCGCTTCATTTTACTTAAATAATATGGACAATAATATCAATTATAGAAACAGGAAACAAAACAGCCCCAGTTGAATCTATGCAGGTAGTCCTCAACTTACAATTACAATTAAACCCAAATTTTCTGTTACTAAGCGAGACATTTGGTAAGTGAGTTTTGCCTCATTTGAAAAATGGTCATGATACTTTTCACACTCCCTGAGAAGCAATGCCCAAAGTTATTGGGTCTCAGGTCCTTAAGAGAGGAAACCTGGATTGAGATATGACACAAGGCCTTCTGCATGCTTTAAGGAATCTTCAAAAATTCCTTAATCTTCAGATTCTTCAGGAATCTGCATTTATTCTCACCCTACTTTTTAAATGAATTAAACGTAACACAACCTACTGCTGAGTCTCTCATAAATGACATGGATGTGGCAAGGGTGATAACAAGTATTCAGATGGTACCCATTAGACAACAAAATTAAACTGAAATTAAAAACAAAATTAAACATTTCAAGATAAAATCAGAACACAAGACTAGCTGAGGCCTCTGCTGGTTTCTCATAGTAAACAGTGACCTCTAATGACCAGTTTGCAAAAATATGTGTCTGTATTTTCCACTTTTTGTATTATTTGAAAAGCATATTAACAAACTGTGATGAATGTAAAGGCAGTGCTCATTCTCTATTTGTTAGCTTTTGGGAAATAAACATTTCAGAGTTCTCTGTTGCTTTAGAAACAGGGACAAGGCTGGCAAGAAAATGCAGACATTAAATAATAGCAGGTTATAACTTGGATCAAGCTGACTCCTTCCTTTTTCTCGGCAGCTCATGCTCTGAAAGGGACGAGTGGTACAGCTGCATCAGCAGAAGCATCCCAGAAGACCATGGGGCTCACAGCGGAGGTGGCTTTCACAACAGTGTTGAAGTAAGAGAGCATCCCCTCTCCCCACCCCGGTGCCCCCAGTTCTGTGATCTATATGAGTAGGTTTAGGAAAAGAAGTCCTGCATGGTCAGACATTTAGATTATTTTCAATTTTTTTTAGCAAGGCTGAAGGCCATGCAATACTATATATGTTTCTGCTCCTTATTCAGCTGATTTGAGGTTACTGCTGGAATCCCAAAGGTGCTTTTTTCAGTAGCCAACTGGACTTTGTTGTTTTTTCTTTTGAAGATGTTTCGCTTCTCATCCAAGGAGCTTCTTCAGTTCTGACCGGATAGAGTGGGAAATGGAAGGATTTATATTCCTTGCAGACAGCTGTTAATTTGCATCCTTTTAGAGAGTTCTTGAAGCACTGGAAGGTGCTGTGTCCTAAGGGTCACCTGAGTAGTGCTCCTGGTTATTGTAGTCTGCAATTTTTTTCTCTGGAAATCCATTCCTATTCCCACACCATTCAAAGGGTGTTCATCCCAAATTGTGTAGAGATTCTCAGTCATTCAGGTCATGGTTGTCCCAAAGGTGTTTTTTCAGGAGGCAACTGGACTTTTTTTTTTCTTTTGAAAAAGAAAAAAATCCCTTAGAATGGTGTGGGAGTAGGAATGGATTTCCAGAAAAAAAAAATTGCAGGCTACAGGAACCAGGAGCACAACTTAGGTGACCTTGAGGACACAAAGAAACCTTCAAGTGCTTCAACGACCCTCTAAAACAGGGGTGGGCAACTGTGGCCCTTTTACAACCTGTGGACTTCAACTCCCAGAATTCCTGAGACAGCCAAGCTGGCTTAGGAATTCTGGGAGTTGAAGTCCACAGGTTGTAAAAGGGCCACATTTGCCCACCCCTGCTCTAAAAGGATGCCAATTAGAATAGAATAGAGTAGAGTAGAGTAGAGTAGAGTAGAGTAGAGTAGAGCAGAGCAGAGCAGAGCAGAGCAGAGCAGAACAGAACAGAACAGAACAGAACAGAACAGAACAGAACAGAATAGAATTTTTTATTGGCCAAGTGTGATTGGACACAGAAGGAATTTGTCTTTGGTGCATATGCTCTCACTGTACATAAAAGAAAAGATATGTTCACCAAGAATCATAAGGAACAACAAATTACCAGCTGTCTGCAAAGAATATAAATCCTTCCATTCCCTATTATCCTGTCAGAGCGGAAGAAGCTTATTGGATGAGAAGCGAAATGTCTTCAAAAGAAAAAAACAAGAAAGTCCAGTTGCCTCCTGAAAAAGCACTTTTGGGACAACCATGACCTGGATGACTGAGAATCTCTACAGATTTACTGCTGGAATGTTACTATTTTCATTAATTTGTTGTATGTTTAATTTTGTTATTATTATTTGTTATTCTCTTCTGACTAAATTTCTGTGAGGAAGAATATCTTTAATTGGGATTCTACTATATAAAAGACTTTACAATCAAGTTAAGTTCTTGAGGGAGTGGAAGATATTGGGGTGTTTCTGTTCTGAACTGAAAATGAATTATTTAGAAAATTATAGAATATTTTGCAGAACAACCCAGAAATATGAATATGCTGGAAGAAAGAAGATTTATCCATATCACCATATTCTAAAAACACCATATTCTAAAAACATGTTCCTATATCAGGTTGCTTCTCACCTCATGTTTTTACAGGGAGGAACCATTGGACAAAAATATGTTTATTCATCTAACATACCTACTCTTTTAATAGCATTGGCAGAAAAAAAAATCCAAAATAGGAGTGTACATATATGCCCTTGAGGCTCTAGGAATTGCACCTTAGTTTATCCCAAAATCCCTGTCTTAGTTTATCCTATATCCCTGTCTATAAAAGAGAGGTGGAAAATATCAGCAAAATAGCTATTGCAGATATAGCAACTGTCCACCAGTATGTCTGGACAAAATAACTCTTTCATTATTTCTGTGCAGGTATTCATTTAAAGAAAAGAGTTCCATTTTTAATGTTTTCCTCCTGGGGCCACAAAAGATGTCATCAGAGACATCATGGGGATATAGGAGTGTGTGAAACCAAAAACTTTTGATTTGTTTTTGGGAAGATGGGTGGGGGAAAGCAACTTCAGGCGACTATTTCATACCTTAACTCTTTTCCAAAAAGTTCTTATAAGTAAGCACAAATATTTATCCCTGCCACTCAAAGGCATTTGGGATTCAAAATTTTTTACTACAAGTTCTGTGGGCGTGGCTTGATGGGTGTGGCAGGGGAAGGATACTGTAAAATCTCCATTCCCACCCCACTCCAGGGGAAGGTTACTGCAAAATCCCCATTTCCTCCCGATCAGCTGGGACTCGGGAAGCAGAAAATAGATGGGGCGGGGCCAGTCAGAGGTGGTATTTACCGGGTCGCCGAACTACTCAAAATTTCCACTACCGGTTCTCCAGAACTGGTCAGAACCTGCTGAATACCACCTCTGCTCAGGAGAGTAGAAGGGCTATGTATATGGCTGTAGGCCACAGACTTGAACTTGCCCATCTTAAAGGAACATCTTATTGTGTTCTGCAGAAAGTGAGTATCTTCCTGATTGTGACATTTCAGTTGAAGGTGGGGGCCAACACTAAAGTCCTTACAAATATTTATTGAAGTGGTTCAGATGAGGCATGTCTTCAACATTGTTATAAGGCTAAAAACAAGCCACTGTATTTTATTTTCAGCTTAGGGAAAGGCTGGGAATGTCTTTGGGTGAGAGGCCACCAACTTTGGTACCTGTATCTCACGTCATGATGTGTATGAGCTGCGGCTGTGACTTTAAACTCACACTGAGGCGTCACCATTGCCATGCATGCGGGAAGGTAAATATCTCTCTCAAACTGGATGCCTTCTGATCTTTGGCAGCAAAGAAACATCTGGACAATATCTCTTTATTATAGTACAGGGGTCTGCAACCTTAAACACTCAAAGAGCCATTTGGACCCGTTTCCCACAGGAAAAAAAAAAAACACAGGGAGCCACAAAACCTGTGTGGGCATGGCCAACTCCACATCACTCACTCCCACCCAGTCACATGACCCCCTAGCCATGCCTACCCCGCTGGTCATTAGGGCAGAGAAACGGTTGTTAAAAAACACTGGGAACCACAAAATCCTTTTCTCTCTTTCTCTCCCCCTCTCTTTCTGTATCTCTCTATGTCTCTCTCTCTCCTCCTCTCTCTCTCCTCCCTCTTTCTCTCTCTCTCTCTCTGTATCTATGTCTCTCTCTTTCACTCTCTCCCCCCCTCTCTCTGTATCTCGGTGAGGCCAGGTGAGGAGTAACTGAGAGGGGAGGGGGAGGGGAGGGGAGGGGCCAGCCAGTGATGGGACAGGAAGCCGCAGCAGAGGGCCCAAAGAGCCACATGCGGCTCCGGAGCCACAGGTTGCTGACACCTGTTATAGTACATTACAATTCCCATCAATTCATTACTAGGAAGGGAATCTCATTTTTAAAATAGATTGTAGTAAAAGGTTTGTCTTCTGTAAGCAGCTACTCCACAAAAATCCAGTTTGGCTAGTTGGTAATTAGATATGAGTTTAAATCGTCATAGTTTTTAAAAGCCCTAGATAAAATTCATTGAGTGAACTTCTCTGAAAAGTTTGTGCTCATTAGGTATTAAGAATGCTAGAACTGATCTCAAGTTAATAAATCTGGGATATAAATCTCCAAACAAATTTAAGCAAGGCATTACACTCAGATATTTACTATATTCTGCTAAAAGACTCTAACCTCCTATTTGCCATCCATTACAATTCTGAAATTTCATAAGGTCTTCACTTTAGTCAGGCTGGATGCATTACCTTCAGCAGTCCTTTGTGGTGATGACTCACTAGAAATGCTAAGCCATATGCTACTGTGCTTTATTCTAGACCAGGGGTCTCAAATCTTGGCAACTTTCAGCCTGGAGGACTTCAACTTCCAGAATTCTCCAGCCAGTTGGCTGGGGAATTCTGGGAGTTGAAGTCTGCCAGTCTTAAAGTTGCCAAGGTTGGAGACCCCTGGTCTAGACAAACCTTCATTTATCAAATCTTGAAGAAATTTCCAGTAGGGAGTGGAATTTATACTTAATGTTACTTATTTTGGAAAAGGTCTCAAAAATATCTTCCCAAGCTACCCAGGTTTGTGCTACCATTTGTACAATAGGCCACACCATTAAGTTTGGAACTTCTTATAGCATCATTTTATTCTGTTTTATTTTACATCTTCTTAATTATTTTAGATCCTATTATACTTACTGTTTTTCTGTTTTATAGAGAGATAAGTATTTAGCAGTTTTACTATTAAGTATCTTATTGTATTTGGCTTTCGGCCTGTAATAAACTAATTTCATTTGACTGATAGGATGTCAGGCATCAATATCTCCTTCAATTAGGATATATTTGTTCCCCACATTATAGTTATTTTTTGTTTTGTTTTTAGGTAGTGTATCTATTTTTAATTTGAACATCACCCAGAGTCAGTATTGAGTTGGGCAGCCTTACAAATTTAAATAATAAATTATATATAAATAGTGTGATTACTTTAAGAATGTCATACAGAATTTGATCCTGTCTTAGTCACTTCATAAAATAAAATTATTGTAATTTTGTCCATTTGTCTATTCTGTGACAGATGTGACTGTTATTTCTTGTTTGGAATTACAGCTTCTTACTTCATTTTTATGTGCAATGTATGACGTGTTCGGATATCAATCATTCTTCAACACTTGAAAGAGGCCTGTAATAGTTGATCCTTGCTCTAACACTGGTGCTATTACACGATCATCCATTTTAGAAGATTAATACAAAGCAGTTTCATTAGAAAGAGCAATAAATGTGACAACTGCATTTTACTGTAAGATGATAAAATGTATAATGTTAAAGATATATTAAAATGAATTAAATATTAAGGTAAATTGGGTCATCCTATCCTCTTACTGAGGGAGGTGATCTTAGTTTAAGGGTAACTTTCATAGAATAATTAATAGAAATAGCAATAACATTTAGGCTTCACAGTGCTTTACAGCCCTCTCTAAGCATTTTACAGAGTCTGCATATTGCCCCCCAACAATCTGAGTCCTCATTTTTCCAGCCTCGGAAGGATAAAAGGCTGAGTTAACCTTCAACTGGTCAGAATCGAAGTGCTGAACTGCTGGCAGCTGACAGTCAGCAGAAATAGCCTGCAGTACTGCATTCTAACCACTGTGCCACCACGGCTCTTACCATTTATGTACATGTATTTGTACATATGTGTGTGTTCGTGTGTGAATGTGTATGTGTGTATGTGGTTGCATGGCATTAGAACTGAATGATCTTCAAGTCACTTCCAACTTTTATTCATACTTTTCTGACTTAACCTAGACAGTATGTACCATATCTTGTGTTCATGTAGATTATATGCCGAAATTGTTCAAGAAACAAGTATCCTCTGAAGTACCTCAAAGACCGATTAGCAAAAGTTTGTGATGGCTGCTACACAGAACTGAAAAGCAGAGGTGAATCCTTTTTGCCCATTGGAAACATTGGGGTCTCTGTTGGCAAAGGTAACTTTTGCAAGTTGTGAGTGCTCCAAACTATAGATTTTTAAGGAGAGATTGGACAGCCATTTGTCTCAATTGCCATAGGACCTCCTGCTTGAGCAGGGCGTTGGATTCTGTTATTCTGTTTCTGTTCAGAGTTTCCCCTCCCTTCAAACAGAAACTAATATTCTTATTAGGAACCAATATTTTCAACGGGAATCTTGTGGAGCTCATTCATATTTGTGAGCTGCTTAGAAAGGAAGAATTTTATTCTACAAGGGTGGGACACAATTAGATATAGCCCAACTTCCTGAGGGTTATATCTATATAACCCAGTTCTATTGTTAAATGTGAAGTTATTGAAATCCACACCATTCAGAATTTATCTCGAAAGCAAACTGTAAAAAAATAGCTTTGATTAGAGGGAAATTTCTTTTTCTGGTTTTAACTTGATCAGAATAAATGGTCTTTCATGGATAAAAATTAAAGACCCAAAGTAGTGTTGAGAAGACACATTGCTCACAATAAAGTGTTTACAGTTGGATATAAAGCCTAAAGTCATATATCAAATAAACCTTTCCTGTTTCTACTATTGCAGAGCGGCCGATAAGCATAAGCTTCCCTACAAGTTCATCCAGGTTTTCAGGCAGTGCCTTCTCTTCTGTATTCCACAATATCCACTATTCTTCCTTCAAAAGACAAAAGAAAATTCCTTCAGCTCTTTTGGAGGTAAGATAAGGATGCCTGCAAAAAATGCAATGAAATTGCAGACAGGACATTTTTGCTATATGATCATTCGTACTTATTACAATGCGTATCTGGACAGCTTGGTGCAGCGGTGAAATCCCCCCCGGTTCTATCCGGCTCGCCGAACCGGTAGTGCCTGTGGCGGGAGGCTCCGCCCACCTGCCGGGACGTCATTACGTCCCATTTTTTTACCATCTGTGCATGTGCAGAAGATTCTGCACATGCACAAAAGAAGTGCGTGCGTGTAGTGCATGCATGCTCCTGCGCACTCCCATTCCTGAACCGGTAGCAAAGGTAAGTGGATTTCACCGCTGGCTTGGTGCATCATTATCTCTTTTGTGTGTGGTGGGGAAGGTGTGGGGGGAATTCTTCTGCAAAGAAAGAATTTTGGAACTGATATTTTGGAATTGGGTATGTCTAGTCTAGTGAAAAGAAGGACCAGGGGAGACATGATAGCAGTGTTCCAATATCTGAAGGGCTGTAACAAAGAAGAGGAGGTCAAGCTATTCTCCAAAGTCCCAAAAATGCTTTTTTCAAGAAGCAACTGGACTTTCTGGTTTTTCTTTGAAGACGTTTCGCTTCTCATCCAAGAAGTTTCTTCAGTTCTTCAACTCAGAGGTGAAGAAACTTCTTAGATGAGAAGCGAAACATCTTCAAACTAAAATCAGAAAGTCCAGTTGCCTCTTGAAAAAAAGCATCTTTGGAACAACCATGACTTGGATGACTGAGAATCTCCATAGACTATTCTCAAAAGCATCAGAAGGCAAAACAAGAAACAATGAATGGAAACTAATGAAGGAGAGAAGCAACCTAGAACTAAGGAGAAATTTCCTGACAATGAGAACAATTCAACAGTGGAACTCCTTGCTTCAGAAGTTGTGGGTGCTCCATCACTGGAATTTTTTAAGAAGAGACTGGACAGCCACTTATCTGGAATGGTATAGGGTCTCCTGTCTGAGCAGGGCATTGGGCTAGAAGACCTCCAAGATTCCTTCCAGCTCTCTCTCTTCTCAAGGAAAGGGAGAAATGTTATAATACAGATCACCCAAGATCATATTTCCCCTTGAAAATATCACTTAAAATAATAATAAAAGCTTTCTTTATATAATATTAAAAGTCAAATTCTTATCATTATTTGCAATAATTCATTTAGTCATTTACTTAATGACTTACTTTCCTATCAGTGTTAACTGTGACCTGTATAAATCCTTCTCTGACACCACAAGAGGGTGCTATGTAGTTATCCAAATAAATATCAGTCTCAAGGTTTCAAATGCAATGGATTACGCAAAATGCTGCTTTTTAATCAAAGATGGTTTTTAAAATACAGATCAAAAGTATAGCATATGCTGATACTAATCATTTTTTTTTTCATTCAGAAGTCCCAAGTGTCAAAATACCTGTAAATACAGAAGTCCCTTTTCACAATGATGTACCAATGTTTTCCATAGAAATATCTATTTATTGCTATAGACACAGTCAAATTTCATAATATTTCAGAGCTAATTAGTTCTATGCTGCTGGACATGGGGATCTCCAAGATTCATATATTCATTCAAGTGCAATCATTGTATGTGTTGTTCTGATATACTGGCTTCCAAAATCATTATCCTGGGTTTTTTTGTGGAAATAAAAGTCCCAATTTAAATAAACATAAAAGCATAGTAATAGAATTAATACTATAAGACTGCTGTTGTTTTGTCATTTTAATAAAATGCCTAATAACTCACACATCAACATAGCTCCAAGAAATTTTTAAAAAGTGTTTGTTCTACATCATTGCAACCAGTATGAATGCTTAGGAAACCCAAAGGTGCTTTTTTTCAAGAGGTACTTTCTGGTTTTTCTTTGAAGACGTTTCGCTTCTCATCCAAGAAGCTTCTTCAGACTAGTTGCCTCTTGAAAAAAAGCACCTTTGGGACAACCATGACCTGGATGACTGAGACTGTCCATAGACACTTGTTTAGGAAAAGTATAAATCTTCAATATGCAGTGTAGAAAAGTGGGGAAGATTCTTGATAATTTAGATCTCTTCAATTCCTAAGTATCTGATGTTACAACAGTTTTGATTCCCTTTCATTCATTCATGTAGGTGGCAGCTTCAGGAGAAGGTTCTTCTATCAATGGGTATCTCAGCAGATGCAAGAGAGGGAAAAGGCACTGGAAAAAGTTGTGGTTTGTTATCAAAGGAAAAGTGCTCTACACATACACAGCAAATGAAGTAAGTTTTGGTGTGTGGGGAGGGGGAGTATTTCCAAACTATTCAGAACTTACAACATAGACAAGATTGAGATGTATACTTTTTATACCAGCCAGGTTGGTTAGTTTTGAAAAAGCCAAACTAGTCAGAGCTGCTTAGTGATTGAAAATCTTAGAATGTAGGCAAAGCAGGAAAGTCACAAAAACATACTGGAAGAAATCGTTTCTGTATAGTTGCCAAGAAAAACTACACGAATGTGTCCATCATATGGAGTCAGTTTTAACTCAAAGGAGTCTTTACTTGTTGCAGCAGATTCTAGCAGTTACCAACCTTGGTTGGTCTTGCAAAAAGCTAAGCAGAATTGGATCGGTTTAGTTAGTTCTGGGTGCAACAAGACCACCAAAAAAATCCCATGTTTGTGAAATGGAGATTGAGAATTCAGAACAAAATTCTGAGCAAAAGCAATGGCAAATCATGTGGGTACCATTCCCAAGAAACCAAAATGTATGTGCTGATGCAGTTGCTAGAAGTCAAGCTCAGCCATTATATTTTCCAAATCTGGAAAATACTAAAGCATGCCACTGATTTGTCTAGCATTATCGGAAGGAAAATCCCCTTGTTTATTATTTGAAAGATAACTTTATTTAAATTTTATGAGCAATCATATAAAGCCAGAAAAACAAAGGAGAGTTTCTCTATTTTACGGATCATTCCTCTCTGTGTGTAAGTCCTCTCTTCCTCTAAAGCCCATTTCCCCTTTTGCACTGATTTCAGGACAAAGTCGCCACTGAGAGTATGCCTTTGCTGGGTTTCACAATTGTCCCAGAAAAGGAAGATCGAAATATGGATGCAGTTTTCCATCTTTACCACAAGCAAACTCTGTTTTATAGCTTCCGAGCAGAGGATAATAATTCAGCACAGAGGTACTAGGTGTTGATCTGCCTGGAATAACATACTAACCAGTGGAAAAAAAAAAATGCCTGCAGTGCTTCTCACTTCTCTTACAAGCTTTTTCAATGCTGCTAAACAGAAATTACTGCTTTTGGGTAAACTTTTGGCAATGACAGCTTTAACGCAAAGAGTCAATAAGCATTAACAACTTGGCTGTGGCAAAATGCTGGGGATGGTTTCAGACGAGGTAGCTTTGTGTATATAAATACATTTCTTTTATTTGTGGTCAATGCTCATTTTGCAACCTTAGAAATATTCCCAATAATGCTCTGCTTGAAAAGATTTATGAATGCCATACAATAATGTGGTAGTTATTAACGCATATTTCAGTACCTTCAGTGCATACAACTCAATCCAATGGATCTTAATTAGGAAATGAATTCAATAGGTCTCTCCCACATATGGAATTTGAGGTAGCCATTCTTTGTCAGGAAAGCTACAGACAGGAATATTTGCTTGTGTTCATATAGGAATGGGCACAGGAATTGTGTAAATAAGCATTTTTTTTCCCTTGGAAAATACTTAATACTCAATACTCTTATTTTGTTCACATTTATAGTATAATTTATAATAACTAAATGAATACATTGGACATGCAAACAAGAATCCTGAATGCACATATAAATGGGGGAGAGAGGTCAATGCAATTCCTTACATGATAAACATGTTTTAAGAAGTGTAGTATTAAACTACACTGCATTAAACTGCATATCTCCATATCCTTACTGCTCCATATAGATCTTTTTATTATTTTTTATAATTCTAGTTAACAAACAAGGAAAACAGCTGGCTTTCCCACTATAATGCATTAGGTGAACAATAAATAGAGCTCAACAATTCTCAAAATCAACATTTGTTAAAACAAAGACAAGGTATTTTCATACTGGCTTACTTAAAAATAAATTTTTGATTCTTTTTTCCCCCCAGATGGATTGAAGCCATGGAGGAAGCATCTATATTATAGCATCATCCAAGTGGATTCTGTTTTAATGCAAGATTACCCATATATTGGAAAGAACAATATATATAATCCAAATCTGGGTAAACATATGAAAAAGAATATGTAGAAGCCTATAATTTTCCATTCTTAAACCTATCTCCTTGCTGATGGAAACAAAACAAAGGGAATATTTATGGATCCTTTTTATCTTTGCAGGTTCATCATTAAACTATGTTCTCATCATTTGCATCATGTTTTCAAGAAGTTAAACAAACATATGCATTTCTTCTAAAAGAGTTGTTTACTCATAACTCTGTTTTATTTTTTTTAAGATAACAACAATTTGTGCCAGTCATAAAACTGAGGGTCTTTTACATTAAAATTTGTTGCCTTTCTTCTTTCTTAAAAGAGGTTTACACTGGCACGCAGTTAAGAATGCTAGAATGAAGGGATATACATAATTTCTACCATAGAAAGTATGTGAAAACTCATTCCAAGCTGGCATTTTAGTGGTTATAGACCTTCTATGGTAATTGTATAGTATTTCTGATAAACAGTGGTAACAGCTTAGCTTTGTTTATTAGGACTCTTAATCCACTCCAAATTCTAATCCAGTTCTTATGAAGACTACCAATTTCTACTTCAAAGGATATTAAAACATTAATTTATTATAAGCCTTTACAGTTTGTTTAAAATGGATTTACGGTATCTAAATTATATTATTTTAATAGCGGAGAGAAGCAGATCTTATTTATAAATCTTATTCCTAAAATATAATTCTAAACCCAAAACAGGCATCAACTTCAGAAAGGAAGAGCATTTAACTATATTTATTCAGTAAACTAGAAAAGCTCTGGAAAGCCTTGCCTAAATCTTATCTTCAACAGTTATATAGGATGTCAGTCTCCAATATTGGAGCAACCAATATTGTTAATGCTATTATGCTATTATCAGCTCAAAAATGATAGTTCAGATTCCATTGTATTTAGCCAGCTGATCAAATGCAAGCATACTGTAGTTGTTGCTATAACTACTACTTCTAATAAAGTACATGGATGGTGTTTGGCAGTAGCCATAGCACCTCATGACTGCATTCATACAACATGCTTAACCAGGTCAATTAAAGTCTTAACAGCTGCATTTGTACAAAATGCTGAATTAGTGTTAGCCTTGATTTGCTTTTGCATGGCTAAACTAACTCAGATCAGTTAGTTTACAGTCCAGTGTATCTCACAATCCTGAATATGAGTTAATCGGTTAATTCATTAACCAAGTTATGATGTTCTATGACAGCAGACACATTATGCTCCAGGGAGTACAAGTAATCAAGGTCTTTAAAGTTTTGCTCTCATTAAAGTTTAGATTATGTGCATAGCCTAAGGGCCAGGTTTTAAATATAACGGGGCTGTGCAAAGCATTTCAAAAAGATGTCTTGCAAAGTTTGATAACCGTAAGCAGAAAGCCCCTCCTTGAAACATTACTGTAAAGCAAAGCAGCCGTGTCCTTGAAAATTTGCAGTTGCTTCCAAGACGGTCCTCCGCTGGCAATGCATCCACAAAAAACTACAAACTGAAACTCACTGAGACGACAAAACAAAACCAATGGGTGATATGTGCACCACACGTGCCCAGATAGTCTGAAATATTCATGTGAGCCTTCCAAAGAATGCAGCAGCTTGAGCCCATGGCAGAAGATGACTTCATTTATATCAACACACCTCCCAAACCACCCCCAAACCACCAAATGCTTGGCACAACAATGAAGCAGAATACCATCAATCAAAGGGGCATAGACCACCTTGTCTCAAAATGTTTTATACCCAAATAAGGTTTAAAGACTAATAGAGCAACACTAATGTGATGCATGATTTGTTGCAGAAACGTTCTGCTACCAATAAAGTGTTTAGGATGGAGATTTCAGTATTATGCTGATCAAACAGCATAACCAATATTATCACAAAACTGATACAATTCTGCTTGCCATGATGAAACTTGTGAGATTTTTTGTTTCTGATGATGATGATGATGATAGGGAGCTTAGAAACACCACTCAAAATACAAGATTTAATATCTTTCAATGAGACAGATTTCCATTTATTTTTTAGTCTTTAAGGTTTTCAGATGTACAGTAAGATACACTTGTTAAATATCTCTAGTATTTATATTCAGGACCATGACCTGAACTGCTAATTAAACTTTGAACTGGAATAGTTTGTTTCCTCTTTGTATAAAGGTTTACATTTTGTTTTTCAAATGAATTGTTCAATTATTTCTTTCAATTCAGGACTGTAAATGGTCCAGTTTGGGGGGGGGGAGGGACACAATATAAAACTTTACAATTTCATTATTTCAACATCAGGGGTTTTTTTTCAGTTCATGATGGCAGTATAGAAATATGAAAATAAAATTTTAAGATTCGCTTGGGTGACAGGCTATGAATTTGACCTTGTTACCTTACTTACAGTACTTACAATATGTAAAAGGAATGGAAGACTGCAATAATAAATAAATAAATAAAAATGCACTGACAGAAGCAATGTTTAAATACCAAATGTAACCCAATCAGTAACAAAAGCTGCAATCTATTGTACTCAAGTGTTTTCAGACAGCACTGTAAGCAAGGCTGAAAACCAAACATGCAGTACAGAACAATTCTTATGACATTTTGGTGCTGGCATTAACTGTTGTATTAAGTCTACAGAAAAAAAAAACTACTACTCAAATTGTTGTAAAAATATATTAATTTTTGTTTTAAGAAACATGAAAAATAAAATAACAGACCAAGTCCATAGAAGTTTGTTAGTATTTTTCTATTGTGTCAATGCTTCATAGGTTAATTATTTTCACAGTATGTAGAAGTGACCGATGAGTTATTTTCCAGAAAAAAAAAATCAATGTGGTTTTTCAAAATGGATGGGGAATCATGTTTAGACAACCAACAGCCTTTCCTGCTTTTGAGGTTGTTCCCACAGCCTGTCAACAGGAAGGGGCTAAGCTTAATCAGGCAGGAAACCTACAGCTGTTTTCAAACGGGCTTAATTTAACTCCCAAGTCTGGGACATAAAGTTTCTGTTCTTATATTTAAACCCACCTACCCACCCACCCACCCCGATATGCAACTCAGCCTAGTGGTCTCCCAAAATTCAAGAATCTTTTGCTACAAGATTCAAAGCTAATTAGAGACATAGATTGCTGGCTGTGATGTAGACTCAAAGACTCAAGTCAGAGTCAGCAACTGTTTCAGAAATACCAGACCTTGTATACCAGATGTTGTGTATAGATGTGGGCATCCCTTCCCATCCACTCAATAACCAGCCTCTGTTTGAAGATCTCCAGCAAAGAACCCATTGCTTTACACAGAAGCACGTTCTACTGTCTGGATGCTCATCCAGTCAACCACTTGTCTCAAGTACCTTCCCCATGAGGGGAGGTTAGATATTGGAAGAAAATTGTCTAGTATGAAGTCGTGATGGCTTCTTGAGCAGGGGCAACCCAAAGCCTCCTTAAGATGTGAAGGAATAATCTCCTCACTCAAAGAAAAACCACTGCCAGAACCCTCACACAACACCCCACCCTCCAAACTGGGCTGCTTCAAGAAGTCAAGGTGGGGCATGGATCTAAAGAGCAGGTAGCCAAGTTCTGTTGTCAAATTCTTCAGATCACGTTTCAATATTTAAGACATTTTATGACTTCATCACAAATTACTTTTCTAGTTGTGTAACTAGGGATGGAGCATATTCTAACAAGCTCTTCGGTAATTTTAAACTTTGTATTGATTCTACTTATAAAAATGAATAATTGTGTTGTACCAGTGTTTTCATCAATAAATGAGGTTTTTTTTTTTTTTTAAATTTCACAACTGATCAGTAAGTTTTTTTGGGGGGGGGAGTCAGCTTTGTTTTTTGAACAGTCATTTGGGATTAGCCATTATCAATTATTTCTTTCTCTTCTGGGCATAACCTGGACATAGCAATCTGCAATGATGTCTTTAAAAGTTGCCAACAATTTTCCTTGCAACTTTAAAGATCACTTAAATATAATAGCAATTGTAATGTCCCTCCCCCCAATTATAGTCTTGTCTCTAAATGTAGTCAGGATGTAATATTTTGGGAGGGATACTTATTGGTTCATGACACACAAGATACATATTTTTTTTGTTTAAAGAAAATATTTGCCCATTCTGCACTAAAAATTCTATGTTCCTATTCATTTTTCCTCATCCTGTATTTACTCATGGAAGCTAAGGGTACGTGTTAAAGAAACCACTCAAAGTCATTAATTTATTTAAGAAAAGGAGTATGTACCTTTATTAAACCCATGGATGTAAAACCAGTAGCACAAAAATGTAATGTAAAAGTTAACATGCAGGAAAAATAAATAACCACATTAAGGTAAAAAGTACAATTGACAATGAATCGATCATATCACAGTGCTGTTGAGTTTTATGGAGCCCATTTGCTAGAGTGCATGGAGTTGTGCATGAAACCCTTGTGAGAAGCAAGAATTCCTGGGTCACATAATCTACTGTAATTCAGCAATATGAATTTGTGCTCACTTTTATAGTATTTAAGAAAATAATTTGGTATTATTTTGTATAGACTAAATAACGAGCTTATGCATTCAGCAACTACATTTTAGGAATATATTTAAACTTGCTTTGTGACAAAACAATCTTATTTAATCAAATATTTCCTGGTAGTCCTTGACTTACAACCATAATAGAGTCCAGAATTACAGTTAAGCCATTGTGATCCTAAGTCAAGGTTTCACCTGACTGGACTTGATTTTTTTGAGGTGGTCATAAAGTGAACACAGAGGTTGTTAAGCAAATACGTTGGTCATTAAACAAATCCATTTTCCCCAATGGGCATTTTTTTGCCAAAAACTGGCAAAAAACATCACAAATTGCAGTCATGTGACCCCCCACGGGATACTGCAAACAGTTATTAAGGAAAACCAGTAGCCAAGTACCCCAAATATGATCATGTGACTACGGGGAAGTGTGTGCTCAGCATTCATTACTTAGAAACTCGGTCATAAGTAGTTCTGGGGAAGTTCATCATAGCACTGAATAAGTAAGTGGCTAGTCATAAGTTGAGGATTTATGGATGTTGGATGTTATAGAATTACATACAGATATGACTGCTGTTACTTTGGATACTTGTTTATTAAACTAATTTGCAAGTGGTTCTTGGGTTACAATGGCAATTTGGACTGGAATTTCTGTCACTACACAATACAGTTATAAAGCATAACATATTTCCACTGTCTCCCCCCTCTCCCCCCTGGATTTCTGCTAAGAAAAAGCACCATGTATTAATTAGTTAAATAATGTCTTGGACCATACTCAGAGCAGCACACTTCTATTTCATTTACTTGGGGCATGCACTAATCAAAACCAACTTGTTCCTAAATGCCTTGGAGCATTTAATTCATTAAATAATTCAACAGTAAAAATAGTTGATCAACTCAGGACTGGCATTCTACAGTACACTAACAGGCTCAGCCAGCCAAGACAACTCCAGTGCCTCCTGTGGCTCCAACAGTTCCAATTCCAGAAAGCTCCCACAACTAGTTGAAATTCCACCGCCAGTTAAAATTTTTCCTGTCATTAGTTAAAATTCCATCTGTTTTTGTAATTCAGTTTCTATCACATAGAATAGAATAGAATATAATTTTTTATTGGCCAAGTGTGATTGGACACACAAGGAAATTGTCTTGGTGCATATGTTCTCATGAACTCAAGGAGAAAGCACAACCAAGCCAAGAAGTGATCACTGATCCTGAAAGAGAAGCTACTTAGCTCTTTTGAGGAGTTTATTGCAACAGCTGAGTGAAATAGCTGCTTGTGAACTGTAACAGAACAGAATGTAGTCATAATTTCATCTAAATCTATGTTCTTCACTGAGAGTAGAATAGTGGCATAATTCTTTCTCAAAAGGAGAGGGTGCAGATCCTGTCCTGTCTGTTTCTTCAGAAGAAAGGTTTAAGTATAGAGAGGAGGGAAATGGCAAATTGCCCAGTAAATAGGAGAAGAGGCCTGATCTTGCCTATGCTTCATACCTCAATCAATTATTATGGTCACAGACTAGCAAATAAAAGCATTAAAACAATAAGAAGAAGAAACAAAAATAAAAGACAGGGAGAAAAATGTATTATGATTGGTGGTAGATTAATAGTGGGCAGCAAATAAAAGCATTAAAATATTAATAGTAAAAGATAAAAATAAAAGACAGAATAAATACATTGCAATTGGTGGTGGATTAACAGTGGGCAGTTAAACTAATTTTACATACAGCGTAGCAGAATTGGCCACACTACTTCACACTGATCAGATAACAGTAGCTGAACATTAAAAAAAATCGGTATTTCCTGGATATTTTATTAGGCAAAGTGTTATAAATTGAGTCCGTGAAGATGCAGTACAGAAGGACCTGAGCTAATTTCAATGGCTCCTTGTCTACAGAGCACAATGTCAGCTCTCATGGTTTTTGTTTTTTTTTTGCATTGCCTCCCCCAAAACTGTGTTGGGCTGCAAGTGGGTTGTAAATAGTCACTCTTAGTGGAAATAACAATATGCCACCCATGTAGAAGTTAAAAGAAAAAGCTCCTGCACTGCTTGCTTTTTCTCATGGTGCAAAGGACAGGTAGTCCTCGATTTACAACAGTTCATTTAGTATCTATTCAAAGTTACAACGGCACTGAAAAAGGTGACTTATGACCACTTCTCACACTTACAACCTTTGTAGCATCCCCACGATCACGTGATCAAAATTCAGATGTTTGGCAACTGGTTCATACTTATGGACTGGAGCGTTGCTGTGTCTCAAGGTCATGTGATCTCCTTTTGCGACCTTTTGACGAGCAAAATCAATGGGGAAGCCATATTCTTTTAACAACCCTGTTACTAATTTATCAAATGCAGTGATTCACTTAAGAATTGTGGCAAGAAAAGTCGTAAATTGGGGCAAAATAATAACTGTCTCACTTAATAGAAATTTTGGGCTCAATCGTGATCATAAGTCGAGGACTTACACCTGTATCAAAATCGAGGTATGAAAAGTCATGATGCCGCCGATTCCCATTCCCCTTCCCCCTCCAAATTTAAACCCTGTCACTTCATTAAAGCGAACACGGCTCCTTCGCTTTTTGTTAAATAATAGAATAATCATAGAATTGTTTATTGGCCAAGTGTGATTGGCCACACAAGGGATTTGTCTTAGGTGTATGTGCTCTCAGTGTACGCAAGGAGAATAAAATACATTCTCAAATATAAGAATAAAAAGATACAACACTTAGTGATAGTCAAGGTTACTAATAAGCTATCAAATCGTACTAGGAAACAAAAACAATATAATTGAAAGATAAAATTGAACGATAAAAGCAGCGCCCCCGGGACGGGTAGATCTCCTAGCCCTGGCAAGGATGCCCCGCTGATTTCCAGCCTCAAATTTGATCGCGCGCGCCGGCTGCTCCCGAGACCAACCGCTCCACCTTTGGGGACTGTGGGAGGGGACGGAATAAACAGCCTCACGAGAGCTCGAAGCCATCTCCACCTCAGGTAGCCCCTCCTCTCCCCTGGCCCAGCCCCGCCTTATTAGGCGGAGTGGGGGGGGGAGAGAAGAGAGATGGAGGGGGCCGCGACAGGCGTAATGCTGGGAAGAGGAAGCTGGCGAACGCTCCCAGGCGGCAACAGCGCAGAGAACAGTGCCTGGAGGGGTCACGAACTCTGACCTTTCGCCAAAAGGCACCCGCTTTCCCCTCCCCCCACCAACATTCCTCCTTCTCCCCCCCCCCGCTCCTACGCTAACCCCTTCGGTGCCGCTATCTCCGCCTTCCGCTCCCCCCTCCTTGGCGGAAGGCGGCGGCCGCGAGGGGGGGGGCTAACGAACCAGGCCCAGCGAACCGTTAGGAGGAAGCCACCGCCAAGCTAAGTTTGGCGCCAAATCCTGAGGTAAAAAAAACCGCCTTATGCTTGCAGGCGTCGAGGTTTTCTTTCCGGCCCCGCGGCTGAGGCGGGCGGGCAGCCGTGCCGCATGGCGGAGCGTCTGACGGGCCGCGCGTGTCTCGGTGGGTAAAGAAGAGCCTCTGGCTTGGCGGCTTGGGCGCAGTTCTTTTCTTTGCCGTGGGCGGCTTTGCGCTGCGAGCTTGCCGCACAGCCGGTCTAACCGCGAGCGAAGTGGAAGGAAGATGGAGTCTGAGCGGGCGGAGGCAGTGGCTTGAACCCGACCCTTTTACCTTTGCCACCGGGAGGGCGGAGGGGAGGGGGCGGCGGGTATTTTGCATACGGGGCAGCCCGTCGCCATCTTTGCGGACGTTTCCCCCACCCAACCTAAGCGTCGCTTAGAACAGCGGTCTGCATGTTTGAGGCGCCCCGCGGCCGAGTGTGAGGAAAGAAGGCGTCGGAGTGAAGAGCCATCAAGGCCGGGAGATGGGGGGGGAGAGAAACAAATGGCGGAGCTTATGGAATTGGCCTCCTGCCAGCTCCGCCATTTTGTCACTCGCTTAGCTCATGGGAAGCTCTTTCGTCTTCCAATTTGCCCCCCTCCGCCGCATTGGGAGGTGGGGCCGAACTTTGAGCGATGGTGGTGTTTTCCAATCAGCTCTCCGTATTGAGAGGTTGGGGCCGAACGTTTATTGATTGGTGGTACTCTCCAATGAGCGCAGAGGCAGCTGGTTTCCGTCTTCCTAATGAAAATGAATTGGTTGAAGGGAAAACGTGGGAAAAGGGGAGTGTGTGTTTTGAAGGAGATCAAGCATCATGAATTCAGCGTTTTTTAATTGTGTTAATTGGGATGCGTTCTTTGTTTTAATATAGATATTTCCCATGTATCTTTTGTCATGGAAGTGCGTTCCTTGGAATTCAAGATCACGAAATTGAACTCAAAATACAGACAGCTCGTGCTGTACAACCGTTAGTCAGGGAGACGGACAACTTTATTATTTATGATGCTGCTGCTGTGTATTTTTAAAAGCTGCAAATAACATTTCATCAGAAAATTGATATGGTGAACAAAAGATAGAAAACACTGCACTCGGCTGAAAACCAATGTAGCATAGGAGTTAAGGTATAGAGCTACCACGAGAAACCCCAGATTCAAGTTTTCTGTTAGCCATGGAAGTTAATGCTTTGGACCAGCAAATCTCTTTCATGTTAAAATGAAAGTGATGAGGGGCAAAAGATGAAGTACTATGTATGTTTCCTTAAGCTCCCTAGCAGAATATAATAAATGACGCTTTTTACCATTCCCTATCTTAAAAAATAAGCCTAGTGAATAATTGGATGAGGAAAGTCACCCGAAATTCCCCCTGCAACTAAACTAGGAGATTGAAAAAACATCTCTGAGAAAGGCAGTGGCAAACTACTTTAATGCAAAAAAAAAAAAAAAAAGTGGGTGTATCTTTGAAGTCATCAGAACTTGAGCTGAGCAAGGAGATCTTGTTTTATTGCAATATTAGGCACAATGCACTTACCAAAATAACATGTATATGAAAATATATGCTAATTTATACTACTTGTTTCTCACCTATTAATGTATTACTGGTCATTTTGTGCTAGTGTAATTATAATTATATTTTAAGCATGTAATTGAATAAAATATCAAATGCCATCTACTCCAGTACTCATTTTAAATCATTCCTTCATTTTCTTCCCATTATTGAACCTAATTTTTCTTATGTGAACATAATACCAAGGCTTATTTCTCTTAGAATAAATGGCCTTGAATAAGGAACTTGAAATGTAAAATGCAAGCTATTAACATTATTATAGTCTGCTTTGCTGATGGTTCCAGTGGAAATGATACCTGCACATGTAAATTTATATAAATGAGGTGGTCTTTAATGAAGCAATACAAGCTTTCCAGTGTTTTGGGCAATACACTTTGCAGGACATCTCTTTCAAATACTTTTCCAAATTTAAGGTTTATAATCAGTTTCCTCTAGGAACAATTAATTTCTATTTTCAGTTTCTTTGCAGAACAAGTTGGACCAAGTAGTCCATCTTTGTTTGCACACATATATTGACACATTGTTTAGTCATACTTTATTCCATTAATCCAAATTTTCTTCCTTCCTTTGTAGGCAATTCCATTCAGTTTTGATAGAGTGGGAGGGAGACAGGTTTTTCTATAGGTCCCTCTGTAGAGTCCTATAGGATTCAAAACTATCCCTCCTGTTTAATATCTGTACAGAATTACTGGTTGAGGCAGTGGTGAAATCTAAAATTTGTTACTACCAGTTCTGTGGGCGTGGCTTGGTGGTGGGGGCAATGTGACTGGGTGGGCGTGGCCAATTTTTTTTTAACTTTTAAAACCATTTTTTACATGTAAAGCCATGTAAAAAAATGCTTTCAAAAGGCTCTGATGATCCCAGCTGAGTTGCCTGATCATCAGAGGGTTTTTTAAAAAAAAAGTTGGGCAGGTAACTCAGCTGGAATCGTCAGAGCTTGGCTGGTTAGAGCTTGGCTCGTCAGAGGCATTTAAAAGAAAAAAAGCCTCTGATGATCGTGCGGCTCAGCTGGGCATGGGGGGCGGGGGCAAGGAGTTTTGCTACTGGTTCTCTGAACTGCCCGCCACCATTGCTACCTATTCGCCCGAGCCGGTTCGAACCAGGAGCATTTCACCCCTGGGTTGAGGTCACTTGTCAGTTCAGTCTGGTATTATCAATACGGGAATGATAATGCCCAATTACATCTTTCAAACCTGAGCCAACCAACTGATACTTTTGAGGTCTTGGATGGATGGGAACAAATTGACTTCATTTCATCTTACCAAGACCATATGGCTATGAATATTGAGGATCCCAGAGACAGGGATTTTCCATTTTTAGTCCTAGCTCGGGTTGCACTTCCCCATTTCGAAGTGATGTATATTCAAAGATGTTCTTGTCTCACAGTTCCTGCTTGAAGAGACCCTTCAAAGAGCTACTTACATGTAAGTCACCTATGAACTCAAATATTGCAGTGCATTTGTGGTTAATATGAGGCTTTCCTTGAAAACTCCCAGAAGCTTTAACTGGTCCAGATTGCATTGGTGTGAGCACTAATGGGCATGCCTTAGTCTGACTATGAGATACCCCTGCTTTGCAAGTTGCATTAGTTGCCAGCCTGCTCGCGTATACAATTCAAGGTACTGGTTGTCAGTTATAAAGCCCTGCATGGCATAGAGCCAGGTTCCTTTATAGATTACTTATAGGTTTCTACCTGGCCAGTACAAATTGACAGAATTGGCATGCTCCCTTCAATTAAATAATGCTGTTTATCTGGACCTGAAAAGTGCATCTTCTCTATTGTGGCATCTGCTTTCTGGAAAAGGAATGCTGTGGCTTCTGCCCTGATGGCATTCTGGAAGGCCTAAAAGACCTAGATGTTTCCCCAGGCTTGGGGTTAGAGAGCATGTGCTTCCTTTGTTGTATAAGTCTTTGAGTAGCTGGATGCCATTTTGTTTATCTGTGTTGTGTTTTTATTTTGATCTCTGATATTTTGAATTGCCCAGAGTTGTTTGGAGTCAGTCAATATTTGACACTATTAAATAATTAAATGACAAAAATTTTACCATTATTCACAAGATAATGCTATTAGAATTAATGATAGTTAATACTGACTATCCAAAACCACAATAATTTTTAATAGACAGTTGAAGAATATTATTATTAGTTATTTGAAAGACTTTGGAATAGACTTGGAATGCTTATATTAACAAATCAGGGGTTAAAGGCCTTAAAGAATATTACACATATTTCTTTGCTTTTTAAGGTACAATTATTGCCACAGTATATTTTTAATGCTTACTGGGCATCTCAGATAATCTTTTTAAAAGATTGGCTATTTACATTTTAAAGCTAGAAGTACTATATAGAATAACTAGCTGTACCCGGCCACGCGTTGTTGTGGCCTAGTCTGGTGCTTCCGCTGGGCTAAAAGAGTGAGGCTGAAGTTCCAAACTCTCCACGAACATTTGGTGGGTGTGGCCAACTCGACGTCACTCATTTTCATCAGTCACGTGACAGCCCCCGAGCCACGCCTGCCCAGCTGGTGATTAGGGCAGAGAACCGGTTACTAAAAAACAATGGGAACTTTGTATCTCTCTTTGTATCTCTCTATGTCTCTCTCTCTCTCCCCCCCCCGTATCTCTCTATGTGTCTCTCTCTCCCCCTCTCTCTGTATCTCTCTTTCCCCCCCTCTGTATCTCTCTATGTCTCCCCCCTCTGTATCTATGTGTCTCTCTCCCCCCTCTGTATCTCTCTATGTGTGTGTCTCTCTCTCCCCCTCTCTATCTCTGTATGTGTCTCTCCCCCCCCCCCGGTCTCTCTGTATTTCTCTATGTCTCTCTCTCCCTCTCTCTCTGTTTATCTCTGTCTCTGGCCCGGCCTCTTCTGCATCCCCCGCCATCACTCTTACCTTTTCAGGCCAGGCCTTCGCAGCTCTCCGCACCACAGCAGAAACTCGGGGGCCCCCTTTGTCCTCCCTACACAGATGTTCTCTGGGGACTCGACGGGGGGATGCATAGGAGGGAAGGGAGGGAGGGGGCGCTGTGGGGGTTCGAGGCTGGTTTGGGGCTTCCCGCCCAAAGGAAGAAAGCGGCAAAGCCAAGAGCCACGCACACCCCACTGGACCCTTGCTGCGCAGTTCTCCTCCCCCACCTGCCAAGGGCAGGGGAATGATTAAATCCCCCGCTCTTCCAGGCGAAACGAAGAAGGGCCGGCCATGCTCCTTCCTGCCCGTTTCCGCCCCCCGAAGCCTCCCCGGAGCGTCTTTTCTGCCAGAGAGTGAAATTTTCGTGTAGGCTCCGTGAACTGCCAGAGCGCCCACCTGGGAATCAAAGGCAGTGCTGGTCAAAGGCGACTCTGAGGCTCCAGTTGCCTCCATCTCCCGCTCACCGACTGGATTCGCAAAGCGCCGGTTAGCAGCTGGTCTTTCTGACCTCGGGGCCCGTGGTAGCGCTGGGCCAGGCGCGATTCGGGCCAGGCAAGGGATGGAGGGTTCCCGCTCGGCGGACCCAGGTAGCCTCGTTGCCAGGTATTCTTTGGAGGGAGCCCCGAGAACGGCTGGCGAGGGGGATGGGCAGCAGCGGCGGGCAAGGCTAATTCGCTGGGTGGCCGGGGGAGGGGGAGATCAGAGCCAGGCTCCGGTGGGCCCTGCCCAGCCCTAGAAGCGCCGGCTGCGAGGGCTTCCCAGCGAGGAGCTGGCTGCCTACCTGCCGAGCCTGGTGGCAGGATATGGCGTCTCTGCCTTCCAAATGCGCAGTTTCTTGGAAGCAATATGGAGAGTCTAAATATAAGAAGCAGAAATCTGTTGAGCGTAATCAGGGCTGGGAGACTGCCATGTTGGTTTTACGTCCAGCAGATGGCGCTGTTCTTCAATGTTTGTCAATGTCTTTCAATGTTTTCCAATGTTTTTCATGTTTTTACCTGTCACAGGTGTGACATGTATATAATATAGATATATAAAAACACGCCTGTAGTCGAATGCAACGTTGTGTCAAAATTTGAAAGCAATCGGTGAAGAACTTTCGGAGATGTCCAATTATGTACAAACGGACATTTACATTTTTATTTATATAGATGACAATCACTTTATGTGAGATGAGAACTATATAAAGTTAATAAATAAATAAGAAAGAACATACAAATACAATATGCCTTCTCCCACTATTGTCTCATTTTGCTTTAAGATTTATAATGTGGCTATCATAATTTTGGAAAAGAATGCAACAAAGATATAAATAGATATTTGAGTTAATACTAAAAATTTGGAATTTGTTAAAATACAGGTGTACTGAGCATGGGGTATAGCAAAAAAGAAAAAAATTGCAGTAGAAAGATGGATCAGGATATAGAGTCTTGGAGTGGATATGAGTTTGCTCTCATAAACTTGCTCTTTATTGATGTAAAGGAAAGACTGATCAATATATATGGTCAATATTTAATGCATTTTTAATACTAAATGTACTATTACTGCAAGTGAACTGCATAATTTTTAATGGTTAGAGTTCTCCAATTCTATTTAAATTTTGATATTGAGGTCAGCTATGATTTAACTAGTGCATAGATTTCTTTTTAGTGTGAGCAAAGTAATTTGAAAGGTAAGGGCTATCACTTCTTTATATGCTAGTTCTGTCAGTTGGCAAAGAAAAAAATGGTTCCATGGTTGAAGAAGGTGATTAGTATCTCCCTGAAGAGAGGTTTCCTCTTCCTCTACTACCACTCTACCTGTTTTATACAATAAAGCTTATAAAGTGAAATTCTTGTTAG
The DNA here is from genome assembly GCF_059756535.1 of Pantherophis guttatus. Lineage (NCBI taxonomy): Eukaryota > Metazoa > Chordata > Lepidosauria > Squamata > Colubridae > Pantherophis > Pantherophis guttatus. The sequence continues at coordinate 227,971,689 of NC_142064.1, forward strand.
TTAATTATCTACTTGAAATTTAATAAATATTCTAATTAATGGAAGTTTATATATATATATATATATCATTATCACATCACAGTATCTTGAAAATAACAAATTCATGACAATTATTGGTCCTATCAGAGGCTAACTGATGCAATTTTCTATTGGTTTCTTGCAAAAGAAATAAGGGTCTAGTCATAGCATTCCAAAATTACACAGAGTTTTTTAGCCTGACTAAACAGACAAAAGAAATTTGCAAAAGCAGATGTTAGCTTTATTTTGCCAAATGTTAATAAAATCTTTTTATTTACCTGGTAAACTGAAACAAAAGCACAAATGGGATAATGGAATTATGATTATAAGTAAGTTTGTGTGTGATATTTGTACTTGATTTTATTTATTTATATTCCACCTTTATTTATACAAATAATACAAGCCAGTAAACATCAAATATAGCTTTCTTCTTCCTATTTTAGTCACAACAGTCCTGTGAAGTGAATTGGGCTAAGAGAGTGTGACTGGCCCCAGGTTACAGAGCTGGCTTTTATGGCTGAAGCGGGACTAGAATTTATGGTTTCCGTGTTTCTAGCCTGGTGTCTTAACACTATAGTCATTTGTTTAATATGGCTTCGTTGAGACTGTTTAGAACTTTAGACAAGTCCCTGCAGTTTTCTTGGTAAGGTTTTTCAGAGGTGGTTTGTCATTCCCTCCTTCCTAGGTCTGAGAGTGACTGGCTTGAGGCCATCCAGCTGGCTTCTTGCCTAAGGGGGGACTAGAACTCATGGTTTCCAGCCTGATATCTTAAGCACTACAACAAACTGGCTCTCACAGTAGCCTAATCCTACATAAATCCATTCTTGTTTTAGATTTATAGCTGCCTCTATATCTGACAGTATTAAATTCTGCAGTGTAAAAGTAACGAAAATTTACTTCTACTGGTCCTAACTCTCTCTTCATGTTGTTTCACTTAGTGACTCCATATCCTAATACAGTACAGTGAAAATGGAAGGCATGCTTCTCTCTGTTCATAGTCTGTAGCACTTCATCTCACAAGCACTCGGGACGTTTTAGGGAAATAAAGAGGCTAAAGCAGGAGTGGGCAACTATGGCTCATTTACCGATGGACTTCAGAATCCAGAATTCCTGAGCCAGTCATGCTGTGGGAGTTGAAGTCCACATAATGCTGCTGTAAAGGGGCCATAGTTACCTACCCTTGGGCCAAAGGGAGCTGATCCTTTTTGCAAAAAAGGGACTACCTGTAATTTGCAAAATACAGGTAGCCCCTGACTTAAGACCAGACATTTTACAAAGTTGTAAACAGCCATGGAACAAATGTTTGACAACTTATAAAGCACTCCATTTGTCGTAAATGATTGTGCTCCTCCATGGTCATGTGATCACATGTCAGGTAGGTCAGCTTTATGACCAGTCACAGCATTCTGCAATCATGTGACCATGATTCATCAAACTACTATTTTGCCAGCTTCTTACAAAAAAATGCTCATTCAAATGAATGTGTTTGCTTAATGGTCACTACAGAAAAGGCTGGAAAATTAATCACAGTCACATGGGTGCCTCAGTTTATGACTGCAGACTTACAATTGGATTTCCAGTCCCAATTACGGTCATAAGTTAAGGACTACTTGTAACAACAACAATATATTTAGCTGAGGAATGCCAGCAGTGTAAAACTTTCTAGAATATTGTGCATTGGCAGAAAGGTGAGTGGCCATTATAGGGGTAATTAAATTGTTCATCTTTGGGATGAACAGAAATTTGAACTCCAATTAGTATTAATGCTACACAAATCTTAGTGTACTGGGCAGCTATAGTAAGTGAGTCCTAAGCTTGATTTTTCCTGAACTATTTACTTTTAACATTACATTCATATTCCATATAAATACATATAAATATTATTAAGAGATTTTTGATAGCAACATAGTGGACTAAATTTATAAAGCCCCATTTCTTGCTAATTTAATAGTTTTTTCACAAGTATAGCATACTATACATGTTCCAATAAAAATGCTTAGAACAATCATGTTTAAATATGTGCAGCCATAAACCATTATATAATATTTATAACCTCTTTCTGTTCAAATTAGAATTATGCATAAATGTAATTATTCTCAGTAATAAAAATGATAAAATTTCCAATTTTACTGTGCCTGATAGAAGTTACTGGCATCCCTCCAAACAGGTTCTCTAATGATCTTTCACCATGGCAACCAATATGGAGGTGCTGGCTCAGCAAATAGTGGAGACACAGCAGGTGGCTGAGGTGAGTGATGGATAATATTACAGTAGTCTCAGTTCATTTCTAAAAAGAAAATACTGTTTCCAACTAATTAGTTCTAAAGTAGCAATTATTTATATTACAATGATATTACTTCATAAAATATAAAGGCATTCTTTTTGTATTAATACACATTATTTATATGAGCAAAATGTCCATTAAGAGATTTAGAAAACATGTCGTTCCCAATCTTTTTAATGCAGCTTGCCAGAAAGGCTGTTGGGTAAAAGACAGAAGCCACATTTGAGTTTTCAACCATATTCCATGTGTTTCATTTTTCTTGTAGCAACCTTAGTTAAAAACTTACATGAAAACTTTTAGACATGCGTAATAAGCCTTCAAAACCTTTCTAAATCAAAATATTCACTTTTTTGTCCTTGAGGCACAATAACGCAAGTTGTTCTCTGCTGTCAGTTGCAAATTATAAGATTATACTTGAGTCATTCCCAGATCATAAAAACTTAGGGTCATGAATCAAATTAATAAAGATGTCTGTGTCATATAGTCTGTTGCCTCATACTTTTGGCAGAAAATTTTAGAGAACATTTGCCCATGTTTTCTACTTAAAAAACTGAATAGAATTGGCAACTTATAATTATATCTCTTAATTTTGTTTACAATAATTCTTACCTGGCCTTTTTTGAAAAAACTAAATGAAATTAACATAATGATTGCAGATAGTCCTTGTGATAGCTGTGGTTTTGAATATTATTTGTGGTATAATAAAGTTTTACAGGAAAATTATAGAGGTCATAAAAGAAATATATAAGCATATTGGTATATTAATTGTAAAGAATTTGAACAAAGCTTTCCAGTTTAGTTCTTTTAATTAGGTAATTTTATTATTAGATTGTGGAATGTTAAATACATCCTAATTTCAAAAACACGTTGCCAATGTGACTTTAAATTTATCCTTATTTTTCCTTTTTTTCCCTTTTTTTGTATTCAAATTGTTCTTTTTATTAGTTTATAATATATAATACAAAAGAAAATAATAGGAAAAAAAGGGAAGGGAAAAGTATCAGGCAAAGGAAAAAAGAAAAAACAATCATTGACTTACGATTCCCTGTAGTGCAGTAGAATAAGATAAGATCAAACCTCTACTTTTTACATAATAAAATAAAACTAGTCATTTCTGTAACAACAAACCTATTAATCAGTAAAATGCAAAGTCCAGAAGTGGTTTCCAAATAGAAACAAAAGTAATTGTATTTTTTTCTTTAATCAAAGCAGTAAATTTGGCCATCTCTGCTAACTCCATCAGCTTTTGCAACCATTCATCCATTGTAGGCATCAAAGTGTCCTTCCATTTTTGTGCATAAAGTAATCTTGCTGCCTTCAACATATATAACATCAAAGTTCCATTTTTCCAAGTCTTTTTCCAGTAGACCCAGAAGAAAAGTTTCTGGTTTTATCTTTATATTCACTTTGAGAATATTCTATACTAAGATGTGAATCCTACTCCAATATGTCTTTGCTTTATCACATGCCAACTCTAAATGATAAAATGTCCCTTCTTTACATTTACAATTCCAACATTCATTTGAAATACCTTTATAAATTCTTGACAACTTATCTGGTGTTTGTTTGTTTGTTTGTTTGTTTGTTTGTTTGTTTGTTTTATTAGATTTATATACCGCCCTACTCCCAAAGGACTAAGGTGTTAAATACCAATGATATAAAATCTAATAAAATTTTCTTTTCAATTATAATTTAGTGTAAATTTTAGACCTTTCGTCCACATATTATCCCATTGTTCCAGCATTACATTATATCCAAAGTTTCTTGCCCACTGAACCATATTTTACATATTCATTCTCTCAAATTCAATTACAATTTATAAACCTTAGCAATAATATATTCATCAGTATCACACAGTAGGATTTCCAATTCATTTTTCACAAAGTCAAATCCTTAACTCTTTTTATCTAATTTGAATCTTTCTTTCAATTGTAAATATTTAAACCAATGGAAGATGTGTCCTTCTGATTCTAACTCCTCTTTGGGTTTAAGGATAGGAAGATAGGATCACCAAATTTAAAAGATATCATTTGACCATAAGTCCATCAGTCTGGCTTTGACAGCATTTCCTAATTTCAACAACACATTGACAATGTACTTCTAAATATATCCTTATTTTTAAATATATTTTAATTTCAATAAACCATTGACAAAGAGAGTCATTTTGGTTTAGTGGTTAAGGTGCCAGGAGAATGTGAGTTCTAATTCTGCCTTAAGCATGAAATCCAGCTGGGTGACCTTAGGTCAGTCAGTCATTTTCTCTCAGACCAGTCCACCTCACAGAGTTGTTATGAGGAAAATAGGAAGAGGAAGGAGTATTAGGCATGTTCACCACCTTGAGTTATTTATGAAAAATAATAAAAGTGAGATAAAATCTTTTTAAAAGTGTGCCATTAACTTCCAAATGGGTATCCAGTTATGTAAGGTCTAGATAGCAAGACAATTAAATGAATACATCACTGAATTGAAAATCCTACACAAACAATGCTTATTAATGATTTCCTAACAGGCTGAAGTAATGGATGGGGTACTACACTGTTCTTGGTCCTATTTTGTTGTTATTGTTAATGATTTTGATGAAGAAATAAAGAGAATGCTCATTAAGACTGCAGATGATGCAAAACTGAAGAGAATAATAATGTTATATAAGATGAAGATAATTTTAAATGGTCTTGATGTGTCTGAGAAATGGGCTGAGAAAAAAACAGAATTAAATTTAATAGAAATCCAAAATTTATTCTTTCTAAGGAAAGCAATGAACTGCATGGTTTGTTGTCAAAATGATCTAGGGATAGTAGTTGGTTGCAACCGGGATATGAGCAGAAGGATATGACTGCAGCAATAGCAGGCACAATTTTAATCTACATCAATAGAAATATAGCTTCCAAATTTTGAGAAATAGTTCTGCTATATTGTACATTATTCAGACCTCAAGAATTGTTGCCAGTTTCGCATTCCACAGTGCAAGCAGGATTCAGACATTGGAAAACAGTAGAAAAACAGCCCAGATGATAGAGTATTACAAGAAATAAAAAAAGTTGAAAAGAGAAGACTGAGAGGGATTTGGCACAATTCAAATATACGAAAGGATACCTTAATAAACACTAAGTTTTGTTTTGCTATTTATTTATTTAACACATTTCTTAACTGCCCATCTCCCTCAGAGAGGGGCTCAGGGTGGTATACTTTTTTATTTTTATTTTTATTTATTTTATTTCAAATTTATATACCGCACCTTCTCCCAAGGGACTCAGGGCGGTGTACAGCCAGATAAAAACACACAATACAAACATTAAGAACAATTAAAAGAATATATATTAATTTGCCCCCAGTTTAAAATGACAAACCAATTAAAAATTTAAAATTTAAAAATATGTTAAGCCAGCCCGGCTTGATGAAAAAAGAAAGATTTAAGGGCACGGCGGAAGGCACCTAGGTCAATTCAATCAATAAAATCAAGCATTAAAAACAGAATTTAAGATTAAAAAAAATAAAAAAATAAAACAACATTGTAAAATTACAAAAGATGCAGAATTCCAAGATGGGGAGGTTAGCAGTTGTTAACACAAGCCAGGGTGGGTGGGTGGGTGTTTCTCATGGGGCCAGGGGTGAAATGCTCCCGGTTTGGACCGGCTAGGGCGAGTAGGTAGCAATGGTGGCGGGCAGTTCGGAGAACCGGTAGCAAAAATCCCTGCCTCCACCCCCCATGCCCAGCTGAGCCGCGCGATCATCAGAGCCTTTTTTTTCTTTTAAATGGCTCTGACCAGCCAAGCTCTGACGATCCCAGCTGAGTTGCCTGCTGATCAGGCAACTCAGCTAGGATCGTCAGAACCATTTAAAAGAAAAAAAAATTCTTTTAAATGGCTCTGACGATCCAAGCTCTGACGATCCCAGCTGAGTTGCTTGCTAACCAATAGCAAAAATCCCTCCCCCCCTCCCCCCAAGCCTCCAGCTTGCTTACCTTAGCTGCTGGTCAAAACGCCTTGCTGTAATCCCTGCAATCCATTGCATCAGCAAGCAACTGAATCTGCCTGCCTGCAATCAAACTCATCGATGAGCAGCTCTATCTGCCTGCCTGCCTTCCTGCCTGCCTTGTACCTTCTATTGCAGGGGTCTCCAACCTTGGCAACTTTAAGACTTGTGGACTTCAACTCCCAGAATTCTGGGAGTTGAAGTCCACAAGTCTTAAAGTTTCCAAGGTTGGAGACCCCAGTTCTATTGGGTAAGTTTTTTTCCCCTTTGGGAGCTTTAAAAAAATGGTTAATTGGGGGGGGGGGTTTAGTTGTTCTTTTTTTAGACCTAGCCATTTAAAGTTTAGGAAGTTTTAAATTTAGCTGCTTTTATATAAAAATAAAAATAAAATAAAATAATATTTGTGCAGCTTTCTGAGATTTAGTGTGTTTCTGTAGTATTTCACTTTAACTACACAAACACAAAAAATCTCACAAAGCTGTATGTGGAATTTTGTGTGTGTGAAGTGTGAAAGTTGGTTTTGGGGCTTTTTGTGGCTGTGTGAGGTTCCTGCTTGTTGCAGGGGCCATTTTGGGTCTAGCACAGCTGCTTTTACATTGTGGGTGAGCCAGTTGTGTTGTGTTGTGTTTTGTAGGTTAAAAAAGGGCAAAGAAGTGACATTGACTTGGCCACACCCACCTGACCAACAAGCCACGCCCACCCAGTCACCTTACCAAAAAGCCCCACCCACTAATTAAGCCACGCCCACAGAACCGGCAGCAAAAAATTTTAGATTTCACCCCTGCATGGGGCCAACTAACCCCAGAGTAATGTGTGCCCTTGTGCCTCTACACAAGACTATACAGTCAAGTTTCCACCCTTTTATAGAAGGCCAAAAGATTGGAGGATTTCCTCACGTATGAGGGCAAGATGTTCTACAAAGCAGGGGCAGCATCAGAAAAGGCTCTCTGTCGAGTCCTGCCGGAGCTCGCCATCAATGGGGTGTGTGGGAGACGAAGGAGTGGAGATAAGCAGCCGCAGAGAACACACAAACAGTTCCTGGATAGCAGCATTCAGGGCAATGATTGATGACGTTGCTGGGCCTCTCCGATTCTGCTGTCCTCGCTGCTCGCAGCTGTTACTGTTAAGGGAGTGGGGGGTGCTTGATTGATAATCACCGGATGTATGTTTAAGGGGCTGAGTTTTTGTTAAATAGCGCTGTGGTGTGATTACACCCAGCGCTGACTTTGAACCAAAACACCGACTTGTACTTTACTTTTGACTGCAAGCTTATCATTGCCAAAGTAAACCCTGATTCTCTGTGTGTTACTGGTGATTATTTCCTATCGCAGTTCTGAACGAACGACAAGCCGAGAGAAAGTCAGCGCTTGGTTCTTTTTCGCAAGAGGTGAGGAGTCCCTGTGGCTTTGCAGCAAAGGGGGATATGGCAGAAGGGACGGCCTTGGAAGAGCAGGAGTGTGGTGGAGATGTGGAGGGGGAGGAACCACTGATAGAGGAGGTGAAGGAGAGTGTGGAACAGTTGGCAGTGAAACCAAAAGTCAAGCAACCCAAGAGCGCCCCGCCCCGGCCGGAGGAGGAGAGTTTTCCAGGACAACGGGCTCGGACAGGGGATTGGTGGCACAGCTCTGTTCTCCTCGGGCCACGGATGCCAACACCCCCTCGCTTGGGAGCATCTTTCCAGGGCTGGAGGGAAAGACGATGGACTGAGGAGGATGAAGGGGATTGGGGGTATCCTGCTTCATCCGGTCCCAGCACCATGGATACGCTACGTGAGCGTTTTGGGGAATCTGGATTTCGTGACGCCCCATCCTGGCAGCCCTGGGTTGCAGGGCTGGAGCCTCCAGGTTCTTCTTGGCAGGATACAGGGGTGACCGCTTCGGAGACCCAGTTCCGGCTCACAAGTCCTAAATTGAGGATGGAGCGGACCTCTAGACGATCCATGGACCAACCCCCTCCAGAACAAGACCAAGGTGCCTCATCGGGAGACCTTGGAGCCGGTCCTGAGCCCCAACCAACGCAATTGGCAGGGGGCTTACCTGTTGGGGGTCGTGGGGCGGCGAGGGACCAACCTAGGCAGGACAGGAGAGCGACTGGAGCAGCGAGGACCCCAGGCCCCATGCCTTGGCCTCCGGGGGCCCCGCCGGGGCTGTGGGTCCCGCAGGCCGTTTGGGGACCACCTGCCCTGCAGACTTCCTTTGACGGAAACCCTGAACGAGTGGCTATTTTCTTAAGCCAGGTGATAAGCCATATGGACCAATATGGACAGTGGTATCCCTCCCAGTGGGCTATGGTGGTTGCTGTTACAGGGGTCCTGACGGGAGAAGCAGCTGAGTGGGTGGCAGGCCTCCATGCTAACCATGCAAGGGAACTCGTGGACCTGGGACGATTTCTGGAGGCTCTTCGTGCCAGATTTGAAGACGAAACAAGCGCCCAGGTTGCAGAGGGGGATTTGTTTGCGCTTAAGCAACGGGGCGTACCAGCAAAGGAATATGTACAGGAGTTCCGAAAGATTGCGGCTCGGTTGGTGGGGTGGCCAGAACGTCTTCTGGTGCACCAATTCCATAAAGGACTAGACCGTGATTTACGGCAAGCCTGCGTGTACCGGGGCTTGCCCCCCAAGTTGAGTGTGTGGTACAAGGCAGCCATCGAATTGGACGTCGGTCTCCGAGAATTCCGTATACGGGGTGAAGGGGTTGCAAGTCAAGGAAAACGACCAGCAGAACGCACACAAACACCCAAGGAGACTAGACCGAATGCTGGCTCCGGCTTGGGGGAAAGGATCCAGCGGCCTGCGTTTCGTTGCTTCAGATGTAATCGCCTTGGTCATCGAGCAGCCGACTGTCCTCATCCCATGCCCCGTAACTTGGACCAAAACCCCCCTCCTAGAGCTGTGTTGAGAGGCAGAGGCCGACCAACATCCGAACGGTCCCAAATGACTCGAACATCCTGTATGGAGAGGGATCCCCTGGCTACAGATACTAAGAAAGTGGTGGCGGAAAAGTTCCCGATTGCGGCTGGGGATAGTGATGATGACGATGAGGACCCACATGACCCGATGGTGAGCGACCCCATCCGACCTTTTGTGGTACCAGTCGTACTCCGAATCCCACGGGCCACCACTGGACGCCGATATGAGGCATTGATTGATTCAGGGTGTACTCGTTGTTTAATTCGTAGGGCGATAGTTGACGAGCTTGGGCTGCGGGTTGTGCGGTTGAGAACCCCTATTACCTTTGAACAAATGGATGGTTCATTGCTGGGAGGGGCACCAGTGACTCATATAACAGAAAAGGTGCACCTCGATATTGGGGAGCACACCGAAACTATTCGGTTTATTATAGTGGAGAAAATGTTAGAACCAGTGATTTTAGGATTAGCATGGTTGGACAAGTGGGCTCCTACGATATGGTGGGAAGGGGGTTTTCGCAAACTTCGATTACCGTTGGGACCTCCCCCTACCAAGGAGGAAAAGGAGCCAGCAGGGGGAATAGAAGCAGAGAGCCCACCAGTAGACACGACGTATCCTGATGTGTATAGGGATCTCGCCAGAGTCTTTAGTGAGGAGGAATGTGAGACCCTGCCCCCTCACCGGCCTACGGATTGCAGTATTGAGTTAATACCCGGGGCGAAGCTACCCAAGCCCCGGATGTATTCAATGACACAACCCGAACTAAAAGAATTACGGAAATATATAGACAAGAACTTGGCCCGGGGTTTTATCACACCTAGTCGATCAAAGATGGCTGCCCCTGTCCTGTTTCGTGGGAAGAAAGACGGGGGTTTACGCTTATGCGTTGACTTCAGAGGTCTCAATGCAGTGTGTGTGGAGCCCCTCTATCCACTTCCCTTAATGAAGGACCTGTTAACTGCCCTAGCCACCGGTCGTATCTTTACGAAACTCGACCTACGCGAAGCGTATTATAGGATACGAATCAAACCAGGGGATGAGTGGAAAACAACATTCAATTGTCCCTTGGGAAGCTATCAGTTCCAGGTCATGCCGTTCGGACTACAGGGCGCCCCTGCGGTGTTCATGCAGTTCATCAATGAAGTGCTGCATGAACATCTGTACAGGGGTGTCCTTGTATATTTGGATGACATCTTAATTTACACGCAAACTGAAGAGGAACATATATCTCTGGTCCGACAGGTCTTAGACAAATTATTAGCTGCTAAGCTGTACGTGAAACTATCCAAATGTGAGTTTCACAAAAAGAGGATAGATTATCTAGGCTATCGAATATCAGAGAGCGGGGTAGAGATGGATCCCAGAAAAGTCCAGGCAGTGCTTGAATGGCAGGCCCCTAGAACCAGAAAGCAATTACAGAGCTTTCTAGGCTTTGCAAACTTCTATCGGCAGTTCATTCCCAGATTTGCTGAAATAGCCCTACCACTAACAGATCTGTTACGGACCAAACCGGCCACAGCTAAACCAAAGCCGGGACAAGCGTTGACGTGGTCGTCAGCGTGTCAAATGGCTTTCGAGCAGTTAAAAACACTCTTTGCTCAAGAACCAGTACTCAAGCATCCAGACCCAACGCAGGCATTCGTAGTCCAAGCAGATGCTAGCGACGTGGCTATAGGAGCAGTACTCCTACAAAGAACACAGCAGGGAGGGTTACAACCTTGTGCCTATACGTCTAAAAAGTTAACCACGACAGAGCGGGCATGGGCGATCTGGGAAAAAGAGGCATTCGCGGTCCGTTGGGCGTTGATGACATGGCGACATCTCTTGGAGGGGGCGTCTCATCCTTTTGAGGTATGGACGGACCATAAAAACTTAGAAGCCTTACAAACGCCCAGGCGACTATCTCCCAAACAGATAAGGTGGGCACAATATTTTCAGCGTTTCTCTTTCCGGTTGCGGTATGTTCCTGCTGGGAAAAACTTCCTGGCTGATGCACTGTCCCGGATGCCACAGTATAATAGCAAGCGAGAGGAAGTGATAGAACCTCTAATTGCACCTTCCCAAACCCTATTAAGACTTACAGAAGTAGATGGTCACTTACGTACCGAGTTTAAAACAGCTTTACAACAGGATCGATGGGTAATCCAAAACCCCTCTATGGTTAGCTATAATGATGGAATAGCGTGGAGGGAGAATAGAATATATGTTCCAGAACGTTTACGGAACGTAGTGTTATGCAGGTGCCATGATGCCAAATCAGCAGGCCATTTTGGGTATTTAAAAACTCTACACCTTGTGAGGAGGCAATTCTGGTGGCCACGAATGCGTAAGGACATAGAAACATACGTAAAAGGTTGTACAACCTGTGCAACCGCCAAACCCTGGTCTGGACGACCGTAAGGACTATTACAGACAGTCGCGAATCCTAGCAGGCCTTGGGAAGAGATAGCTATGGATTTCATAGTAGATCTCCCCCCTAGCCATGGCCACACTGTAATTTGGACGGTGGTAGATCTGTTTTCGAAACAGGCCCACTTTGTGCCATGTAAAAGCATACCATCCGCGCGACAATTAACCGAACTCTTTTTGCAACATATCTATCGTCTCCATGGAGCACCTAAGAGGATTATATCCGACCGCGGTGTTCAATTCACCTCTAAGTTTTGGAGACGATTTGTCCGTTTAATTGGGTCCTCTCAAGGGTTAAGTTCAGCATTCCACCCGAGCACTAACGGGGCGGCTGAACGGGCCAATGCCATGGTCGAAAGATATATCAGATGCTACGTTTCATACCAGCAGACGAATTGGTCAGGACTCCTGCCTTTCGCCGAAGTGGCATATAACAACATACCCCACCGCAGTACTGGGTTCTCCCCTTTCCAAGTAATATATGGCCGAGAGTTTTCAGCCATTCCAGAGTTAGATCCCCCTATGACAGACGGTGACACGCCACGCAGTTGGGCCGATAAAATTAGTAATGTATGGCCAAGTGTAAAAACAGCATTACAAAAGGCAGCAGACGAGTACAAAAAATATGCAGACAAGAAAAGAGACTCTCTTCCTGGACTCCACCAGTTGAAATTCTTTGGCTGACGAGGTCAATAGCATGTCTTCCGTGTCTGAATTAGTGGGACTGGCTGATGTGATGAGGCGAAGCAGTTCTGTAGGTAACCTGGCATTAACGTCATGTAAGGCTTTATAAGTAATAACACCTTGAATTGGACCCGCAAGTAAACAGGCACCAGTGCAGTTCGTGGAGGAGAGGTGCTATGTGCTCTTCTCTAGACATCAGTAGGCTCATGCGGCTGCATTCCACACATCTGTTGAAGCTTCCAGAAACTTTTTAAGGGTATCCCCATGAAAAGCGGATTGCGGTAGGTCAGATCAGGAGATGACCAGGGCATGAGTGACCAAGAAGAAGGCCTCCCTGTCCAGGAAGGGGCCTATCCAGTATACAACATGAAGTTAGGAAAAGACCCAATTTCTGGCTGCCATCTGCTCTTTGAGCAGGAGTTTTGAGAGGACATCCAAGTTACCCAGCAATTCTTTCTGAGGTAGTGCAACCCCACCAAAGATGATAAATTCCTGGACACAACCACTCCACCTTACTAGGGTTCAATTGAAATCTTTATCCCCCATTCAGACCCCCCGCAGCCTCCAGGCACACAAAAGGGTGTCCACTGCATCACTTTTGGTCTTAATAAATCCAGCTTTATTTCAACAAATATGAATGCTTACTAACATTTATTGATAGCCAGCTAAATCAATACTTTATATCCAAAAGCCCCTCACCCCCATTATTTATTCATATGGGAGACATTTTACTGCATAGTTAGTTTATTTTTTCAGCATTTTGCTTATGTAGAGGAGCATGCCTTCTAAAAAAGTTTCCTGCTGAGTTCAACATACAAAGAAAGGTCAAAATTTATTCTCCTTTGTCTCAAACTGCAAGACTCATATGGATTCAGGTCAGTGGTGGAATTCAAATTTTTTTACTACCGGTTCTGTGGGCCTGGCTTGGTAGGCGTGGTGTGGCTTGGTGGGCGTGGCAGGGGAAGGATACTGCAAAATCCCCAATCCCTCCCCACTCGGGGGCCAGTGAGAGGTGGTATTTGCTGGTTCTCCGAACTACTCAAAATTTCCACTACCGGTTCTCCAGAACCTGCTGAATTTCAATCCTGAATCAGGTTCTATGAATGCAGGTCCTGATTGTTAGGAAAAAACTTCTTAAGAACAGTCTAGCATTGGAAGCAGTTACCTAATAAAATAGTTTCTGTTCCATGCATATGTTCAGAAATTAAGCAGCCATCTGTCAGGGCTACTGTAAAATGAGTTTCTATAGAGTCAAGCATTAGACATGACAGCCAAAATCATTCCTTGTAATTTTATATGAAATATCCATTTTATGCATTTTGCTATTGAATATATTCAAATGTGTAGTAAGAAAATAAACATTGCCAAAAAAAAAAAAAAAATCGATCTCCTAACTCCAAACCAAACTTTCAAGAAAAAATTATAGGCGCTGGTATAAAATACACTAACATTCTTGATTTAGCACACTTCAGTGGAAACAATCTAAATGGACTTCATGTGCAAATACAAGTAGTTCCTGATTTATAACTGGCCGATTTGAAATTACGAGAGACCTCTCTAGGTCCACTTATGACTCAGATAAAGTTAAATATAAAGTTCATACACCAGTGTCGTGTCCCCCGACTCCTCTGTCATGTGATCGCATTTTGGGCAATCAGCAATTTCCCCCATTTATAGTCATTTGTAGAATCCCATGGTCACATGACCACAGAAAAGCCTGTCCTTTTCACAAAATGGCTTCTAAATTAGACAGTTACCAGAAGGCAGATTGTTCAGGTTACTTTTTGCTGCCTTCCATAGAGCATTTTGTTAGTTTGAGAGGTTGGGTTTTTTTCTTTCTTTCTTCTGGGCAGATAGACATACCTCCAGAAAAAATCTTGGGCTGCAGCTATGCACCATTTTAATTTTTTAAAATAATGTCTTTGGGTCCTATGTGATCAAGAAGCCTTTTTAAAATAAAAGTCATATTAATTGCTGATGTTTTGTGGTAAATCAGTTCTCTAACTAATATTTTTCTCCAAACATTAAAAATCAGATGAAGCAATAGGCTTAATGAACAAAAACGTTTATAAAGCCTTAGTGGCCACATGCACTATTTTGCATATACCTCAGCTCCAAAATGGCCACACTATTGACTTCATTTGCCATTATTTCAAGGGGATTAGTAGTTGGAAGATGTTCCATGTAAAATATTGTAGGTTTTCTAAATGCATCTTTTGACATGATTCTATGACTACAAAGTCGGCCTTCTGGTTCATAGTAGCAACTTATTATTTAAATATATAGGAAGTAGCTTTTCCTTTTTCAAAGTATCTCCTACACCAGGGGTCCCCAACCTTTTGGACTTCAGGGACCACCAAGTTCATAATTTTAAATCCCGCGGACCACTAATACGAATCCAGCGCGCCGCTTGCTGAAGCACATGGACTCCCAGTACTGGATGGGGTCCTTCAGGCATTCCCTTCTCTCTTTCTCCCCCTCTATCTTTCTCTCTCTCTCTCTCTCTCTCTCTCTCTCTCTCTCTCTCTCTCACTCACTCACTCATTCTCACTCATTCTCTCTCCCCCACACTCTCATTCTGATTCTTTTTCTCTGATTCTCTGTCTCTTTCACATTCTGATTCTCTCTCATTCTCTCTGCCTCTTTTTCTCTCATTCTGTCTCGTTCAGTCTCTGTCTCTGTTTCTCTCTGTCTCATTCTGATTCTCCCTCATTCTTATATTCTCTCTCTCTCTCACTCATTCTCTATCATTCTCTTTCCCCCACTCTCTCATTCTGATTCTCTCTCTCTCTGATTCTCTCTTTCATTCTCTTTCTCTCTCCCCCCCTCATCTTTCTCCCACTCTTTCTTTCTCTTTCTCTCTCCCACTCAGAAATTCTCTCTCTCTTTCATTGTCTCCCTCATTTTCTTTCTTTTCTCTCTCTCATCTCATGGGCCAGTCAGTGTCTTGGGGCTGAGAGGAAGTCAAGCATCTCCCCAAGAGACCGAGGTACACGGAGCACCAACAAGGGCCAAAAGAAACGGCCGCAAGAGACAAAGCTTTGCTCCTGCTCTGGAATATGGAGCGAATCTCCATCCCCCACCCTTCCCTTCTCACGCCAGGCGAGGAGTGACTGGGAAGGGAGGGCAAGGGGCAGGGACAGCCACTGGTGGGTTCAGCCAACAGAAAGCTACAGCGAGGAACAAACAGCCTGGGGTTGCCGCCACACGTTGTTCGGCCCACCTCCACCGCCAACCCCCCTTGCACCATTACTCATTCCAGCCGGCAAGGGCTGCGCTGCAAAGTTGTAAGTTGCACGAACCTCCCTCTACAGTGAAGATTTACAGCCCTACCATGAGCTGCCTGGCCAGTCCCATATTCCAGAGCTCTAGTCACAGGACTGGCCATTCTCATCCCGGAGCAGCTCCTCCACCTGGGTATGGTCCACGGACTACTAGTTGGTGACCACTATCCTACACAGATAATTCAGAGGATGTTCATTTTGAAAATGCAAAAGAAAGTAACAGTTTTCTATTGCCCAATACTAAAGTAGAGAGTTGATAATCAAAATTTATCTACATTCTGAAGTTCATGACTATCATGAAAAGAATTGTTGCTTTTTTCTCTTGAGTAGTGAAGTACCCTTTCAGCTCAGTAAATAACTTGGAGAGAGAAAGAAAATATTTCGTGGACATCTATAAGAATAATAGCCACTAAATGGGAAGGAGTTAGCTATCATTTGACCTTTACAAGCCATGATCTTATTTCTGTCAGTTTTAGAGGGTATCTTTTTCAACTATATCTGAATGGTGGTCCAAAAGTTGAGAACATGGGCAAACTTCCTGACAGAAATATCATTGCTCAATTAGCAGGTCAGAATCGAATGCTTATAGAGAAAAGATTATTTGGCAATCTCATGAATATTGCACAAGTTTAAGGAATTTGTGCAATAAAACAAAATTCCCTCCATTCTGACCAATATTGGCATTCAGTATTTTGTGGAATCATTTTTATGACTGTATTTGTATTATCCACTTTTATGGACATTTCCATTTATTTTTACTGTATAGATTACTTTGTTTTACATATAAACCAAATGAAAATAATTCTTATAATATTTTGGCAACATGCCAATTTGAGTTTTGAATCAACATAGTTTTCTGAAGTGTATGTTATTTTTGTATTATATGTCAAATTACAATAGTTCTCTTCCAAGAGTCAAAATGGCAATTTATAGTTTTCCAATAAATACTTTAGAGATAGTTATAAATGAAATCTTAATATATTTTTGATGGGCATGCAATTTAATAAATACTATTTTTAAAAGATTAATTTAATAAACTGCAAAGATGGTAAATGATTCAAAAACAAAATACAATAAAAAGTTTGTCTTGTTTCATTTTATTGCTATGCAATGTATCAGAGAATGACAAAATTATTATCTGATGAAGTTTACTATTTTGTTCATTGAATAATCATAGTTGGATCCAGGATAGACTAAGGAGAAAGCTCTGTAACCTGGGAACATCCTTCCCAGTGAAATTAATTGTATTATTAGACAAACTGCTTCAGCAGCTGGCAAAACAGCAGGAACACGTCGATTCTGCTTCCTTGGTTACAGGGAGTGATAGTGTACTTGACCTTCAGAGGAACAGGGTCATGGGGAGGGCATTTTTAAATAATTCTGTCATTTTATCACTGGAATCTTTGTAAATGGAGTTCAGATACAACCTTTGGGAGCAGAATAAAACTGATGTCTTCAGTTTTCTTCAATTGTTTTGCCCAAAGATCTTTGCTGAGGAAAAATGTAAATAAAACTGCAGAACGATTTGACACTGTAAGTATTAGAGTCTGTCTAGTTTCAAGCATGAAGCAAATAATTCTACGATTACTAGGGATAAGATTCTTCTTTAGATGAATATATAGAATATATAGGTAGTATTTGTTTATGCATTATCTTAATAATTTTTTATTAAATGACATTTTACCATAATTTAAACTGGTAATAGATTATTAATATTTTTACCAAATGAATGGATTTATTAATCAGGAATATTTTAAGTGTTTAGAAAAGGCCATTATTTTCATACTGATTTTAACTAACAGTTTTAATCATAATTCTCATTTATTGATATATTTTACTGCTTCATATCCTTTATATGGTAAGCAATGTTCCTTAACACATACTGTTAATTCATACTTTGTAACTATTTTTATAACAATCACAATAATTATTAACATTGTCTGATAAAATACATTACTGTATTTGATTTTGCATTATTGAAGTCAGATTATTATTGCATTCCTTAAGAATAAGTCTCATACTAAGCAAACTACGTGCTTTCCTATTTCAAAATTATCTAATGCAGTCTTTCCAAAATTAGTACTTTATAAAACTACTCTTGGCCATGGTGGCTGGGAATGATGAGAGTTTTTCTTAAAACCATCTAGATAGAAGCAAGTTGCCAAAGGCTGTTTTAGACTAAGGTATATAAAGGTGAACTAGTAAGAAAAAAAAATGTTTGTTATATTCATCATATTAATGCATGCATACGCACACATAATACAAACTGTTTTAAATTAAAATTTAAAACTAAATCCATATATTTGCATATTTTATTTCAAAGGTCAATTTTTTAACAGAGCTAGATATATATTATTGCTTGTGGCAAATTATTCTTCAGCGGCACATCTGACATTTCTTGTATTTCATGTCCATTTCAAAAATGCCATGCAACTTTCTGAATGAAAAGTACTTGTGCTTTTTAACCATCTTCTCTTCTGGGGAAAAATCAAAATTCCTCTATAAATGGCAACTTTAATACAAGTTCATATATTTGTATCATTGGTCTGTTTCTTTTAATTCAAAATGTCAGCAATATAACATCAAGGACCAAGCTGAAAAGATGCAAATAATTATCTATTCTAAATATCTTAATCTTGTAAGCCACCAAGAGTCACTTCAAAGCAAGATGGGCAGCAAAAAATAAATAAACAAATAATAAAATAAATAAATAAATAACCTTATTTTGTATAAAAACATAGACTATAGTAGACATTTTCGACTCATTCTGTGATACTTCCAATCTATTTATTTTAAACTTAAATATTTTTAGATAGCATTTCATGGAATGTTTTTTGAGATTGTTGTTAATTGTATTTCTAGTTAAAATAAGTTAGTAAAAGACACATATTATTTGTGTTTAAAGTAAAAAGATTTTGCTTGGAACTGGATTTTTCTCAATATGTACAGTACTACAAATAGTCATTAACTTATGACTATAATATCATAAGCCATAAATCATAACAACCATAAAATAGTTCACCCACATGACCCAATTTTATGACCTTTTTTATGGTGGCCATTAAAAGAATGCAGTTATTATAAAGTAACTGCCATGAGCATTAAGTCAACACTGTGGTTGTTAAGCATACCGATAATTTGTTACAAGACAGTTTTGCTGAAAACCAGAAGTAAATGCCAGTTTCAAGCAAAACTCAACATGGGACCATGGGACACTGCAGATAGCTGTAAATGTGGGCGGGCTGCCAAACATCTGACATGTGATCACATGACCATGGGATGAGAGTCTTGGAACTTCAGAAGTGGCTCATAAATACTTTGGGGGACTCTGTCATAACTTCAAACTTCGCCTAACGATGTGATTTGCTTTTTGGACATAGTAACTTGCTTTATAAGTTATGGCAGAAACCCGAAGACCAGCTGACTAGTGCACATGTGTGTGCCAGCCAACTGCTCTCACGCCGGCCAGCTGGTCTTCAGGTATCCGGTGCGCATGAAGACCAGCTGGCGAAGACCAGAAACCAAAAGAGTAGTGATGGCGCGCGTGCCCACAGGTTCGCCATTACGGCTATATAATTGATTTCTTTTTGACATTTATATGAAAGGATATTAAGATGATTCATTTGAATATTTGAGTGCTATGTATTTTTTTTAAAACACATGATACAGTTTACTTCAAAAAGTAATGTAGTGTGTGACCCAGGAAGTCCACACTCCGCTTGCTTGCTTGTATTGTCATATGTATATCATTTGAATAAGATATTTTTTTAGGCCTTCACGTGAACATGAAGATAAATTTTGATAGAATGTCAAGATTGACACATAATACCAAACAATGGACTCATCTTACTGCATGAACTTTAGGTTTGTTCATTCTGTCTTCCATGTACTCCCTTATATTATTATAGCAAACCATTGCTTATCATGATATCTTAAGTAGATATAGATGCCACACCACTGAAATATAGAAAGAAGTCTGTTAATCCCTAACTATTTCCATCTGAGTTGAACTATTAAATTGATCACATTTATCTATATAAAATAATGTTCCAAATAATATTCTCTTGGAAGTGTTTGGAATTCCCCTTTCCTATGATTCTGTTCTAAGAGACAACTAAAAACATACCTCCCTTCAGTTAGAAAGGAGATTGATGACTAATGTCTCTTAACTTGCCATCTTCTTGGAAATGACAAATATAGTCAGTAGGATATTTAAATTAAGTAAGTCTTATTTACAAAATGAAAAAGAAAGAGTTTATTAATCTTCTGTAAGGCCTTAAAGTCCTGGGCGTCACGATGTGGAGTTGAGTCAGTACATTGGATAGATCTGACAGATCTGTTTTTACCCTGGCTGCTATTTTATGTGTCTTTTTAATTTTTTTTAAAAAATATTTTAGATGCCCAGTCATTAATTTGAGATGGGCAGCCATCATTATTTATTTATTTTGTATCCCACGTTTATTATTTTTTGCAAATAACTTAGGATGGCAAACATCCAACATACCTTCTTCCTATTTCCCCTTAACAACAACCCTGTGAAGTAGGTTGGACTGAGAGAGTGACTGGCCCAAAGTCACCCAGCTGGTGTTTGTGGCTAAGATGGGACTTGAACTTAACGATCTCCCACTTTCCAGCCTGATGCCTTCAACACTAGACCAAACTGGCTTTCTATATAAATAAATACAAAACTTGTTATCAGGAACTTGTCCACAACCTCTATTTTACATGTTATACTATGTTTGGCAAACTTCTCTCATTCAAAATATTTATCAAACATCCTTAGTCTATGTCATAGGAGACCCTTTATCTTTATGTATAAAGATGGTGCAGTGGTTATAATGCAGTATCACAGACATACGCTGCCTACAGCCTCGAGTTGGATCCTAACAGGATTCAAAATTGACTTAGCCTTTCATTCTTCCAAGGTTGGTAAAATGAGGACACAGATTGTTGGGGCAATATGCAAATTATGTTGACATTGTAAACTATCCAGAGAGTACTGTAAAGCATTATGGGACGGTAATGCTTTGTCCTCCTCTTTGAAGAAAGACTTCGAAACGTTCCAACACAAGAATGATTTTACCTATGCCCCTAGAGGAAATAGAAACAGTTTCACAGGACTTGAAGTGTCTTTTTTTTTTTTAACGGACATGGCATATAGTCACCCAAGATCAGAAAGATCACTTGGTTTCTTTTAGCTGACAGCTCAGTAAATATTTGTATAAGGGTTACCAAATTTCTTGTAATTGCTGTTGTTGCAAGACAGTTAATTATATAGCAGTCTTGTTAATTTGTTTCCTCTAAGGTGATTTGTATTCCTTTTGGCTTGGTTGGTTGGTTTTAATGCTCTTTATTTATTCTTCTGGTTGCTTTAATACAGGCAGTATTTTAGTTTTATCTTCTATGCTTTATCTTCTGACCATAAACTTAATTTTAAAATAATTATAATTTTAATAATTATTTAATTATCCATTTATCTTAGCTGTTGCATTGGGCTGTAATATATTAAAATGTGCTTGATACTTTGGTCTCCGAGGGCATATAGCCTTCAAATAGTTTACATTATTACCTTTAAATAATACTTCTTTTTAATCAATGCCACATATATCCTTATCTTCACATCCTTATCTTTACATCAAAAGAGATAGGTAATTGAATTCCATTTCCTGGATTCCCTATTAAGAGAATGGTAATGCATGAAACAGTTTTATTAGTGCACTGTGTCTGAAACTTTTCTTTCTGATGGAAGGTTCTAGTCTACAATGCAAAAATAAAATGACATAGATACCACATTCAGCATACCAGCTTCTCTTCTGAATCCCTTAGAGCCTGTGGAACTGATTTGGAAGGCATTCTTTGGAGTTTGGAAGCAAAATAAGTGCCTTATAACATGGAGAATCTTGAATGTGCACTGTGCTGTACATTTCCCCAATCAAATGATTTCAATTATTTAATAAAATATTAAGTTATATAATATTCATTGTAAAGTATTTTTTCATAAATCATTCTAGGTCCAAACTGTCCAGTCAACCTTATCTGAAACTCCAGTGATGACCAGCCCTTCCCAGCGCATCCAGATAATCTCCACAGATTCCACTGTATCATCACCACAACGTATTCAGGTATAGACTTGTCTTCTAAATATAGTCTGTTTCATCTCTTTCTGCTTAATATGTAGCATCAAATAACAGAGCATTTTAATTTAATTTTTTTCTTTTATATAATAATTTCAAACCTAATATATAATTTTATAGTTATTGTCAGCATTCTGATGCTGCCATAAAAAGGAGGAGACGAGGCTTGACTTTTCACCTACTTATTTTCTCTGTAGATAATATCCCCTAGGAGATGGGATGGGAGGGGGACATTCCTTTGGGTTGAGGTCGGAAGCTGGGGAGACTGACTTGGAAGATGGCCAATGAGAAGATGAGAATTGGGGAACGGAAAGGGAAGGATTTGGGGGTCAGAGGGTTAGTATCGGCTACGATGAAGTCGGGGCCAGATCTGTCGTACTCAATAAATGGAATATTTCAGCAAAGATTAATTGTTTGGGAGTGCAATTTATTTGAGATGACATCGAAACCTGACAGTTATTTAGTAACAGTGTACAAAGAGCAGATTTACTATGAGAAAGTGATCTACTACTTGAGAGGTTTTATTTTATTATTGGAACTATGTTTTTGTAAGCATCTTGTGGGAGAGCCTTCTTTTCTATGTATGTACTGGTGGACAATACATGTTTGAAGACAGTTTCTTGTTTCATTTTGAGTAATCATGTACATATTCGAAACACCTGTTGATAGAATCTTTCCATTTTTACTGTAGCATTTATTTCTTTTTTGCATAACCTGCATCCATAATTTGGTAACAGGAAAAACAGCATCCTTAAATAATGGCATATAATTCTTAAAAGTGAACTTAAAGCTTTTTAAATTTATTTTTTTAATGTATTAAATTTATTCTCGCACAATAATGTTTTTGTTATAGATTGTCACAGATCAGCAAACAGGGCAGAAAATTCAAATAGTGACAGCAGTGGATTCATCAGTATCCCCAAAGCAACAATTTATACTTGCTAGTCCAGATGGTACTGGAACAGGGAAAGTAATACTAGCTACACCTGAGACTTCTAATACCAAGCAACTTATTTTTACTACCACAGATAATATTGTACCAGGCAGAATACAGGTAAACACCACAGTTAAAGAATGATACATATATTGGATATTCAGACTTAAGAACATGCAGAAAAATGGCTTTTACTTTAACTAATTAGCATGGGTCTATAAAATTTATATTCTAGTCTCCATATCATATTGCTAAAATACTATCAGCTCAACAAAAATCAGATGATTTCAAAACATAGAAATAAAACTAAAGGTGTGATTAAGATTATATAGATCAATATTGTCATATTATGCAAACAAGGCAAGAGGCAGTGGTTTACATTGTCTTGAGGCAATTAGTAGATGGCTGCCATGTGTATGAATCACTATAACTTTCCTTTACATTATCATGCCATCAATTACCATGCAAACCTTTAAGCCTTTTTCTTGCTGGCTATGCTATACTGTTATTTTTTTTAATAATTTTTCCACATTTCTTCCCTTTCTGCATGTTTATTATGCAGTTGCACAACTGTGGCACAGCTGTGTTTTATGTTTAAAAATTTGCAACATCTTTTAAATACAGTTTCAAATAGAAATTATACTACAAATTTTTAAATGTTTCATTTTAGATTGTCACTGATTCTGCCTCTGTGGAACGTTTATTAGCTAAAACTGATGTCCAGCGGCCACAGGTAGTAGAGTACTGTGTTGTCTGTGGAGACAAAGCATCAGGTAAGATGCCAAGTTACTTGGTTGAAAGAACACATTTGCCTAAACACTCACACAGAACTAATCTTTCACTGAAAGGCAGGTTTGGTGACGATAAAAACAGAAGAAACTTTTTTGGCAGAAGGGATTCTTCAAGAAAGTAAAAAAAAAACCTGACTTGTAATGGTGATATTGTTCATTTTCCATAGACTTCCTGGCCCCTAAATGCACATACCTTTTAGTCACATACGCAGTGAGAATATCTTCCAGAGCTCCCAGGAACTTTGCTGTGGTTCTCAGTAGAGAGGCGCAGCATCATGAAAATTGTATTGCCTAACAATGGAATTTCATGGGGTGCTGAAAGAAGCAAAGTGATACAATTAAACTAAAGAGACAAAATCTAATTTTTGAAGTACTGGTTTGGCCTCAGAGCGAAAGAATAGAAGATAATGTCTGGGAAGATTTTAGACTGACTCAATTAAATGTTTGAATACTTTTGGTTCCATGTTAAAAACCATTTGATTTTTTTAAAAAATGGACTTAAGTTCAAAGGAAGTAAGGTGAAGAGCACAAGACACACAATGATTTTGGCTCTGCTTAAAATAGGACAGAAGAAAGGATCACTAAACAATGAATACAACACATGTCCTAAAGAACAGATAGAAGCTTTCTTTCATTTTTGTCTTTTTGACTGAGTTTTCAGTTGGCTGATTCATTATAATAAAAACTAGGTAGGGAATTTTCAAATCAAGATGAGGCCATGAATGGTACCAGTGTAATTCTTCAATGTACTAATTTATTGGGTGCAGATTATTTCAGAAGGCGAATGCTGATTGTCTAGATTTTTCATTGGTCAGTTTGTAGATTTCAGTAATTTGCTTGATTGAAAGTTTTGCTTGTGTTGTTTTTGTGCAGTTCACAGGAATATTTCTCCTGATTGAGTTAATGCAAAAGACACATAAATAGTGACTTTTTATTAAAACCAACTAGCCATATCATCAGAATAATTTTTCTTCTTTCTGCTTGAGTCATAGCTCTTCAGTTATTTTCCAGAACAAAAGAAACTTGAGAATACTAGGGTAATACTAGTGCAATAAGTATTTATTTTTTAAAAAATACATCATGATAAAGCCGCTTGACCATAGCTAGTGAGCATTTTTTGAAGGAATAGGCAAAGAGCACTAATATAAATAAAGCCCCAGACAAGAATGAGAAATATTCAGAACTTTTTTCTCCTCATCCCCTATAAACTATCTGAATAAGGTTTGTCAAATTTTGCATTATCATAAACCCCAAGATGATAAATAAATGTGTATGTTGATAAATCTGAACAAGAAATAAATAGTGCTTTGAGTAATTAAATTGTAATTGTATATCAAATGGTACATTTATACAACAATGCAACTTTATAAAATATAATGTTTTCTTTAGGACTGAACAGTAAAGCAATCATATTTAAAACTATTTTTGTAATGGTTGGGTTAAGCTTGTTTACTTTTACAAAATTATTGAAAAATGGACAAAACTATTTTTGAGGTAGCCACTATTGTTGTATATTTATTTTGGATTCATATTGCTATTAATAGCAGTAATTACAAGTAGTCCTTGACTTACAACCACAATTGAGCCCAAAATTTCCATTGCTAAGTAAGACGGTTGTTAAGTGAGTTTTGCCCCATTTTACAACTTTTATTGTCATGGTTGTTAAGTGAATCTCTGCAGTTGTTATGTTAGTAACACAGTTGTTAAGTGAATCTGGCTTCCGCATTGACTTTGCTTCTTTGAAGGTCGCAGTAGGTGATTGTGTGACCCTGGGACACTGCAGCCATCATAAATACATGCCAGTGACCAAGCATCCAGATTTTGATCCCGTGACCATGGGGCTGCTGTAACGGTCGTAAGTGCAAAAAACGGTCATGTCACTTTTTTCAGTGCTGTTACAACTTCAGACAGTCACTAAATGAATGGGTTTACGTTGAGGACTACCTGTCTGCACAATCATTACTTTGCTTCAGCCTTCAAGGCAAAGTGGGAGCATATTTTGAAAGAATCAAATTTGCAGGTACAAGCCATTATACTTGCACCCTCAAATCTGGAGCCTTATCAGAATATGCTCCAGACAGGAATAAGTTCTGACAAGATTCTAGTTCTGTTTTCACAAGACTCATAACATTAACATGGAAAGCTAAATTTCAGTACTGAAGAATATATGTAGTTTAGAGTTAACTGTTAGGTTCTCATTGCCTTCTGAATTTGGTTGTTTTCCTGCAGATATTTGAATACCAAACTAGGTAACTAACAACCACTATGCGGGACAAACATGTAGAAAATTGGTAGAACGCATGATGTCATGGTGAAAGATCTTTAATTTCTCACAAATTCAGTCACAATTTCAATTGGGAAACTTGATATTTGAGATTGTCAAATCCAAAGATGTTAGGGATTCCTTGGGTACTTGACACATTGACAAATCAACCATCAACAGGCAGAGATAAACCCCATTTACATACAGATATCCTCAATTTACCAGCGATCACTTAGTGACTTTTTGAAGTTACAACAGCCTCTCCCCCCCCCCCAAATGACCGAGTTCCGAATTTCTGATGGCTGCCCCCCTATTGTCACATGATCATATGTTGGGCGCTCAGCAACTGGCCTGTATTTACAGCCATTGATAGAGTACTGCAAATGTCTGCATTTTATATTCATTTATTAATTTATATTTCATATTTATGAACTGCCCATGTCCCTCAAAGAGGGACACTGACTGGCATAAAATAAAACATTAAAATATAAAACGGCATATGAAAATTACACTGTTAAGGTTTTAAAATTAAAATTTTAAACATTATAAACATTTTCAAGGAGGCATGAATAATTAAATTCTGCTAAAAATTAGTTGACAAAGGTAAAGGGGGGTTTCTCATGACACCAACCAATCCTACGACTGTGGTCCTTTGAGCTCCCCATACAAAGGCCAAAGTCATGTTTTAACCCCATTTCGGAAGCCAGGAGAGTAGGGCCCGCTTCACCTCTGGGATAAGAATATTCCAAAGGGCGGGAGCAACGGCAGAGAAGTCTCTGTTCCTAGACCCTGCCAGTAGAGTTCTTTAACTGACTGGATCTGCAACATATCTTTCCTGTCTGATTGGGTGATACAGGCGAATGTGATGGGATGGAGCCAGTTCCATAAGTAGTGGCTCAATGCCATTTTTGCTGAAAACTCTGCACTTCTGGTTTCCAGCAAAAATGACCCATAGCAATAATGGGTTCTTTTTATGACCATGGCAGTTACTTAACGACTGACTCAAAAAAGGTCATAAAATAGTTCCAGTCACATACTGATCCACTTTATGTCTATGGTCATAAGTTGATTTACAAAGTTAAATTGAGGATGGTTGTAACTGTTCCATTTAAAAGATACCATCAAAAAATCCCCCCAAAAGCAGGAAATGGCATCAGATAAGCAATCAAGAAAAAAACAATATCCTAATTAAGGAACCATGGAAGAAGCTACACTGCAATCTAGACTGGCAGGGAGAATGTGTTTTGCTTTAAGTGACAGCATTAACATAACTTTGGCTGCTGGCTCTGTTAAAAGATTCATAGATTTTATTGCTTGGTTTTACAGTTATTCACCATTCTGAGTGCTTTCATGGTGACAAACAGACAAGGTATATGAATGAATGAATGAATGAATGTCATATAAATAGTCGTCAAGTTACGACCATTCATTCATAGTTAAAAGTTACGTTGACATTGAATGAAAGGACTTATAACCCGTCCTCAAAGTTCTACCCATTGCAGTGTCCCCACAGTCAGGTTAACAAAATTTGGCTGTTTGGTAACCAGCTCGTACTTAAAACAGGTTGCAGTATCCCCCAGTCACATGATCACAATTGCCAATCTTCTCTGCTGGCTTCCCACAAGTAAAGTCAAAGGAGAAGTCAGTGGGGAAAGTCTCAAGTTGCTTGGGTAAGGCTCTTCCCTTCCCGGTTTTTCTTGACTATCACACACACCATGTTCTTCCTCCCCCTCACTTGCTCACCCCCACCAGCACCCTCCTTCCCCGGCTCCCTGAGATTACACTAGACATACAGCCATCAGCACCTTTCTTTCCTGGCCTCCCTGCGCTTACACTGCATTATAGCACATTCCCAACTCATGTGCAGTCTATGCTCAGCCGCCCCCTCCTTCTGCTTCCTGTTTATTAAAGGGAGGTGGAATTATGTTATGTTAGAGTTATGATAACATCTGGGACTATCTGAATTGCTGTTGCTAAGTGATAGGGTGTTGATACGTCACTCTTTACAACTTTATCATTTAGTGATTGCAATCCCAGCTCCAGTTGCCATCGAAACTGAAGGACTGACATATGTAGCCTCTAACTGGCTTACACACCAAATACATCTTAGTTTACTGCAATAATATAAAACAGTACTACTATGATGTAGAACCTCAAAAAAATCCAGGAAAGCCCTTTGAGTTATAAAAATGCAATTTTATAAAAATTGTAAGATTAAAAGCAAACTGACAGAACCATTGAACAGTGAGTATTGCATAAATAAAAATTGTTTTAAAATGTACTTTTTTATTGTAATCATCATAGTTTCTTAGATTTCCCCCCTCTTTTTTAAGGTCGTCATTATGGTGCTGTCAGTTGTGAAGGATGCAAAGGCTTTTTTAAAAGAAGTGTGAGGAAAAATCTGACCTATAGTTGCCGCAGCAACCAGGATTGTATCATCAATAAACACCACAGGAATCGTTGCCAGTTTTGTCGGCTCAAAAAATGCCTTGAGATGGGAATGAAAATGGAATGTGAGTCTACAGTCCATAACATGTTTCTTTTCTAACAAAAAATAATGGATAGGAGTTTGGTCATTTCTGTGATTAAAAATTGTTTCTATTGTTTCTATTATTCTATTATTGTTTCTATTATTACACTGTTTGCATAGTCCCAGTCAAACTGTTTGACATGAATCTTTGGCTGAGCTTTACATTTAAATCTTCAAATGTTCAGAGGTTTGTGCTGTAAATGAAACAGTAATATGTTTCAATTGCTATATTGATTGATGGAAATGTGATGATATTCAAAACCAAAATGATTATTCTGATTTGGGAAGAGTTTATATCTTGAATATGGTAGTTTATTTTAAAAAAACTAATGGACAAGCTGAAGGGATCAATTCTGACAGCAGAACTGGGGAATGTAGCTGTAGTACAGGGTAAAATAGAGAGTCTCTAGTGTTAAATAAATCACTAACATCTTGGTTGTTCAGATCAAGAACAAAGACAGGATGTGCAATGTCTGACTGGTACTAAGAAAGTCCAGTTGCTTTTGGAAAAGCATCTCTGAGACAATCATGAGCTGGATCATTGAGAATCTCCATAGACATAAACCCAAATTTGAAGTTTCAGGAGTTCCCTCCACCACGTGGTGATGTAACTGCACTTCAGGCACTCGGTAACTGGGCCACATTTACAGTTGTCTGCAGTGTCCCATGGTCCTGTGAATGTGTTTTACAACAGTTTTGCTGAAATCCAGCATTTACTTCTGGTTTTTTGGCAAAACTGTGCCCATAGCAAACCATTGGTTTGTTTAACAACTGCAGATTCATTTCATAACCACAGTGATTCACTTTTCAACTGCTGTAAAAAACATCATAAAATTGGGCTGGTAATGTAACTGATCATTTTCCAACCATCACAAATTATAACTGGGACTAACTTGTACTTGTGTCAGTTTCAGTTTACTTTACTTTACAAAGAATTGGGATTCTTTGGAAAAATGCTAAGAGTCACCAATACTTTGGCTGTTTCTGTATGTCCTTTGAATTTAACTATATTTCATAAATGTCTATCTAGTGTGATACACTGTTCAAGTTGGTTCACAATTGTTCACTAGTTAACTGATATTGGTATTAAAATTGATACCAGTTTACAATTAGTATCATTACTAATTGTTTCAGGGCTTTTCCCCTGCATTTAAAATGTTGCATTTATGCTTTATTTTTCTGAGACCACAAATAACATGGAAAAAGATTTACAATTATTTTTGTATGTAGTGTTGCATATTTGAAAATCGTTGCTTAATCTGACACAACCTGTAAATTTCTACTTTTTTGTTGTCATTGTTTATTTCTTTTTTCCTTTTTTTCTTGGTTGTGTTTTTAAATATCTGTTAAAATAAAATAAAGTTCTAAATAGTTTAGTGCCATTAGTATATTATAGAAAACATCCCCAGACAACTTTGTATCAGAACAGGGTACATGGATACAGGATGAAATAGTCAGTATATAGACTACACCTTTGGTTAAAATGAAGCTTAAATGTGAGCAAATGCTTTTAAGAATCTATGTGTATTTGTTGTGTTCTGATGTAGCTGTACAGAGTGAAAGGAAGCCTTTTGATGTACAGCGTGAGAAACCAACCAACTGTGCTGCTTCAACAGAAAAGATATATATTAGAAAGGACTTAAGAAGTCCTCTGATAGCAACCCCAACATTTGTTGCAGATAAAGATGGGGCTAGGTAAGTAATGAATGTGTCTTTAAAGCCCTTTTAGAGTTAAATATTTAAGTTGTGAAAACATTTGAATATTATTCAGAAAGTTACTAAATTAAACAAAAACTAGTTTTATTTCCTTTTGAATTGAAACACTATTTTTATTTTACTTATTAATTTTGTCCAACATTAAAACATAGAATAAATAATAATAAGTAAAAGGAACAAAAAAAAATAGTATGAGAAAGATTTCATTTTCATACACTCTTTTCATTCATTTTAGAACTATTTTCTTGTGTGTATAGGTATAGTATATCCTTGAGGATAAGACCATCCACAGATATGTAGATTCAAA
This sequence comes from Pantherophis guttatus, assembly GCF_059756535.1. Classification (NCBI taxonomy): domain Eukaryota; kingdom Metazoa; phylum Chordata; class Lepidosauria; order Squamata; family Colubridae; genus Pantherophis; species Pantherophis guttatus. The sequence continues at coordinate 228,001,923 of NC_142064.1, forward strand.
ATGTTCAAATCTTATTCTTAAATGGATTTATCCATGATGGTATACAAGCTATATATATGCTTCAAGAAAAAAATCTACTGTATATACTTGTAAATAAGCCCATCCAAATCCATTATTTTGAATGTATTTTGGCACCTAACATTCTGGACTTATATATAAGTATATACAGTATAATGCAATATCTAAAATATAAATTGTTACAGAGAGAGAGAGAGATCAGTGTGGGGTTTTGGTTTTTTTTACGGTGAGAACCATGTTAAGACTTGAACCTGGAATATACAGTATATCACAGAAGTGAGTACACCCTCTCACATTTTGTAAATATTGAAGTATATCTTTTCATGTGACAACATTGAAGAAATGACACTTGGCTACAATGTAAAGTAGTGAATATACAGCTTGTATAACAGTGTAAATGTGCTGTCCCCTCAAAATAACGCAACACACAGCCATTAATGTCTAAACTGGTGTCAACAAAAATTGAGAAAACAACTAGGTCTTTAACATCTCATAAAAGGCCAAGAAGACTGGGACCATTTAAATTCTGTACCAGATGAAGTTTTCAAATACTCTTCAAGGGCAACCCTCTGTAGAGTGTACTGCACTAGTCCAGTCAGGAGATTACTAGGGTATGAGTGACGATGAGCAGAGGCCCTTGATCTAGGAGCAGGTACAACTAATGTACCAGACAAAACTGCGAAAAGATCCTCCTAGCCACAAATGTATGTGCTTTACGCAGGCATCGTAAGTCCAGAAGGATCCCCACATCACACATCAGATATGTCTGGGGCACTGCAACCCCATCTACCACCAAAGATGGCATATTCCTAGAACTGTCAGGCCTCAAAACCCAATGCCACTCAAGTCTTGCCAGGGTTGAACTGAAGCCTGTTGTTCCCCATCCAGACTCTTGGCGGCCTCGGGCACTGGAATAAGATGTTCATGGATCATTTAATTCACCAGGACAGAAATATATATCAGTGTGCTGATGATACTTCACCCCATAGTGACAGAAGTGATTACTCAGTATCCTCAAGTAGAGCTGAATGGGAGTAGAGACCGCATTGAAGCCTGCAGCACCCCACACAGTAGGGGCCAAAGGCAGAATCTTTCCTATCCAATCACCAACTGGAATTGAGCTGGAAAAAGGAGGTGGGCCACCACAACACTGTACTGAAGGCAGCAGAGCGATCAAATATGGCAAGGATGGATGCATAACATTCTTCCTGCTCTTGCCAGAGATCATCCAAAAGTGTGACCAGTGCTTTTTCCATCCCTTACATGTGTCTGAATCCCTACTGAAAGGCATTCCGATAATCCGCTTCATCTGAGGTCCTCTGAAGCTGCTGCCAAACCACTTTCTCAACAATCTTCCCCAAATAGAGGAAGTTAGGTAGTGGATGAAAATTGTCCAGTACAGGTAGTTTTGTTTAACAACTGGTCACTTAAGAACTGTTCGAAGTTGCAATAGAGTAAAAAGAAGTTACTTTCAACCCATCCTCAAAGTTGTGATTGCTTCCCTCCCCCACCCCTGGGCTGGTCACATGAATGCATTTTAGGCACTTGGCAACTGGCTTGCATTAGCCACTGGTTGCAGTCTCATAGTCATGTGACCACAATTTGTAACTTTAGCCGTTTTCCAGCAGAAAACAGCAAAAGAACCACCCATTGGATATGATAGATTGACCACGTGTTTTGCTTAATAATTGTAAACATGGTTGTAAAATTGAGTGAGGCCATATGACCTGCTTAACAACCACAATTACCACCAAAATCCCAGGCTCAATTTTGGTGATAAATCAAGGACTGCCTGTATCATGAGGTCTTCTTGAGAAGGGGATAAACCAAGGCCTCTTTAAGGAGTATAAAGTATAAAGCAGTAAGAGAAGAATTAACCATTGCTAGAACCCACTGACACAATGCCCTGCAGGTTGCTTTAACAAGCCAAGAGGGACATGGATCTAAAGAGGGTGGATGTGACTGAGTTCACATCCTAAAGACCTGTCCCTGCTTTGCTGGAATTGTTTTCCTAGTCCTTCTGCCAGTTCAATATAATTTCTGCAAAAGCAAAACCAGAAAGTATTTTGATCAACAATTTCAGAAATCACAAAAATATGGATTGCAATGTTACTGTTAATGATGTAACAAAGGAATATTGTGGTCTTTATTAACATACTGTTGTTTTCCTTATTTTTATCCTCTTGAACAGATCAGCCAGTCTTCTTGATTCAGGGATGCTTGTAAATATTCAGCAGCCTTTAATACGGGATGATGGTACAGTGCTACTTGCTACAGATCCCAAGGTAGCCGTCCTTAGATTTAATTGCACAACTCATGTTTTCCTGCTTTTCCTAATTGCTGTCTTATTGTTTATGAAGAATTTATACATTAATAGATAATTTCTGCTTAGAAATATATTTAATATTCAAATCCTTGACTGATGTCATTTGGGACCAGAATTTCCGTAGCTAAGCTATGTGGTCATAAAGCTTGACCACACTGCTTAGCAATGGCAATCTCTGCTATCCTGATTGTTGTTAAACAGATCTCATGGCCATTAAGCGAGGCAACTTCCTGCTGGCTCCCTACAACCAACTCAATGGGGAAGCCAGCAGGAAGTTTCAAGTCCCAGGTAGCTATTTAGCAGCCCGGCAGCAAGGAGCATAGTGAGGCTTGGAGGATCTATGAGGGGGCAAGGGAGGTATGACAAGTCACAGGAAGAGCCTTGGTAGTACAGGGGTTTAAGGCACCCTGTTATTAAGCTTATTAAGACCAGCTGCCTGCAATTACTGCAGGGTTCGAATCTCGCCAAGGCTCAAGGTTGACTCAGCCTTCCATCCTTTCTAAGGTAGGTGAAATGAGGACCCAGTTTGTGGGGGCAATAAGCTGACTTTGTATAAATATACAAAAGGATGAAGGCTATTGCTGAGCACATTGTAAGCCGCCCTGAGTCTTCGGAGAAGGGCGGCATATAAATCAAAAAAAAATTTTTTTAAAAAAAAGAGTGCATAGTGGTATGTGAACTGCAAGGCGAGATTGCACACAGGTGCAACACAGGCCTGGGGAGGTAGTACACGTGGCTGGTGCACAAGGGAGTGCAAGTGGCTGGTAGAACATAAGTGCAGAGGGACTGGAAGATTTACCCCAGAGAATTGTAACTTTTCCTGTCGGCTTCCCCACTGACTTTCTGGGTATGTCAACAGGGAAAGTTGCCACAATCATCACATGATCATGGAGTGCTGCAACTGGTCATTGTATGACCTATTTGCCAAGATTGCAATCATATGGGTGCAAGGGTGCTGGGACAATCAGAACTCTGAGGACTGGTCATAACCATCATTTATTCCTCACCATCATAAGTTTGAATAGTCCCTGAACAAACGGTCGTAAGTTGAGTGCTACTTGCTCGACTATAGAATAGAGTATAGTAATGAAAAATAGGTCTGGCTTTATCAACCCCCTGATGTGTGTTATATTATTTGGTTGATATTATTTACATTTCCTAAACCTTTCTTTGTAATTTTATTCTCTTCATTTTAATTACTTTTGTATCTGTATTAGGAAACAGGCAGATTATATTTAAAGAAACTCAGCCATTTAATTCAAAGTGTTATTTTTATTTTTTTATTTTTTTTGTAGGCTGAGACAAGCCAAGGTGCTTTGGGAACACTAGCAAATGTTGTAACATCACTTGCCAGCCTTAACGAATCTCTTAATAATGGAGATACTTCAGAAATTCCACAAGAAGACCAATCTGCAAGTGAGATTACTAGGTATGTGCTTCATATTAGAAATGTTTCTAATTTGTATCTCTGACTATAAAAATATTTTTTCATTGATGAAACTAAAATATTATTGATAAAAGATATTGCCATTTTTGAAATTCATTCTCATGTTAGACTTAAGAATCAAGATAGCTGATATTTCTTAACACGGTTGAATATTGAAAAGTAATTAAGAACAGTACAAAAACAGAGTGTTGATTGTATGCTGTGTAAAAAAATAATTACAAGGGTACATATAGTATTGCAATGTCAAAGAATCCTGTTCACATTTGAATCCATTCCATTTCATTATTTTACACTCCCATTTCATTTATTCACATCAAATAATCAGTAAAGTATGCCTGGAAACCCTGGCAATTTTCTTAGAGCTGCAAATAACTTTCTGTTTGGGGGTTGATGATGTTATTGATTGATGGACAAGATTTCAGTGGTTTTATTTTATTTCTCACTGATAAATGTAATATAAGAACATATATGATGTATATATGATACATTATTCTTATTTGCAGGGCATTTGATACTTTGGCTAAAGCACTTAATACTACAGATGGTGCCACGGCACAGAATCTAGCCGATGGGATGGATCCTGCAGGTGGTGGAAATATTCATGTCATCAGTAGGGATCAGTCCACTCCAATAATTGAAGTTGAAGGACCTCTTCTTACAGATACTCATGTGACATTTAAGGTCTGTCTCGCACTGATTTGTTTTGGCAGAGCTTATTATTAACTAATTCCTTGTAAAAATGAGTTCTCATAATGTATAAAATCAAATCACATTACATTCTTAACGTGCTGTTGAAACAGATCAGTGTTTACTCATTAAAAGGATCAAATATAACTACCAAATGCGACCATTCTGTAATTTTTTTGAAAAAAATGTTCGCTCTATAGTGCTGCATTTTAAACTTCTGATTTTGAACCATTATATTTAATTACAGGTAGTCTTTGACTTACAACCACAATTGAGCCCAAAAGTTATGTTGTTAAGCAACACATTTGTTAAGTGAATATTGCCCATTTTATAACCTTTCTTGCCACAGTTGTTAAGTGAATCCCTGCAGTTGTTAAGTTAGTAACACAGTTGTTAAATGAATCCGGCTTTCCCATTGACTTGTCATAGCAATAGCAATAGCGCTTAGACTTATATACCTCTTCATAGTGCTTTTACAGCCCTCTCTAAGCGGTTTACAGAGTCAGCATATTGCCACCAACAATCTGGGTCCTCATTTTACCAACCTTGGAAGGATGGAAGGCTGAATCAACCTTGAGCCGGTGAGATTTGAACTGCCGAACTGCAGCTAGCAGTCAGCTGAAGTAGCCTGCAGTGCTGCGGGCTACTTTAACCACTGCGCCACCTCGGCTCTTATTCAGGTCATGCTTGTCAAAAGGTGATCACATGACCTGGGACACTGCAACCGTCATAAATATGAGTCAGTTGCCAAGTGTCTGAATTTTGATCATGTGACTAGGTCGTAAGTGTGAAAAATGGCCATAACTCATGTTTTTCAGTGCCATTGTAACTTCAAATGGTCACTAAATAAACTGCTGTAAGTGAAGGATATCTGTTTTCCACATTATCGTTGTAAATTGTGACCCCTAACTACATTGAAGCACTGCAGTTATTTAAAATGCAAATAATTCTTTTTCAATAATACATGGTAAGGATTTTTTCAACTTCCATTTGAGTGAAAAACATTTTTTTTAATTATCAAAAATATTGATAAAACTATGTGAATGTTTAAAGAGATGTTCATTCATTATAAAAAGGATGTGTTTTTTTCTGGTTCTATATTATATTGATTAATATAGCAGTGATTTTAAAATATATATATTTGTAATAAACTTCATGTTGTTCTCTTGTAGTTAACCATGCCTAGCCCAATGCCAGAGTACCTGAATGTGCATTACATTTGTGAGTCTGCATCACGGTTACTTTTTCTTTCCATGCATTGGGCCAGGTCCATTCCTGCTTTTCAAGCACTAGGGTAAGAATGTGCTTTCTTTTTCCATTGATAAATACTGTATGTATTGAATGGAATCTCTAAAATAAAATATTTCATTTGTTGTACTAAAGCAAATGCTGTAAAGGTGGTCCTCGACTTCTGACCACAATTGACCCCAAAATTTTCACTGCTAAGCAAAGCAGTTGTTAAGTGAGTTGTGCCCATTTTATAATCTTTTTTGCCAGAGTTGTTAAGCGAATCATGTAGTCGATCATGAATCTGGCTTCGTCCATTGACTCTGCTTGTCAGAAGCTTCCAAACCCAGGACCCCGGGACACTGCAAACATCATAAATACATGCCGGTTACTAAGCACCTGAATTTTGATCACATAACTGTGGGGATGCTACAAGCGCCATAAGTGTGAAAACCGGTCATAAGTCACTTTTTTTCAGTGCCGTTGTAACTTCGAACAATCGTTAAACAAGTGGTTGTGACTTGAGGACTACCTGTATTGAAGCTGCATTGTCAAGCTTCACAATTTTAGTTGTACAACATATGAAAAGCTATAATGAGTTAGACTAGATACACTTTTTTGCAAATTTCATTTGGCTTTCAATAAAACACAAAGGAAAAATATTAAGCTCAAGTCAAAAAAAGAACAAGAATATACAGAAATTAAACATAAATTACCCATTAAATAGTTTTTCAAAGGAAAAATAAAATTATTTGGAAGTCAATTAACATTATAAAATATTACATAAATCTAGGTGTGCAATTTGAATAATTAAGAAGGATAATTGCAGAAACTAGATCCAAAAACAAAGTTCAGGGTGCCAATTACAAAACTGTTTGTGTATCTTTTGATGATATAAAAACTATAAAAAGTAATTCAGTTTGAAAACCTTTTAGCTTCATTCATAACATTCCCTTCAGAGATCTTCTCTGATAGTATTTCTTTTCTTAAACCTTTCAGAAGAAATAGCATGTTTACCCTACTTTAAAAATGTATATATCTGTCCACGTTCCAATTTTAAATTATTAATAAACACCATGATTGTGTTAATAACTGCATATACTTGTAGTTGCTGAGAGGTACTATGAATGTATTTTGGCTTGTAAATAGTGATCCCAAATTATATCGCATACCTTGAGCATGTTAGGACTAAAACTAGGTTTTGATAATGCTTCTGGTGTTGGCCAAATTGTGCCAAAAATATTTTGTTTGTGATCAGGGAATGTTGTAAAGACATATGAAAGGTAAGAATTTGTATTTTGGTATTAGTGGCCCATTCGACTTCACTGAATGGTGATAATGGAAGAACTAGGGATTAGTTTGGGGAAAATAATTTGTGATGTAAACTAATGTGAACAGGGGGAAAATTATTCAATTAAATGATATGAATGGGTGGATGGGATTCAGACGATAAAAGTAATAATTTAGTAGTATAAATAGATAATTTAGAAACCCTGGAATGATTGGGAATGATTGATAATTTAGAAAAAATGTTGTTTGTTTGAATACAGGTTTAAGCATATGCCTATTAAATGATGATTTATTTGATTGTTTATGATGAATGACTGGGAGAATTACTGAAAGACCCATGAGTAATGAGAGGCTCTGATGTGACACAGAACAGTTTTGGATACTGTCAAGAGTGGAGCTTTAAAAAGTAGACATAGAAGAAAAGGAAAAAAATGAAATACATTAATGACTATAGGACAACTGTAGGAAAAGATGTCCTGTATGAAAGAAAAAGTATTAAAAAGTAGTTTAACCTCACAATAGAAACTGTGGAAGATGGGTATAAGATATTGAAAGATATAACAGAGTTCCATAGAAGTGAGTAAAATTATGCTAACAGAAAGTATAGAAAAGGATTACAGATTACAGATTAACAGAGTTGGAAGGGACCTTGTAAATCATCTAGTCCAACCCCCCACCCATGCAGGAGACTCTACACCAGTGGTTCTCAACCTTCCTAATGCCACGACCCTTTAATACAGTTTCTCATGTTGTGGTGACCCCCAACCAGGGGTGGGTTCTAATTTTTTTTACTACCGGTTCTGTGGGTGTGGCTTATTTTGTGGGCGTGGCTTAGAGGTCATGTGACTGAGTGGCCGTGGCTAGCTGGTCATGTGACTGGGTGGCCATGGCTATGTGTATAGGGACTACTCAGAGGGCTGAAAAAAGTCATTTTTGACTGGTCCTCACACTTATGACCATCCTCACATTTATGCCTGTGCAGCATTCTTAACAACCATGTCACTCATTTCACTACTGCTTCTCTTCAACATGGTATAAGATAGGGCAAAAAACGTAAAATGTGAGGACAGTCGTAAGTTCGAGGACTGGTCAAAAGTGCGAGGACCAGTCAAAAATAACTTTTTCAGCCCTCTGAGTAGTCCATATGCATAAAAGGATACAGCAATAGAGAGGGATAAAGAAGGGAAGGGAAATTAGAGTAGGAGTGAAGGTAAGAGAGGGAGGAAGAGAGGAGGAGAAGGAGAAAGAAAGAGGAAGTAGGGAGAAGAAGAAGGGGGGAAGAGAAAGTAAGTAAGAAAGAAAAGACAGAGGTGGTAGGTTTGAGGAGAAAGATTGCTGTACAATAAAAAAGATGAAAGGGAAGAAAGCCAACCCCAAACAAATATTAAGATATTAAGATAAAGAATGAATTGTTAAACTTTAAAGAATAAAAGAGAACAAATAGCAATAAATAGCAATAATTAGAAACACACATACAAACATACAACGTATTTTCTTTGAACAGAGTATTTGGCCGGTTCACAAATTTAAACAGTTGTAGGAGGTTAGCACCCACCCCTTTCCTAGAAGAATGAAATATTTTGGGAAATATTAAAAAGGCAGAATATTATATTTTCCTGTATGAGAAATGGAGAAGCATATTTTACAGACAAAGCAACTCCCACCTTCCTGCCCCCCACCCTTTGTTAATGGGCCAGAGGCAGAAACTCAATCCTTTGTCAAAGGACATTTACAACACAATAGCAACAGAAACTAACACAATGGGCCTCATCAAGCCATGTGATCCTGTCCACCATTAAACCATCTTTCCAAGCAGTCTCCATGTTTCCAGTGTCTTTTTCCCTACTTGGAGCAGAACCCAGAAGGATATTTCTTCCAACACAGTATTTAGTCAATTAAATTTACAATTTCTATATTTCCTTTTTACCATATTTATGCCTCATCTATTTTTTTAAAAAACCAATATTACCCTTCATCCTCATCTCTAATCTTAATCAAATTCAATTTTTCCCTTCTATTCTATATTATACCCCTTCTATTTTTATATCCATCTTCACATTGGTTAATTATGTAATTATGTAATACAGTTGTTTAATACAAATTCAACATTTTAATATAAATCAATTAGTTACATAACTACCTTTTTTGTATATTAATCAATATGAACATGAATATTCCAATTATTTCCATGCAATCCAATTTCTTACAAATCAATTAATTATATTTACCAATAATAATAAACCAAATAATTTCCCCCATATATTCCTCCAAACCACAACTTAACCATTTCTGCTTTCAACACAATATGCAATTAATAGTATCTCAATTATTAGAATTCCCTAGTTAAATAGAGCTTTTTTTCTTCTGTGTTTTAAAATCTTGAACCTCCTCTTGCCCTAAATTTCCCATTGTTTGCAGTTTGCATCTACCTTTTTTGGTGAGGAAAAAGAAATCTCTCTGCCTCATTTTGTCACGTTACAGCCAAGACCCTGCTTACTTTCAACTTTGCTTTTTCAGCATAGCTAGGGGGAAAAAAATCTGCTCCAGGAATTTACCTCTTTGCAGCTAGCTAGCAACAGAGCCCTCCGCAAAACAGCTGAGAGTAGGGCGGGTCTTTGAAGCCCGGCAGCAAGAATTTAAAGTTTTTTTCCCCTCTAGCCATTAGCTGGGACTCCGGAGGCAGCAATAGATTGGGAGTGGGTGGGGTAAGTGAACGGCGACCGGGCGATCCAGCAGAGGCAGAGGGTGAGGGTGAGTGAAGGCATGGGGGGGGTGAGAGAGGGCTTTGGCGACCCCCGTGAAATGGCCGTTCGACCTCCAAAGGGGTCGCGACCCCCAGGTTGAGAACCGCTGCTCTACACCATTTCTGACAAATGGCAGTCTAATCTCTTCTTGAAAGCCTTCAATGATGAAGCTCCCACAGGCAAGCTGTTCCATTGGTTGATTGCTCTCATTGTCAGAAAATTTCTCCTTATTTCCAGGATAAATCTCTCCTTGTTCAGTTTCCATCCATTATTCCTTGTCTGGCCTACAGGTGCTTTGGAAAATAGCTTGACCCCTTCCTCTCTGTGGCAGCCCCTCAAATATTGGAACTCTACTGTCATGTCTCCCCCGGTCCTTCTCTTCATTAGACTAGCCCAGTTCCTGTAACAGTTCTTCATATGTTTTAGTCTCCAGTCCCCTAATCATCCTGGTTGCTCTTCTCTGCACTTTTTCTAGAGTCTCAACATCTTTTTTATAGTGTGGTGATCAAAACTGGATGCAGTACTCTTGGTGTGGTCTTACTAAGGCTTTATAGAGTGGTATTAGTACTTCACTTGATTTTGATTGTATCTCTCTGTTAATGCAATTTAGGATTGCATTGGCTTTTCTGGCTGATGCTGCACACCGCTGGCTCATATTTAGCTGGTTGTCCACTAAGACTCCAAGATCCCTCTCACAGTTACTGCTATTAACCCTGGTTTCACCCAGTCTATATTTGTATATTTATATTTTGGTTTTTCTTGCTTGGTTTTTTATATTTTGGTTTTACTTTTCTCTACATTGAATTTCATTTCATTAGATAGGGCCAGTATTCAAGTCTGTCAAAATCCATCTGGATCTTGAGCCTGTCTTCTAGGGTGTTAGCTATTCCTGCCAGCTTAGTATCATCTGCAAACTTGGTAAATTCCCCTTCTATTCCCTTATCTAAGTTGTTTATGAAAATATTGACAAATACTGGGCCTAAGACAGAACCCTGTGGTACATCACTGCTTACTTCCCTCCATGTAGACTTAGACCCATTAAAGACTACTCCTTGAGTACAGTTTGTCAGCCGGTTGTGAATCCATCTGGTGGTGATGCTATCTATCCCACTTTTTTCTAAGTAGGTTGTGGTCTACTTTGTCAAATTCCTTGCTGAAGTCTATTACATCCACAGTATTTTGCTGGTCTACTAATTTAGTCACTATGTTAAAGAATGAAATAAGATTGGTTTGGCATGATCTGTTTTTAACAAACCTGTGCTGACAGTTAATTATTACTTTACTTATTTCTAGATGTTGGCAGATCTGTTTGTTTTATTCCCGGGTATTGATATTAGGCTGATTGGTCTGAGGTTTCCTGGGTCTGTTTTTTTTTTCCCTCCCTTTTTTGAAGATGGGAACCACATCAGCTCTTATCCAGTCCTCTGGTAGTTCCCCAGTGCTCCAGGATTTTTGAAAGATGTGGTGCAGTGGTTCTGAGGTGATCTCTGCCAGCTCCTTTAGATCTCTGGGATGTAATCCGTCAGGTCCCGGTGATTTGTATTCATGAAGATCAGACAGTATTCTCTTACCTTTTTTTTTTTTTTTTTTTTTTTTTTTGCTTATTTTAATTTTTATTTCTAGTGTGTCTTTTACAGTTACGTTTTTGGTAGATTGGGCCAAAGATCAATGCAAAGAATGAGTTAAGCAGTTCTGCTTTCTCTCTGTTGCCTGTTACTTCCTTGCCGTCTTCTCTTTTAGTGGACCAACAGTTTCCTTGATTTTTTTCCCTTGTTATTTATATATTGGAAGAAACTTTTTTTTTATTATCTTTGACTTTAATTGCAAGTCTTTGTTCATTCTAAGCCTTTGCTTTCCTGACTTCATCTTTGCAGATTCTGGCTGTCTACTGATATTCTGCCTTAGTTATGTGTCCCTCTTTCCATTTTTTGTACTTGTCCTTTTTGTCTTTCAATTTGTCAGAGAGATCTTTGTGCAGCCATGCTGGTTTCTTCTTGGATTTCTTCTTTTTCTTTCTCAGTGGTATTATGTTGGTCTGGGCTTTTATGATTGTACTTTTTAGGGTTTCCCAAGATTCTTGAGTTGTTTTCCCTTTTAGGATTTTCATCCAAGGAAACTTTCCCAAATTCTCTCTGAGTTTATAAAAATCAGCTCTTTTAAAATCTAACACTCTGGGGTCATTATATTCTATTGCTTGTGTTTATGTTATGTTTAATTCTAGTGTGACATGGTCACTCTCACCCAAGGTTCCTGCAATTTCAACTCTCTCTATCGCTTCTTCTCTGTTTGTAAGAATTAAGTCCAGTATGGCTGTCCCTCTAGTTCCCTCCTCTACCTTTTGGACAACAAAGTTGTCAGCTACGTTGGTTAGAAACAGGGTGGATTTGATTTAAATCAAGTTGATTTAAATCACTAGTAAAAAGGCTTGATTTAAATCAACTCGATTTAAATCATAAATTTTTTTTTGAAAAAAAAGTTTTTATTTTATGATCAGACAAATATACAATATAGGCAATCATTCGATATAAACATTTATAAACCCAGCCTTCAACCCCCCCTTCCCACCCCCCCACCCCCCCACCCCCGACTTCCCAGAACAAAAACACGGTATAAATTTTACCAAACATACGCTAAAATATGCTAACTTAATGCAAGATTTAAAACTCCCTAGTCCCCTTAACTCCCCTTCTACAAATTATTCATCAGCCTCCCTTTTTTATAAACTCAAAATAACATATAATCCTTTAGCCCTAAGAGTTTTAAAAACATTAACAAACACTAATAGATCATTCAAACCCTAAAAATCTCGTAATACATCTGTAAAATATTCTTAGTTCATTTACTTAATCATTTTACTCTTCCTCCTACTTTTATTCTCAAAATTCAAATATTCTAAAAATCTTAATACAACAATAAGTAAACCTTAATTAATCATTAATTGAATTTCTATATTTTCTTAATTCATTTACTCAATCATTGTAATTAATCATTAATAAATCAATAGTTAGACCAGAAAAAGTTAATCTTCCATTCTTCCTATCTTTCTGTATTTTTTCCAGTCTTTCTTCCTCCCTCCTACTTTTATTTTGAGGAGGTTTTGAATTTTAACTTGAGGTTGATGTATCTTTAAAACTTGTCCCTTTCTTGGAACCATTTCCTCTGATTTAGAGCCCCCATATCGACTCTTCTTGCTTATATAATCAGCCAGTTCATAGAACGAAGAATTGACTCGATAAGATTTATCAGTTTGCAAAGAAAAGTCCAAAACCTTTGGTCAGTTTCTACTTCTTTCTGCTCCAAATTATATTTTTGAAAAGTTCTGTCAGTTAATTCCAAAAGGAAGAAAGTTTGAAGATTCTTGAGAGCCAGCCAGTTCCAGCTTCTCTGTTTTGGTCAAAATGTCTCCTGCATTGTCATTGTGTTTTCCTTCAAAAACATCCTCAATTGCTTTTATATCCTCCACCAGTTCTGTAAGTTTTTGTTCCATGATTGCTGTTTGGTTATTAATAATTGCAATTTGGTTATTCATGGCTTCCTTTATAAATTCTGTAAGTTCTCTAAAAAAATCCTCCTGGCTCTGTGAATCAATTCTCTGTATCATTTCTGACGCCATTAGAGAGCCTCCACCACTTTCAGGAACTCCTTGCTTGGAAGCCATATTATTATAAAAGAATTTTTCTTTTCACAGCCATAAAATCTCTTGAACAGCTTTCTCAAATTTATTTGTGATTTATCAAGCAAGATAGTCTTTTCTACACCCAGCTCTCAAATCCCAGCAACTTAAATCCAGTCTTTGAGCACAAATCTGTTAACAAGCACTTTCATTTCTAACTTTCATTTTTACGCCCACAACGAGGACGCCATTTCCACCTCCAGCTCAGAAAAATCAAGTAGAAACAAGGTATCCCAGGAGTTAAGCACAATACTTGCAAAAGCTTGTTCTCCTGCTTCCGTTCTGTCTGCTTTTGAATTCAATTAATCTCCTTTTTGACAGCAGAGTTGGTCGTGACGTCTGGCTCCATTTAAAACGGAGTCGCCTTGGATCCGGAGCTTCAGTGGGCTGAACAGGGAGCTCTCACCCTCCATGCCCCTGGAATTGTTCAGGGGCTTCCGGGGAGCTCTACCCTCGCCCACCAGCTCTCCTCTCCTTCTTCTCCTGAAGGAGAGGTTTTCAAGCCGTCTGACAGCTGATTAACACTGTCAGAACGGCTCCAATGGAATCGCGGGGCTGGCGGTCCGAAAAGACCGTCCGCGACGCCGACGGTGCCAACCAGAAGCCTCGTTAAATCATAATTTTTAAAGAGCAACTGTTATCTCTGCTACTCCTTTGACCCACTGTTGACTCACCGATAGTCCCAGTGTTGCAGAATATACAGCCTCATGCTACATAACTAAGCTCCATTTCATGCTGAATAAACTAAATTATTTATGTATCTTAAATAGAAAACTATCTTACGATAGATTTTTACCTCAAAAGTTTTTTATTAAAATAAATTCGATAAAAATAAAAAAAAAATCCGATTTAAATGAAAAAAATCTGATTTTTTTGATTTTTTAAAAAAAATCATTGATTTTTATCCACCGTGGTTAGAAATCTATTTGATTTCTCACTTGGTGCAGAATTAGTTTTCCAGTTGATATCACGGTAATTGAAGTCCCCCATTACTATTATAGTGTGTTTCATGCATATATTTGTTAGTTGGTTGGTTGGAAAAAACGACATCTATTTTTTCTGCTTGATTAGGTAGCCTGTTTGATTGGGATGCTTGAATATGATAAAGTAAGAGAGGCAGTAGGTGGCTGGAACATGCTGTAAGAAAACGATAGTTGTGAAAAAGAGGAGAAAGGAAAGGGATACCAAAAGGATATTGTACAATGTGTATAAATAGGAAAAGATTGTTGTTGAGACTTTAGTCAAAGATTACATTATAAAATTCAGCAAAATATAATGCACTTGTGAAAAATGCATCTATACCTGATAGATGCATGAAAAATGCATTTATACCTGATATTGGGAGCAAAAGGAATAGGGAGGATTAGTGTCATAAATGTTCTTAGAATGATGCTTGGCAGAATCCTGATTAAAAAAATATGAGAGATGACAGCAAAATTTGAGAAGTGCAGCTAGGTGAAAGTACATAGACAAACATTTGCTCTTCAACATTTCATTCAGGAATGTGTGAATGTGAGAAAGAAATAGATTGTTCTATTTCAGAGAAAAGGTATGATAAAGTATGTACTGTTGTATGCAGACAATATGTCGTTTTTTTCTATTCTTTCTGAAAGGGAAGATAAAGTATGTATCTACTTGTGTACTTGAATGTTTTTATGTATGAGAATGATTTATATGTAGCAATACAGTGACCTATTGTTTACTATATGCAGATTAGGATCAGTTTATAAAGATAATACTGTACCTTAATTTGCAGGCAGGCAGTTAATTCAAATCAGAAGTTATTAGTTTAATATTCGATGAGGCTGCTCTTCAGAATGTGGCTACTGCTTCACATATTCATAAATGCACACAATGTTATGTACCATAAAAATATTTTTAATAGGAAGGGGGAATATGCAGGATAAATTTCAGTTAGAATTGACAGTCCCAAGGGATGAAATAGGGAAGCTGAACATTGCACATTTCAGGTAATACATAAGATCTGATCTATACATTTCCAACATTTTGTGATAATGCATAATGGTTGTCCATATAGCAGCTATACTCCAATGTTGAAATGCAAAAAGTAAGGTTTATCTGCTAATTGCTTAGTCAGAACAAAATACCAAATTTTATTCTAAGTAACCAGCAGATAAACCTCATATTTTGCATTTTAATACTGGAGACGTTTTGCTTAAAACTTTCTTAATCAGAACAAAATAACGAATTGCTAACTGTACAGGTAGTCCTTGATTTGCAACCACATTTGGGATTGGGATTTTGGTCACTGATATGGTTGTTAAGAAAATCATCATATGACCAGATTTTTGACCATTTCTGTTGATAAGCAATAAGTGAATTCTGTGATCATGCAGATCGTTAAACAAATCCACCTTCCCCTGTTGAATTTGCTTGTTGAAAACCAGCTCCCCAAACCTGGGAAAATTGCAAATTGCAATTTTTTTTTTATTGTTTCCTAGGAAGCTTGGTATTCATACAAGTCTGCTATCAACAGGCCCATAGAGATAAACAACATTTGCACAACATTCAAAAGAGACTATAGGAACTTCTAACTCAGACAAACAACAGTAAACAACAACCTAACCAAGAAACTACCAAGGAGAAAACCCCCACCTACACTGACAGGGCAAGCTACTGTATATAAGCCGAGAGCAAACCCCACTCCCTTCTAGCCGTAAAGATGTTACATCTGCAACCAAACAACCAAGGTCAGAGAGCAGAAACGACTCCACAGTGTAGGATCTAATTTGAGACAACCCTTGAAATTGGTTCAAATCTGTTGGATTTGTTTTTTATTTTCCCCTACTGTATTCTCATTCATTGAGAAAATATCAAATATAGGCCAGAAATAAAATAGTGAAACTAGGTATTTCTGCTCAATTTTGGCTTTGGCCTCATCTGCATGTTTTGGTCCTGCCCATCATGCAACCCCCAATAGGTTGCCTTCAGGGATTGCAGCTCTTAACAGGAAGACAGAAAAAAGATGTTGTCTGTCCCTGGCAAATATTATGGATTAATCCAACTAATGCTGATAAGAATCATCACATGATTGGTTTAGCAATCTTTGGGACCTACAATGCATTCAGACTGAAAACAGTCTAGGTCTAGGAAATACAGTAGGAAAAAAGAATTAAGCTCAGTTAGCTTTATTGAGCAAGCAGGATTAGGGTCTTACTCTTTGTCCTTTGGTATCTATGGGGACATTTTGCTGCCACTTAAAGCTGAAGCCCTGAATATTTAGAATACTCTAAAACTCTATTGTTTTAGAGTACTGCAGTAATATTTTAGGTAATATCCTTCTTCCAGATGTTTAGTATTACAGTGTATTGAATCTTAAAAGTTGGGGGTCTTGGTTTAGTTTGTTGTTATTTATTAATTGTTTTCAATATTGTATAGCCCTTATCTCTTAATTTTGATACTTTGCTTTTTTTGTAATGTTCTTATAATTTAAAAAATGGACTAGCTAAAAGTTCATTATAAATAACATTTGGACCTCTGTCTGTTGGCAACTGTGTCACACGGTGATCTTTTCAGTGCTAAACATCAGAAAACATATGTCTCAATTCTCACAACATTCCAAATTTATTAGATTTTTGCAATCTTATCCCTGAAATTTTTATATTCAAAAAAAATATATCCTGAGCTTTACCATTTGTTTTTATAACTCGTAGGCAAGACTGTAATACAAGCCTTGTGCGTGCCTGTTGGAATGAGCTCTTTACTCTAGGCCTAGCCCAGTGTGCACAGGTGATGAGCTTGTCAACTATCTTAGCAGCAATTGTCAACCATTTGCAGAACAGCATACAGGAAGGTATGTATTATTTTTAAAGGCTCTAATTGTTATAAATTCAAGGATTTATAATTGTATGTATCACTGGTACATACATTTTTTCTATGTTAATAGGGCAAAAGTGGTGTCCACTTTTAATTCCCCTTGTAATGTTGCATTTCCTTCTTTGAGTATACATATATTGAGATTAGTTTATTAGTTCAATTTATATACCGCCTTTCTCTGGAGACTCAGGGCGGCTTCCTGAGGCCTTTCTTTGAAGTTGACATTCTTGGCAGAGGGATGAGCAAATATATTATATTAGAATATAATAGAAGAATAATTTACTAAATTGTATGCCTCCCAGTGATTTTGGGAAGCTCACAATAAACAAAGAAATTTCAGTAAAATCAATAAAGCATGGCAAGTGTGACAGACCAAATGGCATGAAGCGAAGGGTTTCTCTTTATTCTCATCTCATCTCATATCAGGGATTAGGATATTACATATTTTTCATGACTAATAAAAATCCTGCATGCTAAAACTGTAATGCTATATTATTATTTAACTGCAATGTATCATTTTTTTCTCTTATAAAAAAAATATGGTGGGGTCTATTTCTGGCTAATGTACTTTGTTGTTTTAGGTTTAGAAGAACAAAAATAGCAGTTAATTTGATTTAATTTGTTAAATCCTTTCAAACTTAATTATAATAGACAGGTTCCACCCCCCCAGCCAGGCCCTCAAAAACAACACTACTGATGTAGTTCCTCTGGTCAAGGAAAGAGCAGGATATTCAGATGCCATGGAGAGGTAGGTGCCCTACGTTTGATTAAATGTAGGGCTCTTAAGATTTTCCATCATCCAAAGCTGAAGGGTATTCGAAGCAGATTTGTAAATGGAAACAAAAAATAGTAGAACTATTATCTTTATTGAAAATAGAGAGAAGCTGTTTGATCTAATTGTGGTGTAGTCAGTTTTATTTTAATGATAGCTTTATATCAGCAGGAGTAGAATACAATAATTAAAATAGTAGTTCTCTTGCCTTTAGTAGAAATTAAAGTCTGATAAAATAAGCAGTGTTGTTATTACTACTTCCTAATTAAGAAAAATGAATGTTTTACATCCTGCTGTTTGCAGAATACTTAATTTGTAAACAATAGTGGTTTCTAAAATACAGTGGCTGAAAAGACATGCAGAATAATAAGGCAGAGGTAAAATATTTTAAACATAAGTTTAGAGAGTAGCTTTTTCAGTCCCAGAAGCTACATATATGCCAGATAGGCCCACTGCCACAAATGTTCTGTCTCTTTCTCCCTTATTGATGTGCACCATCATGTATCACAGAATCAAAGAAGACAGGAAAATACTTTATCTTCATCTTTCCTCCCTGCAATATTCCTAGAGGTGTCTGTTTTTATTTTGCTTTGGAGTATAGAACTATTGATTATCTTCCACTTTGGGAGGAAAATAGATAGGATTTTCAGAGGTTCCATGAAAATGTTAAAATATATTTGAAGACTGGATTGGCCACATAGGACATATGGAAATACAACTATCACAGAACAGAAGAACAAGATAAAAACATTTCATAGTGAGATCTTTCTATAGGATTTCAGTATTAATCTGTTTTATAATAGAGAAATATCAAAGCTCTTAAATTTATACAAATTAAGTTTTACTTAACTTTTAAAAAAGAATTGAAAGGGCAATTTCTCAGCAATGGAGTGAAGCACACACACACACACACACACACACACACACACACACACACAAGAATAAATCTGTTTTCTGGATGAAAAGATCAAAATTAGAAGAATTAAGGCCTTCCTGAGTAATTCTTGTTCACTTTTCCTGTGCTGTGAATGTTGGCTGAATATAATTCCCATGCCAGTTCAAGAGGACAGATAGTTTATTGTCATTGTCATTGTCAGATCTGCCTTGTCTCTTAGGTAAGAGACATAACAACTTGCTTCTTGCTTTATAGAAATCTAATTTTCCTCTGAGTTGTCTCAATGATTTCAGTACCATCCTGCACATCTTGTGATGACCCGGGGCGTGGCATGAAAGCAACACAACCAGAGAACTGGTCTAACTCTCCTTTATTGCTCCAACTGTGCCCCCAAACATTGCCACATTCACTACAAGTCCTGGAGCAAAGCTCTCACATGCACCTTCAGAAGTCTCTGGCTGCAAGTAGTTCAGTAAACCAGGTTAACCAAACAGCAATCAGGCCAGAAGTTCAATAAGCCAGGTTAATCAAACAGCAACCAGGGCCAGCAGTCCAATAAGCCAGGTTAGCTAAACAGTAACCAGAGCAAGAAGTTCAACAAAGCAGGCAAACTGGCAAGCCCCACAAGACAGAGTACAGCAATCTCCAGGTTTTGGCAAGTGCACACGAGGCTCCACAGATTCAACGCTTGTTCCTGACAAATGCCCCTCTCACTGGCACCTCCTTACATCTCAATCCCCAGGTGTGCCTTGTGAAAGGAGACAGGGCACTCTCCTCCCTCGTAGCCAGCTCAATCTGCATTGATCTCGCCGTCTCTCTTCCCTCCTTGCTCTCGGATCAGGAGGGGGTTGTCCTTGCTCTTCTTCTGAGCTCTACCCTGTCTGCAGGCCTTACTAATTCAGAAAAGCCTTGACTCTGCCCTTCCCCAGTTTCCTCCAAGGCCAGCCTAGCAGGCAACTCCATCTCTGTCAGTTCTTCTTCCAGCTCATCTTCCCCTGAAGATTCAGACTCCAATGGGGGAATGACACATCTTTTCTGAGCAAGCAGACAGCACCATCTGTAGTGCTTCAGAAAGAAAGTTAGTACCTGTGACATTATATTTACACACACCCATACACTATAAGGTCAGTGTAGAAAATGCTCCAAATTCCTTGTACAATCTTTACTAATTTGGACTGAAACACTTTTACTAATGTCTTTTTAGAGAACACTTAGAGAAGGATGCTTTGGCAAGTATTCCAACTTTATTCCTTACTAAATATTGATGAGCTTGGCCTTCAAGGCCTAGTTTGAATTAATATAGCAGATTTATTGAATGTTGTTTTTAGACATCAGTTTCTTGCCTTCTCCAGTCCCTTGTTCACTGAAATTGAAAAACTGATTTGACCCATAAAGAATATGTAGGATCAGCTGTGTCCATCTTAATCAGTCAAACCCAGATGTTTGAAAGTTCTCTGTCTCTAAGGGCAATGAAATTATTTCAGCAGCACTGTGCTTTCCACAAAAGGGTTAATTCTTTCTAGCCTGCTCAATTCTTCTCTGACTAAAAAATATCTCATGGAAATTTCAACTTCTCCTATTTGATCATTATTAGACCCTGTATCTTTCTCTACAGCTTTTGGTTTACTTTCAGTTTTATTTCTATATCAGCTCCTTTCTTTTACCCTTGTCTACTGCTTGATTTTTCTTCATTGTCTGCATTCTTAACAAAAGGGTAAGTCTCTGCTTCTGCTTTGTTCACTGCAATTGAGAATTATAAGAATATGTAATTCAAATTACGGAGCAGAAAGAGGTGTTAAGATGCTAATTCCATTTGAAAAAGCAAGATTTTTTCTCAAATTCCATAAAGGAAATGTAATATATGAAACTGCTATCTAAATGATTATGTCCTGAAGAAGTTTTTATTTTGAGAATATATAATGTTTACTTCTAGATAAACTTTCTGGAGATCGAATAAAACAAGTGATGGAGCACATTTGGAAACTCCAGGAGTTTTGTAACAGTATGGCTAAACTTGATATTGATGGATATGAATATGCTTATCTTAAAGCTATAGTCCTCTTTAGTCCTGGTAAGCATTTAATAATGATTTTATTTCAGTATGCGTCTTTAATGCTGTTTAGATGCTTTAATACTCTGACACTAGCTAAAACAGTAAAGAAATTGGCAGCACATTTTCTAATACATTTAATTTAGGATTAAAATGTTTACTTTGACCTTTTAAGTCTTCATTTCACTGAGACTTACTGCTTAAATATGATACTTAAATTTGATATATTAGTGAAACACTTTATTAAGAGTCATATTTCCTTTTATTTTTCTTTAAATGATTTGGCAAGCAGCTTCTGTGGTTAGAGCAAAATATGGAAGACCTGTGAATAATATTTTCTAATTGCAGTCCCAAATAGAATATCATAATAAAGAGGATTGTAGTAGATGACCAGGCTGAAACTGAGGGAGGGGTCAAATGCATCATCAGTCTCAAGTCCCTTTGTGCCCACAAGAGACCTAACTGCCAATTTCCTATCATTAGTAGTTCAGATTTTTGAAGAAAGCTTAAGCTTGCACAAAACCCTTATATACGTTTGAACTGCCTGAGTTTCCTGATTTCTGCACTTGACATGGATATAATTTTCAGGTTCCTACATTTATCTTCCTGTGCTAAAGAACCATCTGAAAGTTATATTAGTTGGCCCCATTATTGATTTCAGCCTATCTGGGATTTAGAGGCACTATAAGACTATTTATGTTTTGCCTGTCAAAGAATAGTCAACATAACCATAAACTGTTCCAAAGTGGCTTAAAAGATTCTTTGTCTTAACTTTTTAAAATAAAACAATCACTCTCAAATGGTGGGAAAAGCAAAGGTCTACTACTGAAGAACTACTTTCCAATAAGCAGTGAGAAATCCAAAGGTAAATAGGATTCCCTAGCCCCCATAACTTATCAACATGACAATTAATTATTAAAACAGATAAGTCTCAAAAACACACAAATGTTTTCTGTAAATCTGGCTCAAGGTATAGATTTTCTTGATGAGTTATACATGATTTGTATTGTAGAACCACAAACTAGCATTTAAATGTTTCTATATTCTTAAATAGATTAAAAAACTTTCTTAATAAGTTGTAATTGAGCTACTATATACTGTAATAGATAATTACACTAAAATTGTTTTCTTTGAGGAATGATAATATATGGTCAGCAGGAGTGGATCCTGAAGGATTGAAATGATCTCCTGCTAGTTACCAAATGTTGTAATTTCTGATTTGTGTATTTTTTGCCTAGACCATATGTGCTAGCTAGAAAACAAAACAGAATTATTGGTAGAAGATGGTATATATTATCTTTGGAAATTTTGGAATAAAGTGTTTTTTTTTTTAATTTACTACGGTATATTTTTCAGTAAAAGTAAACAAACAATTAAATAATGTATTTAATTTTTAATAGATCACCCTGGTCTTACAAGTTCCAGCCAAATCGAGAAATTCCAGGAGAAAGCTCAAATGGAGTTGCAAGACTATATTCAAAAAACTTATCCAGAAGATACTTACAGGTATTGTAATATTATGTGGTTGTTTGTTTAATTCTAAAGATTTTTGTTTCTTTGTTTAGTTCTAAAGGTTTTGTTTACTTGCTTTCATGTGATCTTTGTTTTCAGTTCCTAGATAATTTTTGAAATAGACTTCCATTGGATTGAACTATAAATAATACATTTACTTTCAGTCAAAAAACAATGACAGGTCAAAGTGTTTAACATTATATACCATTTTTATGTTATTGAGTTATTGAACAAACTTTACTATTCAGAAGTGAGTTTCATTAAATTCAATGAAAATAATTTCAAAGTATGTATATATAGTATATATTTGAGTTGGGACCTGTCAGTTTAATTTCAGGATGTTAACATTTACAGATGCTACCACTTGAGCCTTGCTTTCCTCCATAGTAGAAAAGGTAAAAATAGTTCTCAGTTTATGACCATCCTTTTAATGATAGTTTAGTTATGATAGCCTTAGAAAAAGTGTCTTACAAT
This sequence comes from Pantherophis guttatus, assembly GCF_059756535.1. Lineage (NCBI taxonomy): Eukaryota > Metazoa > Chordata > Lepidosauria > Squamata > Colubridae > Pantherophis > Pantherophis guttatus. Next base: position 228,024,875 of record NC_142064.1, read on the forward strand.
CTGTACTCATACTTACAACTATTATAACAGCCATGCAGTCATATGATCACAAGCACTAGGTGCTTGATAATTGGCTTACATTTATGACCAGCTGCAGTAAGCAGTGATCCTGTGATCATAATTTACTACCTTTTTTTGTCAATTTCTAGCAAAATACCCCCATTGGGGGAGCTGAGTTTATTTAACCATAGTAATTTACTATCATAAAAATTGTCGTGAAATCATATCCATCTCAGCTTGCCACCACAACAACCTATGATGGAAATTCTGGTCCCAAGTTGAGGACTTTTTGTACATAATTAATCAACTTAATATATTATTCCTTTTAGTGTTAAATAGAGGGTCCTACGGCACATTAGGTCATCCTTTAAGAGTAAAGTAGTGCAATCTGATGTGCCAAAACGTACATTAAATTTCAGGATGAGCATTTTTTTTTTACCCCAATGCCGGTGTGGTGGTTAAGGCATCAGGCTAAAATCTGGGAGATTGAATTCTAGTCCTGCTCTAGGCACAAAGCTGCCTTGGGCCACTTTCTCTTAGCCCCAGGAAGAAGGCAATGGCAAACTGTTTTGGAAAAACCTTGCCAAGAAAACTGCAGGCAGTCTCCAAGAATCAGACACCATTGAATGAAATAAGAAAATGTATAACAGAATTAGAAAAATAATTGCAGGGGCAAATACATTTCAGCAATAAATCAATGTTTACTTACCTAAACAGGCAGCACGTACTGGTAAATTGAGTTACATTTTTACATGTACCACTGACTTTCTTATTTCAGGCTAGCTCGAGTTCTAGTTCGCTTGCCAGCTCTTAGACTGATGAGTTCCAGCATTACGGAAGAACTCTTTTTTACTGGCCTCATTGGAAATGTTCCAATTGACAGCATCATCCCCTACATCCTGAAAATGGAATCAGCAGAGTACAATGGTCAAATAACAGGATCGTCTTCTTAGAAGGAATCAGCTTATCCTGGTGGACCTGAATACTAATTTACTGATTCCTTGGGATAAGGTGTATAAAATGTTTTCAACACTTTTCATTTTCTTGTTAAAAATTCTTTTATTCAAAAGCAAGGTTAAAAAAAAACCTACAGTACTTTTTTCTAGGACCTGTTTCTGCAAGAACAAATATTTGAATTTCTTTTCCTGAAAGGCTACAGTGAATTGATAAATATATATTTAATATGCCTTTTTATTTAAGCATTATCAATGAGTACACTATAGCTTCTCTTATGACAGAATGCACATTAAAAAGAAGTATATTCAGAACTTTAGCTTGGATTCAAAAGGTTCCAAGATGTCTTCTGCAAAGAGACTTCCCTTCCCCCAGTCTCAGCCCTTGTTCTCTCCCCCTCTCCCAAAATGAAATGCCACTCCAGGACAGCATGAACCATAGCATACTAGCCTGTTGGAGAAAAAAAAATGTTTACAAGATTCTTTTGAGCAAACAGGGCTTTGCTGGAAATGTACTTTGAATTCAATCTATATTGTGTGCATACATGTTCACTCACATACATGCAGATAATTTAAAGTTAGCAAGATATAGAATGGTCAGCACTTCCAAAGAATGTTTTATGAAAGTAAGACATTACCTTCATAATCCTGCTTCCTTGAATAGGGTAAATGAATAGCATTTTAATTACAGATGTATACTAATGATTTCTATGAAAACTTACAGCCATGGCAGACAATCATTTATGCTACAAAATTTTTAATTGCATTTGTTTATTAATAACATTATTCTTTTAAGGATGTTTGAATTAAATTCTGCTAAATGAATAGAAATGTTTATAGCATAGAAAAAGCATAATGTTTATGGCTCAACTGTAAACTTGATAGACTATAGAAGTTATTTACACCGAAAAATAGCACACTACTTATAGTGAAGCACTTCTGAGAATTTTAAGATGCTTTATGCTTGTTTGCCAATAGGTTTAAAAAAAAAAAAAAACCTGGGACACATCCATCAGTTTAAGTAAGACCCACATGCCTTTTATGGATAGATCAACTTAAAAAACAAATTTCATACTCATTCCTTCTGAGAATCACTCATTCCTTCTGACTGACTTTGGCACAGTTCTGAGATCACTAAATTAGTGCGGAATCTATTGATTACTGAGATGTTGCTTCTCTGGCAAAAGAGTCCTATAATCAGTTTGGAGCACTCCAATAACAAAGTGGTTCAACGTTCTTAATGATCTGCCAAAGCAATCTTAGAAAGGTGGGATGAAAGCAAGAAGGAGCTGTAATAGCAGCAGTGAAAGAGAATACACATAGACCAGGGGTGTCAAATTCAAGGCCCGGGGGCCGGATCCGGTCCGCAGGGTGCTTAGATCTGGCCCGGGGGGCTGCCCTGGAAATAGCGAAGGACCGGCCTTGATCTCTCTACCAGCAAAAAGGGAGCGTGGGAAGGCTGTGTGCGGCCCTCCCAAGCTTCGTTTTCACTGGCAGAGGGTTGCAGGAGACCATCGCAGCCAAAAACGGAGCTCGCAAGGGCCGCTCTATTTTTGCTGGCAGAGGGTTGCAGGAGGCCATTGCAGCCGAAATGGAACTTGGGAGCCCACTTTTGCTGGCACAGCGCTCGGGCCACCACAGGCGCCTCCGACATGAGTGACATCGAGCCCCCCAACCCTGATGCGGCCCTCAATGAAATCGAGTTTGACACCTCTGACATAGACTAACTTCTTTTGGTATGTGTTTGGTGATGTGGCAGAGGGTTTGGCTAGAACAGATCCTGGGTTCTGCCTAGCCTGGTCATCAGAGAATGGTATGACATCATAGCAGGGAAGCTTCTTATAGTCCCTGCAATAGTATTCCATGGGACCATAAAGTTGTATTCTAAGAATTCAGATTCTGATTCATTCATTTTCTCAGTCTGCAATACGTTCTGAAATATATGCCATAATTTCTATAGAAATGATGTCCATAGTATAGAAAAAAGAATAGCCATGTATTTATTTGTATTATGTTGTATCTGTTTTCCCAATATTGCATATGTTCTGGAATTATTCAGAATCTGATAAGAAACCACCTGGAGTCACGGTACTAAAAATGCTATGTACAATGATCTGTCAAAATATTAAGGCTGGCCAATTCTACTCATACCCAGTACTGCTTTTAGATTTCATATTATATTGCACAATATTTTCAAATCATAGTTATAATTTTTATTTCATACATGTATCACTTTTTTCAAATTGACTTTTATATGAAAACATATTTCAACAAGTATGTCATTTATACTCATTGTTAAGTATATGGGTGGTTTCAGTGAGCATTTTAGTAGAGACATTTTATAGTGAGTATTTTATAGATGTTAATAGATGCAGGTACCAATGAAGAATAAGAAAGGTTAGTACAATTTAATAGATGAACAGAGTAATACATTACATAAGTAATGTAGTCTTACAGGTCTCTTTCCTCAAAAAATATCACTGAACTCAGCTTACTTCCAGTATGTGTTTATACTGCATAATTATAATTCATTCAACAAATTCCTAGATATACTCAAATATTTTATATTTAATTCAACTTAATTCATAAAACACTGTTACACAGAAGCTGAATTACTATACTCCCTGATTTTGCTTAAACAGGAGCTTAATATAATTTGCACTGGAAATACATTCTATGTACATACATACTATGACTATAGATTCATTGGGAAGTACTGGAAAGTTAGCTGTTGTATAATATGTGTAATACTATATTTTTAAAGTAGCAAGATCAGTTAGAAATAGAATTGAGTCTGTCCTGGATCATAGAGCATAGATCATAAATCTTAAAACTAATTATAGGCCAAATTTATAAAGTTAAAAAATTGGATAAGGAAATATTATCAACTGAAATTATGTTTGAGCTCAATTTTTATGAAATCTGCAGAATAAATTATGTACACTATTTTTATTCTGATAATTTATAACGCTAACATATATTAAAAGATATTGTTTTACAACCCTGATTGGTATGGTGACACATATTTTTAAAACTATTAGAGTATATATAATTATGTATATCTAATAAAAATATATGCAATTTGAATAATATAAAAATAGTAGTTTTGAAAATAATACAGTGCAAAAAGAAATAATTTGCTGAATTCTGTACCAGATTAGATCCTCCATAAACCATTAATCAGATATTAATTTCGTTCTCTTGTATTAAGTTGAATAAAACTAGTTTACATCATTTGTTTTACTGAACTAGAGTTTGGACCAGCCAAAATACATTTTAAATAACATTAGTATTTTAATCGCATTGAGATGCAATATTTCAATTATTTATTTACTTCCCATTTCACCTAGCTGGTGTATTATTATAAAAATGTTTCTATAGTTATTCATTATCATAGCAGAGATATGTAGTAGATCTCACAACTACGGTAGGAATTATTTTTACATTTATGTTTTTCACTGCACCCAAGACACCAAGCATTTATTTATTTTTTTAGTTTTTTTGGGAAGATACTGTAATAATGAACTATTTCAATCCTTTTAAACCAAAATCCTTTTGGTTTTTATAAGAGCTCTGGAAATTATACTAGATGCTATGTAAAGCATCTAGAATTTCCAATTTTCAAGGAAAGAAATGTTGCACAGAAGGGCATCAGAAAAAGGATATGCAATATAGGCCATCCTTCATGCACAACTTGTTGGAATATGTTTTCTGAATATAATTTTCTTTTTAAAAGTAAGCATTACTCTTATGTGCACACTGAAAATCTCTCAGTGTGTTTGGAAGAGTTTTGCTTTTGTTTTTCAGATGGTAGCAGCTACCAGTATACTACAAGAAATTATTGATTTGGGTGCTTGTAGAAATAAACATGACCACTGAGAAACTACCATTCAGACAGAAAACAAAAAATAGTCTTTTGTTTATCTACATTAGAATCCATTAGGTTCTATCCAGTATCACATAATAGAAGTTACTCTGCTTCTCTTCTATTTGCATTTTCCAGATCTGCTTTAAAGTTCTGCTAATCTACACCAGATTTGCAGAGCTGCTATGAGTAGAATGAATGCTCAGTGGGTAATTATCCTTGGGTCATGCGCCTGTTATCAGTGAAAGCAATGGAGGTTTACCTAGTTGGTGTCATATAATCCTGACCCTTTGTAATTTAAGCTTAAAATAATTATTGAAGGATGTTTTATCACAAAGTCATAGCACTTTTAAAAATTGTCAGTAAGTGGAAACTTTAATATCTATTTCTCTGAAGGTGGACATTTGAGATGATTACTGTTACCAAGCACACTTATTTGAAAGCAGGATCTCTCAGATTACTGGAATTTAAATATCCATGTTGAGGATCTACATTTAAAAGATGTCCTGAATAGACGGTCTGTTGATAAATTGGAGTTACGAATTTTAATTTATTTCAATGGACTTGGACATGCATGACAATAAGACTAAAATCTCCTTGCTATGGGAGAACTGTATGGTAACTGACAAACCATTAAATAATACAGTTTTCTTGAAGATTTAATTAAATAAAAGTGAATTGTAATTAAATATAAGTAAAATGAATTAAATAAAAGTAAAAATTGTAATTTTAAGTATGTGTACATAGGTGGTTATTATCAAAAATAATTAGATATGTCATTTAGAGTTCAGTTCGAATATGCCATATAACAGGAAAAGTGGGTTGTTTTTTTTTTAAATCTTAGGACTTGACCAAGCTCTTGAGCACAATCAAAATAGTGCTTTGGATGCTGGCCATATTTATTTGTTTGTATGATGTTTATGTGTTAGTTTCTAACTTTGTTCAGTACATGTACAGTGTAATATAAAATGTGTATGTATGTATGTAAAATTATGTACAGTCATACTCATATATACCAAATTTCTATATGTTAAAAAAAGATTTATAATTGCATTGCAAAGCTTGAGCTTCCTACATTTTATATTTTGTTCAAAGCTTGATACAAACATATGCCTCCCTCTCCTTTTTCTCAGTAGGGTGGGCTATTGTTTTTAAACCTAGGATGTAATTGCACTTTGTCTTAAATACTGAAAGAAACTATTGAACAGTTCCAATTTTATTTGTTAATATTCAAAAGCCCAGCTGAAATTATGGAGATTGTGCAGTGACGGTGGTGGTGAACTGTGGACCATAAACCTTTCTGTATATTCTCAATGCCTGCAAAAGAGGCTTTTTGTATTTTTCCTGAGCTTTTCTTTTGTATAGTCGTCTTTTTCAGCATATACATTTTGATCATTGTGTATTTTAATGTTATCAGTACATCCCTTCCAAGTTGCTGATTAAAATGAACAAGGCTGTCACAACAAATGAATCTAATTTTATATTGTTAGCTGTCTTATTTAATGAGCATAAGGCAAAATACTGTGTCATGAATGTCACTAACTGATTCAGATATGATATCTTCAAAGTAATACTTTTCTTTCTTGTGGAAAAACTGGCAAAATAACCATCTTAAATTTAAGTTTTTGAATATACAAGTGGTATAAGATTCTACCACTTGTGGTAACATCTCGTACCACTTCATGCTACCAGTGAAGTCTTGGAGGATGTTTCAAGTAAGCTCTGAAGGGAACTAGTGCATCCCAAATTTTTGGTTTCACTTTCTATTACCCTTGATTCCTTTCCAGCCTCTATTTGTAAAATTTGGGAAGGGGGAATGTTGTCATATTATTTGGCCAGAAGTTGCATGTAAAACATTGTATTATATGGACAACTGAGTCCCTTGGGAGTTGGGCGGCATAGAAATGGGATAAATTAAATTAAATTAAATTGCATTATTTCTGTCTTTCTTGAAAATTCAGGTAGTTTGTAGTGCATGGAGAGGCAGGGCTTGATGGGAAACTTGCATTTTTTTACTTTTAAAACAGCTTTTTTCTCCATGCCTTGACAACTACTTCCAAGTGTGGTTAAAGAAGAGTGTTAAAATCCTGCTCTCGGGCATTTGAGGATCAATTTTCATGGAGCCATACAGAGAAAGATTATGAAAATGAACGCTGCTGATAAAGTTATATATAGTGTAGCACTTGCCTAATCGGCACTTAAAATACTTGAGTTGTAATTGAAAGTCTATAAAAAATATCAAATGAAGTGGGATGCAATTCTGAAGAATTCCTAAATATTTTTGAATTTATATTTTTCTGTTTTCTAATCTACTGTTTTAATAATTTTTCTTTGTTTTAAAACCATTTTTGGTTAAAAGCATTCATTTTAAATTGACTGAAACTGAAATTCTGTTTCATAGTTGCAATAATTGGATTCATCAGCCATTCCATTTAAAATTGAATAGAATTTGTCCATTTCTAATTCTGTGAAAGATTAAAATATAAGAGTTTTTGCTTATTTGAAAAGCTTGCTTGGAATATGTGTAAGAGACGGCATTTCTCATTCACTGGAAGCAGAAAGAATCCAAGAATTGTAGGGAATCATCCTGATACTGCTGCTCAGACAGGATAGCTTTAACTTTTTGCCAAACCTGTTTACACAATGCAGTAGCAAAATCAAATACATTGTTAGAAGAGTAAAAGTAACTTGGTACTAGACGTATAATACTGATTTCATATTCTAGTCAGTTTAAAAAAACAAAACTAAACCAGCAGCTGGGTAAGTTTTATTTGTGTATTGTCCAAAAGATAACAGCAATCAGTACCTTATTTTTTTGGTATCCACAGAATTTATATTCTGAAAAGGCTTCCATAATTATGTACTAAGTATAATGTAAAGCCAATGTTCTCAACAGTTTTATAGTTGAAAAGTAGTACTTATGTTTACAATTGTAAGCATTTGAAACTCCCTCAAGCATTAAGCTTGTATGAAAACTAATGTATTTGCCATAAAAAGAATTGTGATAATATCCAGGGTTATGTTTTATAGCTCTGTGCTTTGTACTGTTTATTAAAAAGTCTACTTTTTTTTAGTTCAGGTTTAAAACCTGCTGCTTCTTCTCAGTTTCTTTTGTGAAATCAGCTTTGGAAATTTCATGACATTTTAAGTTTTTTTTTAATCTTAACTTTTGGATCCAATCAATGTCTTCAGTTTGGAAGATAAATTTGCATTGTTGTGTGTGTATATAGAGAATTGCAGTGCATGCTTATGCATTTTATTAAATGCTGTCTAAATGTGTCCTTACATTGTTGTGGCTTAATGTTGCAGTCTACAAGAAATTTATACTATTACAATAAATAAAAACTCTTATGCAGCTTTTGACTTCCTTTTAATATTTTTTTTAAATATTCATGGCAGTTAATGATGACTGTGGCATTTTGTTAACATTGCTTGAAACAATAAATTCTCCAAAGTAGAATTCCTCGAACAGAACTGCCCATCTCCCTTGCAGGGGAGTAAAGTTTCAGAAAGTGTGTGAGTTGGGAATAAGGGAACAGCAGCTTTGAAAAGTCAACCATCTCTACTGGTTTAAGTCTTTAGATTTTGGTCAAATATTCAAGTGCACAGCAATGAAAACACGGTTTAAATGTATTCTCTGCCACACCTGTATATGGCAGATACTGGAATAGTCCTTGACATGCTCAATTTTGCTTTTTAACTAAACTTTCTTCCATTAAAAATGATTCATTTTTAAAGATACTATAGTTAATATCTTGCTAGCTGGGGAATTCTGGGAGTTGAAGTCCATATATCTTAAATTTGCCATGGCTGAGAAACGCTTATCCTAGGAAATGGCATTCTATACTGGGCTTAGAAACTCAGTAGAGCCAGTTCTGATTGGCATGGGCTGACTCCTATAAAGACATTAGGAATTCTGTTCTGCATTGGAAATTAAGAAACATCTTGGGAGAAAACCAAGGTAAATTACTGATATGGTTTTATTAAGAAAACCATCCTTATTTACCCCGGAATTCAGGTCAGCTCCAGGTGTTTTCTGTAGCGATGAATCAATTCTTGTTAGATACATATATACCAAATGCAGGAAAGAGCAGCACGTTAGAGCTCTTTCTCCAATTTATCCCCACAATTAACTGGCTAGCTAGACCGCATAGCTGGCCTCGAATCACCCAATTAGCTTCTGTGGCTGAAATGCGGACCTGGTTTCCTCATCCCCAGTTCCATGGTGCACTTACTACATCAAGCAAAGTGAGCTGTGATTTAACGAATTAGGGATAACCATACTTTTTTGGGGGGGGGGGTGTCTGTCTCTACCGTTACCGTTGTGGCTTCTTGTAAGAGAAAACTGCTTTTTTTCGCAACAGCTGAACAAAAGGTCAAATGCAGGAGGCGTCCTACGATCCACATGGCTACCTCTTAACACTCCAAAACTCTTGCGCGATGATTACTTCAGAAATTCCTTTTAAGTCTTGGGGATATTGCAACCTATAAAGCGGCCGTTGGGGTGAGATTACTCGACTGCCCACTAGGACTGTCCCACCCCTTTAGGCTGCCAAAATGTAGTGACTTTTGCAATCCAGCCTTGGTACCGCGGCTGGACTCTCTTGGGCTTCTTCTGCTCGCGCGCCATAGATTCAGGTCCTCGATTTTCCCGCCTCCCCCCACGCCTTCTCGGGGTGTGTGGGGGGAAAACTACACTTCCCATGGCCCTCTGCGCCGATCGCCTCTTCCTCTTTGTACCGTACGGTGGTTTCGGTGCGAAGCTAGAGACTGAGCCGGAAGTCGCGTTCTCCGGAGGGGTTTTGTGCGGGGCTGCCGGTTCCGTCGCCGTCATGCCTATGAAGGGCAGGTTCCCTATTCGAAGGACGCTGCAGTACCTGAACCAGGGCGACATCGTCTTCAAGAACTGCGTGAAGGTGATGACGGTGAACTACAACCTGCACGGAGAGCTCAACGAGGGCGCCAGGTGAGGGTCGCTTTCCTCGCTCGGGCGCGGTTCGAGCCTTTCCATGGAGGAGCCCGGGCTTTCCTTCCCATGCGGGGGAGCGCCGGATCTGGGCTGCAAAAAAACAGGAGCCTTATTTTTGCAACCCAGATATGGTAGCTCTACTTGAGGTGGAAATGGCCTGCGGATTACGGGCCCGTTGGATTGCCGGTTTACGATTTGATCTATTCTACCGGGTCTGGCAACTTTTAAGACTTGCGGACTTCAACTCCCAGAATTCCCAGCCAGCATGGAGATTCTGGGAGTTGAAGCCCACAGGTCGTAATGGGGGTCCATACAGTCGTGCCATAGAGACTACATAGCTTCAAGTCCCAAAAGTGCTTTTTCAAGAGGCAACTGGACTTTCTGGTTTTCCTTTTGAAGGCGTTTCACTTCTCATCCAAGAAGCTTCTTCAGCTCTGGCTGGATGGTGGTGAATGGAAGGATTTAGACTCCTTGCATCCTTTTTTGCGAGCCCTTAAGGCAGTGGTTCTCAACCTGTGGGTCGCGATCCCTTTGGGGGTCGAACGACCCTTTCACAGGGGTCGCCTAAGACCATCGGAAAACACATATTTTCAGTGGTCTTAGGAATAATTTTATGGTTGGGGGTCACCACAACATGAGGAACTGTATTAAAGGGTCGTGGCATTAGGAAGGTTGAGAACCACTGCCTTAAGGCCACCTGGAGGTTTCAAGTTTACAACTGATCAAGTAATCATGATGAGCTGTTGGGGTGGGTGGGGGGAGAGTAGAGGTGACACCATACTGCCTCTCTCTGACTTTTAATTCTGCCCAAACTAATATGTTCTGAAGACTGTGCATGTGTGTGTATGTGTAGTTTTGCTGCAACCTGGCCAGCTTTCTGAAATGAAATCTATTCCTGGGCAATATTGGTCACACTCCGATGAATACATTGCTTCTCATGCTTGCTTTTTGTTTTTTACCATAGAAAATTTGTGTTTTTCAACATACCTCAGATTCAGTACAAAAATCCTTGGGTGCAGATTGTGATGTTTAAAGACATGACTCCTTCACCATTCTTAAGATTCTACTTGGGTAAGTAGAGCATTTGTCTGATTTCCCTGCACCTCTTGATGAAGTGGACTAGAAGTCTTTACTTATGCCCCTAATAGTAGATACCATTGGAAGATAACCCTTAATATTGTCTGCTGAAAGAGGAAAATGGCTCATGTCTTCAAGACATTCTGGTTGACGTACCTATTTGTTAATAGAATTGTGTAAAATTGCCAGTCTGAGCTGTAATAGTTAAGCATTCAATGTTGGTAAACCAAGTATTAGTTTGTGTTCTAACTTCAGGGAGTTTTGTTTCCCTTAGAAAAAACTGCAGTCAATAGTTTGCCTTTGATATTTTCTTCCAGGTTTTTGTTTAAATGACCCTAGTTTCTCTTATGTAGAGGTTTGAGGCAAGGGGAACTGCCCTGGAAACCTGGAGAGAAAATATACAGAAGTAGATGGAATAAGCTTTTTAATCTTTCTACCTTGTACTATTTATGGACTGGGCATGAAAAATAGATAGTCTGACAGTATACTAACTTTTCCTTCTCACGGTCATGTTTTTTAAGGCCTTTCATTCATATCAAGAAGATGTGGACTTGAACTACCACAGACATGAAGAACCTATGAACTTTTAGCTGTTCTGACAATTACAGATGGAAGTTATTCTTGCAGATGTTAGATAGATACAAAGGAGCACAAGTTCATATAGATATAATAAGCGTAAAACCCATATGTAAGGGTTATAGACTGGTAAAAATGTCATTAGCTATTCCGCCCACATTTCAAAATTTACAGAATCTTACATTTTTATTTATATGGTTCATATTTATTGTACATTGTGCTGGAAGCTCTGATTATGGTAGTTTAAGAATCCATTTAAACCATGCATGTCCAACCTTTTGGCTTGCCTGGGCTGTATTGAGTGAAAAGGAATTGTCTTGGGTCACATATAAAAATCAATATTGTTAATGTATATAAATTACGAACTTCCTTTGTTTTTTTAATTTATTTTTTTTATTATCTTGTGAGGCTGCATTACTAGCTGTCCAGGGCTACATGTGGCCCTTGGGCCGGAGTTAGACACATCTGGTTTATACTATTCGTAATTATTACAGTACCTTGCCTCCTCAAGTTCTATTGTTTTGCCCTTAGCCTTACCTTACTCATATTGTGAACAGAAAAAAGGAATTGAGTTTTACTTCTGCTCAGTCCAGCGATAATGCATTAAAAGTGATGCCCCCTGCATTCCCAACACTGGGCCAAAAGAGAAAATGCAGCAGCCTTTGGGCAGAAAACAACCTAGCTTAAAAGTAATTGATTTTTTTGAGAACCAATGGGCAGTTACAATGTGTTACAGTCAACCAGCATGGGGATCCAAGCGTGGCATGCCACCCCAGGGGTTGATTGGTGGCTTAAGGGTGTTCCCTCTGTCTTTTTAAATTCTTAACTTTGTTTTTCAACTTTGCCTATTTTTATATAGATTTTTATGTGTTTATTTGCAAAACACACAAGTTACTTAGTGAGATGGATGGCATGTACATTTGATAGATAAAGTCACCAGGACTGGGTAGTTTCAAGTACAGTTTGCCAAGTTACCTCTTGTCAAAATGATCATGCGTGTATTTTTGTATGAGAAATATGCCATATCATGGAAGTAGTTTTGGGAAAACCCACTAAATATTCTGTATGTAACCCTATTTCTCCTGCAGATACTGGAGAGCAAGTCCTGGTTGATATAGAAGAGAAGACCAATAGAGAGATAGCAGAGCATATTAAGAAAATTCTTGGTAAAAGCGAGTAAGTCAAAATAACCAAGGTCATCACGGAATCAGACTTCAGTTTTGACTGTATGGGGAAACACTCTATTTATAAGACATAATATATAAGTGCAAACTTTTCTATTTACTCATTTATGGATTTAAAAAGTGAAACAGGGAAAGGCAGCAAAGTTTCCTGTCCAGCATTATTTTTGATAGAAAACTGCATTACCTTAAATCATTAAGCCTACAGAAGTTTATTTAATATCAAATGAATTGTTAATGGAAAGTCTAAATGCTGCCATATGTAAAAAGAATTTTCAAAATTTGGGAAATATCCAGGGCAAGTGACTATAAAAACAAGTGCATCACATTATTCTCAGTTCTAGTAAAATACATCTCTCCGGTGGTAGTGAATAATTTAGGTTAGTGCAGGAGGCCACTAATTCTGTCCCCTCTACCTTTAGAGATGCTCTTCTCTTGGTAGATGGTATCAAACAGGACATAATGGTACAGGAAACTATTGCTGTACATTACTATGACAAAAACTGGATTTCCTTCACCCAAATTATATAATTTCCTCTAAATTTATTTGGGGAATAGATAAATATACTTTAAAGTATTGCTCTCATTCCCTAATAAATTATATCTTTCAAGTGAACTATTTAATGGGTGAACTTACATTGATATTATTGCCCCTTATTGGTTTTTTTATCTGATAACATAGTAAGAATGGGAGACACTGCTTACTCAGTAAACATTCCATAAATATATTTGTTTAAAATAATGCTGTATGAATAGACAGCACAAATGATTTCTCTTTTATTTGCATTCTAATAGAACACACTTCATCTTTTATTATTGATTTTATTTTTTTTATTTATTTATTAAATTTGTATACCGCCCTTCTCCTTTCAGACTCAGGGCGGTGAACAGCCAAAATAGAATTTAACTTGTTAAAAAGTATTCACGAATGGGACATGCTGCACACCGAATTACACTTGCTGTCTTCCTTACCATAAAATCATCTTTTTAATAGAGAAACAATCCGGATAGACGAAGAACAAAAGAGGAGATGGCATCCTGCAACATTTGGTCACAAAAAATACCACTTACGGCAATGTATGTGTGAAATTGACGGCCAGATTCCCTGTCCTGGAAAAGTGCCACTACCGAAAGAGATGACCGGCAAATATAAAAACGCTATGAAAGACACTTCCTAAGCCATTTTTGCACCAAGCTTCTCCGGAAGGAATTAAAAGTTTGCAGAGAAATAAGAAACTGACTGATTAGTGGCATGATGAGAAAGAATATACTGTTGTATGAGACTTATGCTAGGAAAGTAGATGGGCTTAATTCTTTCACTGACTAGTAAATGTTTTATAAATGCTTTAAAACAAATTAAAGAGCAAGTGTTGGGTCATATTGATCGTAATATGCATATACACCAAGACAAATTCCTTGTGTGTCCAATCACACTTGGCCAATAAAAATTCTATTCTATTCTAATGTCAACTTTAATTTTCTATTAGTTGAAGAAGGGCCACTGTCTTGGGAAAACAGCTTGCATCATGTCCACATTCTGTAGGAATAGGGAAAACGGTTGTAATAGGTAGTGCTGGTTCCTTTTCCAAAAGTTACATTACAGGCTTTCCATTTTGTAAGCCTACCAATGTTGATCATGAATTAAGGGCTGAAATAGTTGTAGTGGTATGTCTGTGATTTATGGCATTTTTTGCTTCAGTGGCAAATAGCATTTCAATGTTTAACATTTCTATAATGATGCAAATTCAAGCCACCTGCTTGATTTAAAATTATTGAGCATGATATAGAAGCAGTTGGCTGAGAAGTACTGAAGTGAGAGGTGCTCCAAAGCAGGGGTCTCCAACCTTGGAACAGGCCAATGGCCAGAATTCTGAGAGTTGAAGTCCTTCAGGCTTAAAATTGCCAAGGTTGGAGACCCCTGCTCCAAAGGGTTGTGATAAAAGCCTTGGGAGAAGTTATTGGCCTGTTCCACAACCTGCTTGGTCAGGGTCAACACCCAAACCAGTCAGGATCAGTAACACTTAACTAGAACAAAAATCACAACTTTGGGGGGCATGGCTTGCCTTTATAGAAAACCAGTGTTTGGATATTATGTTCTCTGCAATACATCGTGCAACTGTGAGCCATTCTTTTGACCTGTGAAAAAAGAAAGTTACACCCTCTTTGAGTTCTATGGTTTTATATATCAGGCTATAGTAAAAAATCATTTGATCCTTGGGGGTTCTTAAAAGTGGGTAAATGCAACCTCAGATGAACTACACATGCCATATTACACACGTCATTTATTTTACAAAAAGAAAGACAACATGGAGAAGCCATGTATGAAGAACTAAGTACATCCTTACTGCTTCCATAGCTTTTAAAACCACCTCTAGCAGCAATAACTTGAAATATTCATTTTCTGTATGACTCCTACCAGTCTGTCACATTATTGCGGAGGGATTTTGACCCATTTTTCTTTGCAACATTGCTTCGTTGAGGTTTGTGGCATTTGTTTATGCGTGGCTCTCTTGAGGGCCTGCCACAGCATTTCAATCAGGTTGAAGTCTGGATTTTGACTAGGCCATTGCAATACCTTGATCCTTTCAGCTATTCTGTTGTAGACTTACTGGGGTGCTTGGGATCAGTGTTCCATTGCATGATCCAGTGTCGGCCAGCTGATAGGCTGTTTGGTTTTTGCCAAACAAGACACTGCATTATGACCAAAGATTTCCACTTTGGTCTCATCTGTCCAAAGGACAATGTTCCAGAAGTCTTGCGATTTTGCAAACCAATGCCGCGTTGCCATGGTTTTTTTTTAGAAAAAAGCTTTTTCCCAACAAGCCATCTAACAAGCCATACTTGTTCAATCTTTTTCTAACTATCACATACTTCAACATTTAACATGCTGACCGGGGCCAGTAGAATCTGAGATGTAACTCAGGTTTTTTTTTGCAATTTTTGAGCATTGCACAGTCTGACCTTGGGGTGAATTTGCTGGGACATCCACTCCTGGGAAGATTGGCAATTATCTTGAATATTTTCCACTTGTGAATAATTTTTCTCATTGTAGAATGATGGATTTTAAATTATTTGGAAATGGCCTTATAACTCTCCCCAGATTGATGGGCAGCAAGTTGTTTCTCTAGGATCATAGCTGATGCATTTCCTCTTTGGCATTGCGTTAATACACACCTCAGTGCTGGAGACCAGCAAACTCCTAAAACTTAGGCTTTTGTAGAGGCATTGCTGATGATCAACTGATCAGGGAGACTTGATTAGCAGCAGCTGGCTGATACTTAGCCTCTTCATACCTTTGGAAGCAGTAAGGATGTACTTAGCTTTTCACCCATGGCTTCTCCATTTGGCTTTCTTTTTGTAAAATAACATGGTGTAGTTCATGTGGTGTTGTTCATCTGAAGTTGTATTTACCTACTTTTAAGAACTGCTAAGGATCAGATGATTTTTACTATGTCCCGATATCTCTGATTGAGATACGTAGAATTCTACATACTTTTTTTCATGACTAACTAGATATGCAGACCAGATCACTGATGGCCTTAGGCTAATTCAGTATGTGATTTAATCAAATAATCTAGGAATTAAGTACCACCTTTTCCCCTTACGTCTTGTAACCCAGGAAAACATGTTATGGGAATATAGCTATGGTGAAATTTATTTCTGATCATTTTTTTCCCCTTTGGTTGAGAAAATAAATTCAATTTACTGTTTGCCCTGACTTCCGGTGGCTCCGCGTTCCCCGAATGGATGCTCCTTTAGGAGCTCCAGCCCCGTGATTCAGTTTGCTGCTAGAACAGCGAAAATCAGCTGTTCTAGCGGCTCGAAACTCTCCCCCAGGGAAAAGGGGGGAGAGGAGAGCAGAAGGGTCTGGGTAGAGCTCCCCTAGACCCCCAGGCTTTTTTTTTTAAGCCTGGGGTTTGCAGGGTGAGAGCTCCCTGAAAGCCCTTCAGTGCTCCGGATCCAGGACGATTCTGCTTTATGCAGAACAAAGGGTCGCGACCACACCAGCAGAGAAATTTTAAGGATTATGAGAAAATTTGAACCTGGACGCTGGCAGAGCAAAATCAGAATAGAAAATGCAAGTACTAAACTTTAACTCCGTTTAAAAGAAAAAGAAAAAAGATGGCGCTTAAGGGCGTTGAAACGAAACTTACTAGTGAAAGTGATTGTTAAAGCTGCAACATTGTAAAAGCTACTGGATTACGTGGAAAGAAAAAGATTTAAAGTGCTAGTGGAATGAAAAAGACTATGGTACTGATCCCAACTACTTTATACTTCTAAATTGTGTGGAAAATTATTGGACTTATTGACCTGACAGCTGAATAAATTTAAAGTGGAAATTGAAATATGGCTGACATCAAGGATGGAGGATCATTATTATATGAGCCAGCAAATTCACAAGTTGTGACTGTAAAGGTTTTACAAGAACTCTTAAATTTTTATACTTCTGTTATATTGGAATCAGTTGAAAAGACTATTCAAAATTATAATCTGGAGAACAACAATGATTTGCTGGCTGGAAAAGAGGAAGAAAATCAAGCTATTTCGATTTGGGAGCAGGAAAAAGAGGCTGTCAGGATTACGATGGAAGTTAGCACACTGAAAACAGGTTTTGGCAGAAGCTTCTATGCAGTTAATTGAACAGCAGCAAATAGACTCTTTCCTGCAGACTGATAAACTTTATCGTGACAATTTTTGGCTTGATAGACAGAATCAATTTTCAAGGAAGGAAGTGACTGATTATATAAGCAGGAAGAGTCGAAATGGAGGTTTCAAATTGAAGGAGATAACTTTTAGAAGAGAACGATTTCTAAAGATGCATCAGCCTCAAATCTATATTCAAAAATTTTCAAAAATAAAAGCAGGGGGAGGAGCAATGTTGAAGAAGAAAGTACTATTGAAGAAGAAGGACTGGAAAAAATATAGAAAGAAAGGAAGAATTGAAGATTAGTTTCTTTTGGGGAGGATTTTAATAATAAATTTGAAAAGTTTACTGAAATTAGTATTTTTTAAGTTTAAGGAATGTTTAACTAAAAATGGATAGCTTTTAAAAAAATTATTGCGGTATTAAAATGCTTAACTTTAAACTTAATTGATAACTTTCTGAAAGCTTTGAAATTGTTATTTTGAAGAATGAACTCAAGAGTTAGAAATAATTTAACTCAATGGATTATTAGTATTTTTATTATATGGATAGCCTTTTGAAGGAGAGGGGGAAAAAGTTTTGAAACATATCTTGAAGAATGTTTTATTAAAGGTATTAAGAGATTTTAAAAGGTTTAACTTAAAATAATATTTTTTTTCTTTTAAAAAGATACGCTTTAAAGAAAGTTTTAAAATGTTTAATTTAGAATTTTAAAAGGGGAGGCTGATGAATAATTTTTAAAAGAGGAGTTAAAGAGTTTGAGGGAGTTTTGAATCTTGTAGTAAGTTAGTATATTTTAGCCTATGCTTGTTTAATGTTACACCCTGTTTTTGCTCTGGGAAGTCGGTGGGGGAGGGGAGAGGGGGTTGAAGGTTGTTGGGGATAAAATTGTTGTTTAATTTTTAATAAAACTAAAAGATAGATAAATGTATTAATAGAGAAGTAAGAAATGTGGGGGAAATGTCATAATAAAGGAAATGATAATATTAGGATATGATAAATATTGGAGGAGTAAAAAGAAGATACAAAAGATGTATTCAGAAGATATATTGAATGTTTATGTATTGTTTATAAAATAAAAACTTTTAATAAAAAAAAATTAGTTTGCCCTATTGCCGTATCTATTTTTAATTATCTTCTGAATTGTCATATTTTAAAAGTATAACTGTTGCCCAGGTGATTAAATTAGGTATTTGAAAACATTTTTATTAGCAAGCATCAGCTATTTAGATAGAAAAAGCTATTTATTACTGTGTGTGTATTGAGGCTTTTCATGTTCATGGAAATCAAAACTGTATGAAATGCATAAAAGGAAGTTGCATCTAATGCCCTAAACAACCCAGAATTTTACTTACGCTGAAACCAAGGGTTGAGAATAAAATAAAATTTTGGCTTTTAAAAAGCCTCAATAATTTTAAAGCAAGGAAAAAGATGAATCATGTGGTGCAGACTGTTTCTTGCTGTCTTGGTTCAAATGGTACATTATTGCAAAACAGATTTTTTTAAAAAAATCAAAGATCATATATCTGTCTACACTATGTAGTTTTCTACATTTCCCCATGATGCATACATTTTCCTACACAAGACTTGGACTGAAAGATTGTTCACCTTCTTTTAAATATCCTGTCTCAGAAAAAGGTGGGTTTTTTTTCGTCCTACATGCATTTCTCATTTTATTTAAACTAAAGAAAGTATCTTGGTGCAAAACACAGAGATTAAATCCTTAGAATCTTTTCAGTAGACCAGCCTGGAAAAGACTCCCGTCTAAACAATGTTTCCTTGCACAAATTGCCTGGCTCAGTATAAAAATGCTTCCTACGTGCTGCTCATAAGATACCAAGGAATTTGCAGTTCAAATGAAAGACTAGAATGCTGTGCTAATGTTGACCTAATGAGTTTTTCCACACTCACAGAAACAAAAATTGTACTTTATTTCATGAGAAACTTTACAAACTAGTGCATGCAAATGTACAAACAAATGGCATTAGTGTTAAATCTCATAATGGCATGGTCTTGTTCATTTTCATTGGGTCAATTCAGTAGTACAAACGGAAGGCTGACAAAATGTGGGACAACCATTGGATTATCAAGGAGGATAATTCCACATTGACTTGCGGTTATAGAGCTACAACCAACGTATTTATTAATAAAATACATCAGTGCTATGTCTTATAAAGTATTAGACTATGGCATACATAGAAACAAGGCAGAATGCATATAACAAGGAAATCGGTTTAAATTAAAAAAAAAAAAGCCACTGAAACATTCATATTGGTTCGACTACATAAAGAGTGACAGATCAAGTTTGTGGCCTTGTTGTCTTTAATAAATATAATTTTACCTTAAACAATCATCGCTTGCTCAATTCATAGGTATCCATTTTTTAAAAGATTTTAATCACTTGTTTTTATGTTCCAACTCACGTCCTGTTTAGTGCATGGTAAGTTCATTTCCAGAATGCTCCCATTAAAAAAAAAAACCCTCAAAGACAAGTATCCTTAGATTTATATAATCTGATGGGCAGTGGTTAGCTCAGTTTTTACAAGATTCATTAAAACAGGCTGACACTGAGTTATGCATGAAATCAAAGCTAGGTAGTTTTTCCCTGCTAAAAAGGAAAAAAAAAATATATATATATATACGCATACCATGAATTAACAAATGAATAACATGTAATACTTAAATGAAAATGTAAAGTGCTGGCTTAGTTCTTGACCATACTACCTCTAATCTTTTGAGGAATGTAACATTTAGTGTCCACATATATTGGGTACAGTATCATCTCTACCAGCATTTCTAAATAAAAACAATTGTCAAAATCAGATTAATGATTAATGCTTGGGTCTTCTTTCCATTCCCTTAAGTACACAATACTCTCCGAGTAAGTTCTTCCGGTGTAAACAATTAAAATTGGTTTATGTCACCATAAGCTTATTTTATAAAATAATAAAATGCAACTTAATAAAATTCATTCCGTACAACTGAAACCAGACATTATTTAACACTTCTAAACATTTCTGTTCGTAGCTGGCAGATCAATAAAAGAAAAATAGATTTACAAATGAATAGCTCAACCCTAAGAATTTCATAGCCTCCATTTAACATAACTGGATTCGTACAAATCCTCCACACAACAAATGGAGGTGGTATATCAACACTGACACTTTTTGTGAAATGAGTTCATGTTGGTCTCTCTTATACCCTGGGCACTTTTTTCCCCTTCAATTCTAGACTCAACATTTCCTTAAATCCTAGAGAGAAATCAAATTAGAAAGAAAAATGGATTTCTAGTTTTTAATTTGTAAGTGGACACCCAGGATGGCTCCCCTCAAAGCATAGTTCTGGATGCAAATTTTCTAAATTTTTGCAAGCAGAAAACAGTTTTCCTATTATGACGTTTCTACAAGCCTGGAAATTATGTAGTTTTGAGAGACTGTCAAAATTTCAACATTCTTAAAAAGTACAGTCTAGAATTGGCTGAAAAAAGCTATTCAAATAGTTTGATCGACTGAAGAACAGGTAAAAGAAAAAAAATACATGATGTCTAGTTAGGTTTTATGCATTTGTTTTCTAAAACATATACATATATATATATATATACATACACATATGTTTTTAGAAATATATTTGTTGTTTTACCAATGAATGACTTTATTCTATTAAATAGTAAGTTATTGTCTCTCTTCTGCTTCCCCAAAATATAAAGTTGGTAGGAAAACTGAGAATTGGCAAGACAG
Source organism: Pantherophis guttatus (assembly GCF_059756535.1). Taxonomy (NCBI): domain Eukaryota; kingdom Metazoa; phylum Chordata; class Lepidosauria; order Squamata; family Colubridae; genus Pantherophis; species Pantherophis guttatus. The sequence goes on from NC_142064.1 coordinate 228,045,878, forward strand.
TATTAATTTCTTGTAAGCTGGGCTGTGCAAGATTCATAAACGATTCTGAAGAAATGCTTTGGACTCCTGTGAGCACGTTTCTTTGAAAGCAGTAAAAGCTTTTCCAGATTGCTGCACAAGTTGCTTCTGCCTTAGGAAGCAAAGAGGTGATTTCAAGCAATTCTTTTCTCTTTTTTTTTTTTTTTTTTTGAAGCACATAGAATCCTACTTGGTGACAGAAAATAAATTCAGACGGTCTTGAGGACTGCAAACAATTTCCTGCATTTTAAAATGCCCAATTTCCCCCCTTGAATTTTACATCACAGATAAAGCAGGTACTGAGAAATACAATTATGTTTCTAAATTTGGGTTGGGATACAAAGACGGACTTTTCAATATTTGAAGAACAGTTTCGAGTAATTATAACATTTTAAATAGAGTTGACTTTTACAGATCTGAATAGTGGAAAGCCCTATACCAAAGTGCCTAAGCTTGATTCAGCACCCAAGCGCCATTTGCAATGTATTTCTCATTTTACCTTAATCTTCCCTCCCTTTGGGAACTGCAAAAGTATGTGGACATAGTTCAGCAGCTCGATTTTTTCTTCTGTTTTGCAAGCGTGCTTTTAAGTTCTTTCAAATTCTCAGTCAATACTTCTATCTCATCCAGTCGTCCACTTTGTTTGGCATCAAAAATATATGCTTTGATATTATCAATCTGTTGGAGAAGTAATTCCTCCTCTATGATATCTTCCCCTGAAAGTTCATTATCACTTTCAACTTCAAAAGGATTCAAAGAGGAAGACACGGATTCTTCAAACGGATTCCCAGGTTCCTGATTACCCACAGGATTTGCCACAGAATCTTCAAATGGGTTTGGAGCACTGAGATCTACTCCGTTTGCCTGCTGAGAATCCTCCTGCTCCTGCTCCTCTTCATCAAATGGATTATACTCTCTTTTGTAACTGAGCAGGGCATTGGTAGGCAAGGAAGCTATTGCAGAGTTTTCGGCAACAGGACTATCAGGGTCGGTCTTTGGAGGGCTAATCAGTAAAGGATCTTCAAAGGGATTTATGGAGGCCTTTTCATGCTCTGAGGCTTTTACAGGTTGGCAGACCAAAACCAGATTCTTGCTATCTGGCAATCCCACACCATCACTGGGGAAAGCAGCCTTGGAGCCAGCGTAATCTTTGTCCTGAAGCATATCTAGATCCAAAGCCTCTGCTATTTGGTTTATGCTTTCCCTCTCCATCTCGAGTTTATCGTGCTTCACTTCTCTGAAATCCAGAGAACGGGTCCGTGAATGTTGAGACATCTTTTTTTTATGATCCCTTTTCCATTCTTTTTCACAAAGGATCTGCAATTGTTCTCTCTGCATCTCCTCCATCTCCGCTTGCTTTTTAGAGAGCTCAATGGCTTTGACCGTCTGCTGTTGGTCGTACTCGTCCTGAAGCTGTCGCAGGTTCTCCTGCAGCATCTGGACTTCGTCCAGACGATTGGCTTCCTTTGCCTGCTTAATAAAGGAGGTGATATTATCGATCTGTTGAAGAAGTGGGTCTGCCAGTTCCTGGTTCCGAGATATGCTAGCAGTGGGTAGCCATCCTTCCGTTTTCTTCACCCTTTTTGTTCGATGGACCTCACCATTGGACGCTGCTAAGGATCTGGAAGTGTAGTCTGCCAGCTTCTCTTCTTGTCGTCTCTGGGATTCATATTTCACCTAGCCAAATAGAAAGGAAAACTTTAAAAGGAGTTCACACTTCAGCAACTTCCTTAGTTTTTAACATAGATAAGGTAAAGGTTCCCCTCACACATATGTGTTAGTCGTTCCCAACTCTAGGGGACGGTGATCATCTCCATTTCAAAGCTGAAGAGCCAGCGCTGTCCGAAGACGTCTCTGTGGTCATGTGGCCGGCATGACTAAATGCTGAAGGCGCATGGAACACTGTTACCTTCCCACCAAAAGTGGTCCCTCCTCTTTTTCTATTTGCATTTTTTCCGTAGTTTTGAACTGCTATGTTGGCAGAAGCTGGGATAAGTAACGGGAGCTCACCCCGTTATGCGGCACTAGGGATTTGAACTGCCGACCTTTCAATCGACAAGCTTAGCGTCTTAACCACTGAGCCACCATGTCCTTTTTTTAGCATAGATATGTGAGCCTAGAAAGGCAACTATATTGGTGGAAAGGAGTCTTCTTTTTTTCTGGTTTTTTTTTCTCCATCTCAAAAAATAGAATCTTTACAATGGATTATGTAGGATTATTATTAGTTTTAATTGTTCCTGAACTGTTCATGTCCACAATGATCTACATCATATTTAACAGAAATAATTTCCTGTTAAATACGTTTAGAATTTTTACAGAGGAAGTTAAGCAGAATCGGCAAGTAGAAGTTTCACTTCTACATATGGGGCTCTAGCAAGTTTTATTCTTTTATTCTTTTATTCTCTCCTGGAATGATTGCAACTCTTTCTATCCTCCTGCTACTTTGATAGATCTCAAAGAACTGTGTTCTGCCATTAACTCAGAGATTAGAGCAGAAGTCACCTATCCAATCACTTTTAATATGTATTACATTTTTAAATTTAATGTATCACATGCGATTGTTATTTCAATAAGATAAAATATATTTATGTTTCTGAACTAGTAGTAAAATAAAGCAACATAAAGGTAGTGAAAAAGGTACAACAAAACAAAAATTTGAGAGCAGAGCAGATTTTTCTCCTGGCTAAAATATTTTTGAAAACTTATGAAAATTTCTAAGAGGCGTCATTCCTGCCCCACCCAAAAAAACCGCAAAAAAATAAATGAATCAAACAAGAAATAGGGAAAAAAACCATTCTTATTTAAGCTGGTTCTAAATGTATTGTAGACTTATGTCACACTATTTGGCAATTATTTTAGCCAACAAATTCAAAAGTAAAGTATTTCAGAAAGGAAATACTTTAATCAGTGAACAAACAAACAGAAACTCATTGTTAGAAATGTATAGTGATTAAAATACTTGCCAGTCTCTCCATTTGCAGTTTTCTCTCCAACTCTTGTTTCTTTTTCTCTTTCAGTTCTTCATACTGGTCTTTGGTCGGTAATGACATTAGGCCAAGCAATTTTTCCTGAGGATATTTTTTTTTCAAAATATCACTTTAAAGGGTATAGGATACTAAGATTTCGATCTTGAAAACCACAAAATATGTGTCTATACATATATACATACAATTATACGTTAAGTGATTAAAATATAAAAAATGCCCATTCATCCAAATTACGTGTCAAAGAATAAAGTTAAAATGTGATCAACTATACATAGTATCAAATAACAATATTCAAAATAAGAGATTAGTAACTGAAGTATCTTCCAAATGAAATTTGTTTCCTGATTAGTTGAGGAATATATCTCTGATTTTCTTGAAAGCGTCTTACAATTGCCTGCTTCTGGGATGTTTTTTTCAATTAGCTTTTTTAAAAAAATATAACTAAAGTGCAAGGATAATAGAAAACCAAACAGGTAATAAAGGAATTGAACAGTTTTACACATACCTAAATAAAATGATCAAATATACTAAAAAAAACAGAATGACTTGATGAGATTGAATCTAATCTGAATCAGATGGACTATGCTAGGAGGGAAGGGAAGGGAAGGGAAGGGCATATAATACAAGATGGCAAGATATATGGCTTGTACGTGTGTGTGGTCACTGATAACAAAGTGAGTATGACCTACAGCAGAAGGAAGTATAGGTAGTCCTCAATTTACAGTCATTTGTTTAGTGATCATTCAAAGTAGTCAAAGCGGTCAAAAAAGTGGCATGTGACCAGTTTTCACACTTACAACCACTACAGCAGAGGTCTTCAAACTTGGCAGCTTTAAGACGTATGGACTTCAACTCCCAGAATTCTCCAGACAGCATAGTTGAAGTCCACACGTCTTAAAGCTGCCAAGTTTGAAGACCTCTGCACTGCAGCATCCCCAGTCACACTATCTAAATTCGGCTGCTTGGTAACTGGATTATATTTATGACAGTTGCTTTGTTCCTGAGGTCACATGATCACCAGTTGGAACCTTTCCAGATGACTTCTGATAAGCAAAGTCAATGGGGGAATCTAGATTTGCATAACAACCACATAATTCTCTTAATTCTCTTATCCGTTCCAGTCGGGTTTCAGGCCTGGACACAGCACGGAAACGGCATTGGTCGCGTTGGTTGATGATCTCTGGAGGGCTCGGGACAGGGGTTGTTCCTCTGTTCTGGTCCTGTTAGACCTCTCAGCAGCTTTTGATACCATCGACCATGGTATCATGCTGCACCGGTTGGAAGAGTTGGGGATGGGGGACACCGTATTACGGTGGTTCTCCTCCTTTCTCTCCGACCGGTCGCAGTTCGTGTTGGCAGGGGGGCAGAGGTCGACCTCAAGGCCTCTTATATGTGGAGTGCCTCAGGGGTCGGTCCTCTCGCCCCTCCTGTTCAACATTTATGTGAAGCCACTGGGCGAGATCATCCGTGGCTTTGGGGTGAGATACCACCAGTACGCTGATGACACCCAGCTGTACATCTCCACCCCAGGCCACCCCAACGATGCCCTTGAAGTGATGTCCCAGTGCCTGGAGGCTGTGCGGATCTGGATGGGGAGGAACAGGCTCAGGCTCAACCCTTCCAAGACTGAGTGGCTGTGGCTCCCGGCATCCCGATATAGTCAGTTGACTCCATCACTGACTATTGGGGGCGAGTCGTTGGCCCCCACAGAGAGGGCTTGCAATCTGGGAGTCCTCCTGGATAGGCAGCTGTCCTTGGAGGAACATCTGACGGCTGTAACCAGGGGGACCTTTTGTCAGGTTCGCCTGATCCGCCAGTTGCGGCCCTTTCTTGATCGGGATTCCCTGTGCACAGTCACTCATGCCCTCGTCACCTCTCGCCTTGACTACTGCAACGCTCTCTACATGGGGCTCCCCTTGAGGAGCACCCGGAGGCTCCAACTGGTCCAGAATTCAGCAGCGCGGGTAGTGACGGGAGCAGCCTGGTGCTCCCATGTAACACCGCTCCTGCGCGAGCTGCACTGGCTCCCAGTGGTCTTCCGGGTGCGCTTCAAGGTGTTGGTTATCACCTTTAAAGCGCTCCATGGCATAGGGCCTAGCTATCTTCGAGACCGCCTGCTGCCACCGACGATCTCCCATCGACCCGTGTGCTCCCACAGAGAGGGCCTCCTCGGGGTGCCATCAGCCAAACAGTGCAGGCTGGTGACCCCCAGGGGGAGGGCCTTCTCTGTGGGGGCACCTACCCTCTGGAATCAATTGCCTCCAGAGATAAGGAGAATCCAAGACCTCAGTGCCTTCCGCCGTGCCCTTAAACCTTCCTTTTCCAGCAAGCTGGGCTGGCCTAATTTTTTAAGTGTTTTTAAGTGTTTTGTTTATTGTTTTTAATTAATGGGGCCAAATTTATATATGTATATTTTAACTGTATTTTAATATTTGTACTTGATGTTTTTACTTGGCTGTTCACCGCCCTGAGTCCTCAGGGAGAAGGGCGGTATACAAATTCAAAATAAAAAAAAAAAAAAAAATAAAAATAAAAAACAACTGTGAAAAAAAGGTCAAGAAATGGGTCAACAACTCACTTAACAACAGTTATACTTACCAACTGAAATTTTGGGATCAATTGCGGTTGTAAGGTAAGAACTATCTATATGATAACAAACAGGCGGGATGTCCTCCAGATATTTCTTATAGAAGCTATAGAGGCTTTTAAGACCAGATAGATACATTTTGAGAACAGTTTAATTGGCATTCTTGCACATTGCAGAAGGTTGGACTTTTAGTCCTTTCCAACATCACAATGATCTAACTCTATGAAAAGTTAGCACCTTAGAATTATTAAAATGCAATTTCAAATAAGGGGGGAAGGAGGTAAAAGAAAGTCAAAACCTAAGAATAAGCAAAAATTATTTTCTTAGGCTTAGGTTATTTGATTAATAGCAAGGAATTGTCCCATGAAATCCTGCAATAGCTTGCTAAATTAGAATCCAATTACAGCGCTAAGAAAACATTCCCATCACTATGACAGAGTGCAAAAAAATTAATTAGCCTTCTAAATACCAATAGAGCCACTGACATAGCTTACATCTAATTAGGTAGGAAGTATTTAAAAACAGAAGCACTAATTTATTTTCATTATGTAAATTGTTTAAAACAAAATGACAAGTTTTATAACATCCTGAGAAACATTTAAAGTATCAGTATGTAATCTGATATTGTCTTAGAGGAACTAATATATCTAAAAGCAGCTCATCCTTTCTACATATCCCTACCTGAACAAAAAGTGTGGCTGAATATCTAATCATCCTCTGAAGCTGTAAAGTTCTGGGGTGAGGTTGTGGATCTTCATTCAGCCCTAAAGTTAGAATCTTCTTGCTGAAACAAACAAAGAAAAAGAGTGAATTAGAAATACATAACAATCAGCTAAGAGAAATAAACACTAGGCAGATAGAATTTTAAGTATTGCCAAGTATTGGTAAAAACCATGTAATTGGCAACATGCATTTATTTTGACAGTAAAATATAGCTCACTAAATTATGCTTTCTTTTAAAAATGTTCATCTTCATTGCAAATAAAAATATAAAGCCAAGCAAAAAATAATCCAGTAACAATTTCCATCTTCATATTTTGTACTTACCTTAAAGCATCTATTAATTCATACATTCTCTGCACTTCTATTCTAAGATTGCTAGCACGTTCAAGATTGTATGTTGTCTCTCCAGCACTGGAAGAAAACATGCATATTTTAATAACTCCAAATTGTCATCCATAAAGAGTCAGCAGTTATTTTGTAGTAGAGAACCGTCTAAACACATCTAAAACATTATTTTTGCTCATTGTGAATGCAATAGCAATAGCACTTAGCACTTACTTATATACCGCTTTACAGTGCTTTACAGCCCTCCCTAAGCCGTTTACAGAGTCAGCATATCGCCCCCAACCATCTGGGTCCTCATTTTACCGACCTCAGAAGGATGGAAGGCTGCATCAACTTTGAGCCTGGTGAGATTTGAACTGCCAAATTGCAGTCAGCTGGCAGTCAGCAGAAGTAGCCTGCAGTACTGCACTCTAACCACTGCGCCACCATGGCTCATTTATTATGGTTATGAAAGAAAGGGAAAAAATTTTGAATACCAAATATAGATTTTGGTGCATTTTTGTCATCAGTTTCTCTTAAAATTATTTAGTTCATTAAAATGAGTTCTACATGGTTAAACACCATTTTAGAGTGGGAAGCAGCTTGATTCAAAATTAGCATCACTAAGTTCAGCATGATTTGAAAGAGTAAACATGCATTTATAAGGACACAAATGCAAACATATACAAAAACCAGCCTTGGTAGCCAAGTATTTATATATACTTGCCACTTACTACAGACACCAGCTGACCATTGGGGTTCTGACCTTGGTTTTGTCCTAGAGTTTTTGGTATTTTTCCCTTTAAACTTTTGAAATTTCATTTCTTACCATATTCATATGTATACCTATAAACAGACATCATTAACAATTTATACTCTTCTACTGCAATCTAGTTAGATTTGAAAAATTGAATTTGGATTAACCAAGTATCTATTTTAAATAATAATAATAAATATCTTTTCAAGAAATTTAATTCCAAAAAATTCAGACGAATGATTAGGTTTTCAAGTTATTTTATTACTTCAAAAGCTAAAGCATTTATATGTGTGAAAATAATCCTACACAAACATATCTGAAAGCAAGTTCCAACTCAAAGTCTATTACTTAATGTATGGATTCAATTTACAAATTGAAATCTTCATTTAAAAGCACCAGCAATTTTACAAAGTTTGTTCAAATTCTATAACCTATGCTCATAAGGTTGGCCATATAAGCCTTTTAAATAAAGTTCAGAAAATATAATTGTGTAAATATCACCCAGTACTGCTAACAATACAAAAAATATATAAGGAGATTTTTGGACATAGTGTGAAAATTGGTTCTAAGTCTCAGTTAATAATAATACAAATATAACACACAGCTGTCCCAAAGAAAACAATAAATAATAACTTTGGTGCATTGTGCTTTTACAAAAGTGAAGTTTCCAATGTATTTAATTAGATATATTCCCAATAACTAATTAGATACTGTATTAGTTATTAATATCTAATTAATATTTGCCTTTTCTGATTTCTTTTAAATAACACAATCATCTAATAACTTCTAAATAATAAAAGAGTGAATTATAAAAAAAAAAAAACCTAAAGAGGCTTACTTTAATGATTCTGCCATCTTTATGTATTCTGGAGCCTTCTGGTCAACTTTTTCCATGTAAAATCGGAGTTTCTTGTTTAATATAAGAAATCAACAAATTAAGTTACAACAATAATTCAAATATAAATGTGTTATATGCATCCTATTTTTCCTTTCCTTTATGTGAGTTTAAGGACCTCAGTTACAAAAATTGGTGGTTAGAATAGGAATGAATCCATTTCACATATTATTGTATGCTTGTATTATATGTATAGGTCCAAGTTTTGAAAACAATATGAATCTGTTGGGGTTTTTTTGTGAGCAATGCACAGTATTCAAGTGATATTTCACTATTTACAAAAAACTTTGCCTATGGAATATCAGCTGGCCATTTCTGCATTGCTCCCATATCTATAATATGATTTCTGAACTGTAATGACCAGGACTATATTCTAACAGTGGCAGCATATTGCTAAATAAGTTACACAGGAACCAAACTAAAGCTCTACACACCTATTCTACAGTGCTTATAAGAATTTTTTTTTCACATAAATTGTCACTCAAACAAATCCAAGCTGGGGAAAAGCAACTCCTTTTTGAAAAGCTTCTAAATTCCTGAAAACAGTGGGACCAATCTGTTTAAAATTTGGCAGGAAAAATATCCCCTGAAGTGGAATAGTAGCTACAAATTTCATCCATTTTTGTCAAACGCAAAAGACTATAAATTGTTGATTTCTTATAATAGTTAAGAGTAACACAATTTCAGTCATAATAGAAATTGTCGTAACTTCAGATTTTCCAAAGTGAGATTCTGATTTTGATAGAATGAATTGGGAAGCTTCCAAGGTTATCTCAGCCAAACTGTTATTTTCTAATCACCAAAGCTAAACCAAATTTTATCATCAATGAACAAACTGACTGTTTTCTTTTTAATATAAACAGTTCCTAGTCTCTTAGATTTACTCCCATAAAAATTATTATATAATTTATAATTGTTATCTCATTTAAGTCTTGATCTTAGTTATTTTACCTCATATAGTTTCACAATATCTGGTATATATTCTTTTTCATCAATCTGTTGTTCCCTTTTGAGCAGTGTATCTTTACAGTGTCTACAGCAACGGATTCGATCATCATCCTTTTCATCCAAAACAGAACTGACACTGCTTATACTGCTGATGCTACCTCGTCGAGAGCCCTGGATGCTATTGGGTGAGCAGCTGGGACTAGTATGAGAGGCCAAGACGTCCTTGCTAGCAGTAGTAAGCTTGCCTGAAAGGAGACCAACAAAATATAACTGACACGATGTAATTATCTTGATGACAGAACATTTATCTTGAACACAGCTTCAAATACTCAGTTCTGCTTACCTCAATTTACACGTAAAAACAGGAGCTGCAATGAAACTCTAAAAGGTGGCTGCTACAAAGATATCAATCAAAATGCTTTTTCCTGTACAACTGTAAAATATTACATTCAAAGTAAATGTGAACATTTACATAACATCACATCTCATGAAATCTAGCTACTAAACAGGCAACTGACATTACTCACACTGTAGTAATGGAATATTTCAATTCTGAGGTGAAGAAACTTTTTAGTCATTAGATGAGACTTCTAAAAGCCATAGAAAGGAGACGAGTGGGGGTTTTTCACCTTTTTCTACATACTTTTTGGAAATAAGTTTTTAAAAGATAAAACAGCTTTGAATAGCTATTGACAACATGGGGAAAAAAATCTAAACCGACACCTAAAACTAGCATTTTCATATCCAAAATTTAAAGAGACAATCATGAGAGACTCTGGGAGAATAAAATGCAATTTATGAGTTGCCAACTGCTCTTTTTTTGGGGGGGGGGGGAACTCTCAACCTTCTCCCCACTCAAAAATAAACCCTTTGAAAATCCAGTGTACACATGCACACACTTGAGGACAACACTTGGCTGTTGTCTATGCTGCTACAAAAACAAGATGACTTTAAAAATATGTCTGCCAATCCTTCTAAAATTTCCTCTACTGCTCTAAGTGGGTATCCCATCAGGGCAGAAGACAATTACTCATTTTTGTGAGAGACATAAATGCGCAGCAATATTTTTTTTTCTTAGTTCATACTATAATAATAATGCTTGAGCGATACTAAGCCAAAATAAGATTAACATTGAAGATTAAGAATGAATGCACTTCTAACTCTACTCACTTGCAAAGGGGAGACTGACCAGTTCCATGCACTTCTTGCACATGATAGACCCACAGAGGCGGCAGTGATGGCGCCTGTTCCGTATGCTGAATTTGTTACCACAGTCTGGACAAAAGGGTACATCTTGATCATTAACCCAAGGCACGACAGATTTCTCTATTGCTGCAATAAGGCATGATAACCTATTAGACATCATTAATGAAATCCTAGTTGAGAATATTAGCAAAGGCGTTTCTTCTTTGCGCTTACCTCTTATCTTTGCAGAATCTGTAATTGTTCTGTCAAAGGAAGTAAGCTGACCAAAAGAAAATGACCAAAAATTAGATATACATACAAATTTTACTGTACAGTTTGTCACTTTACTTCAAGTAAATCTGTTTTTAACCATTTTTTCTTAAAAATCAAATGTCTTCCCTGAGTATCTCTTTTATATCACCTTAGTAATAGACCAGCAGATTAATAGAGTCCAAACAGTGGGGGGGAAATAGAAAAAAAAAATTTAAAAATTCTGAGAAATCTTTTTGTTTTAAAGATCAAAGTTTGAATAGGGAAAAATAGTGGAAAACGAATTAAAAAATGAAAATTGAGAAGATATTTGAATTTTTCTACCGTGTTTCTCCAAAAATAAGACATCCCCTGATAATAAGCCCAATCGGCTTTTGAGCAAATGAGCTAAAATAATCCCCCCCCAAAAAATAAGCCCTCCCCAAAAATATTTAACCGCATGCGCAGTCGGTCCCCGCCATTTCCTCGGTTAGGGTTAGGGAGACAGGGCTGGAAATCAGGTAAGATGGCAAGAGGAGCCCCATCTTGCTCCAGGCACCCCAAAATAAGAAGACCTCCCCAAAAATAAGGCCAAGCGCTTATTTTGGGGTTCAAAAAATATAAGACAGAGTCCTATTTTTGGGAAAACATGGTAATTAAAAAGTAAAGTTTAACACTGCTAAAGAAAGAATATTATGTTCATTAATTCCAATTTCTTTTTAGCTCCTTATTGTATAGTGTTTAGACCAGAAAGAGAATACTAAATTTCTCACAGTTTAACTAATAGCAGTACTGCTATTAATAGGACACTTCAGAGATGTTAAAGTAGGACTATATGGCATTTTTTTCTGCCAGCTAATTTTATAACTATGCTTTTTAGACTGCTATATATCAATGGTGGGTGAGACTTAAGCAAACAGCAAGGATCAAAAGTATATTGTGCCTTAGAGGATGCTTAGTTAAAGTAAATTATAGACCACAGTTTTCTTTCCAGAATCTCTATATTTAACATCTCTTCAGCCACTCTTACTTTTTTTTTGTTAATAGCACCTCACCAAGGAATGCATTGAATTATAATTTAACAAATAAGATAATAATAAACATCACAAGAAATGTTACAGTAGCTAATGATTGAAAAAAGGACTTACATATGTTATTAAAATATTTTAAGTCAAAATTTAATAAAAAGTAAATAAAGTAAAACATTTAAAGCTACAAATTATTTACCTTTTCTAACCTGATTATTAATTTATTGACTTCCACAACATAGTGATCAATTCTGGCTGCTCTGTGTTTCTTAAAATCAGAAAGATGACTCCTTATAGCACCTAATATAAAATATCCGGTTAGGAAACTTGACAGAATAATTCAACCATAAATATTCAGCTAACGGGCAGTTGATCATGTTCTTATTTCTATCAAATTTGCTATTCAGTCTAAAATTCAGAATTAAAGAATGGCAGCTTGTTGACCATTTGCAATGCCATTTAGCCAAACAATGGATACAGTAACCAACCAATCATAGTAACCAACCAACCCAGACTGTGATTTAGAATATTAAGCATAAACACATTATTTCTTTACTGATCCAACTAATTAAACAGCCATAATCCTTCAAGAAAATGATACTGAGAAGTAGGTATTGAGGGGAGCAAAGAAACCTTGGAAAGGATTTATCTTGCCCCACTGTGTATGCAGGGTAATTATAATTTTGGGTATTGCAGTAAAAGAACCACAGCCAAGTGTGCTTTGCCATATCATCTGGCATGCACAGTTAATATTCAACATGGTTTAATATGCTATATAAACATGCTCTAAGTATTAACTACTCTGTATTTTAGTCTTCATTAATAAAATGCTATTCTTATTTATAACATAATGGTATTTCAGAAGACATATTTCTATTATAAAATTTTCTTCTGGTGTTAATTATTGTTAGTGCTGAGCCCATTTTGCTCTTAGCATCAAATGAATACATGCATTTCAGTGGTGGGTTTCAAAAATTTTTACTACCGGTTCTGTGGGTGTGGCTTGGTGGGCATGGCATGGCTTGGTGGGCGTGGCAGGGGAAGGATACTGCAAAATCTCCATTCCCTCCCGATCAGCTGGGACTTGGGAGGCAGAGAATAGATGGGGGCGGGGCCAGTCAGAATTTTTACTACTGATTCTCCGACTACTCAAAATTTCCACTACCGGTTCTCCAGAACTGGTCAGAATCTGCTGAAACCCACCTCTGATACATTTGTACAAATTCATTATCTATTATAAACTATCTTCATAACACAATACGATACGTATCTTCTCAGAATTCACTGGTGCTCTCTCACAGATCAAGTTAGTGTAGTATATTTATATAGATTTATTACAATATAAAAATAAATTTACGAAGTTAAAAACATCCAGCTAACTGTAACTATTAAAATTTTCACAGCTTTATTATTTTTAGATTACACAGTTCAGTGTCTAGGGAGAGTGACATGCTATCTATTTATCCTTGTTTCAAATGAAGATTTCTTGACTGGTTACCTATTTCTTCGAGTTCCCACATATATGGATCCATTCCACCATAATTGTAGCCTTCGTATCGCTCCTGAGCTCCCCCATCATTTCGGTCATCATCTCGTCTCAACAGTTTATTTTTTGCTTTTTTTGCTTTTTGAACAAGACCTAACAAGAAAAAATGGTGGATGTCACAAATTCTGTTTATACATTTAAACGTAATAGTTAAGACTTGCTTCCTTACAGTTGCCACTGTGACAGTGTGGCGAGCCCGGGGTTCACCCGATTTGCAATTTTCAGAATTCCTCAGAATGGACTGGCCATTTTAAAACTCAATTTGTCCTTTTGGTTGGTTAGATGAGAAAATTTAAGTGCAAAATAGCATCTTTTTAAACCATGTTAGAAAAAACCAACCACCCAGGGCTGCATTTTCTAGACGTACAAGCTAAAGTGGCAAAACAGAGACCTTAAACCTTTGTTTAAAATTGACAGATTTTTCATTACCAGATATCATAGCATTTTTTCTGCTCTCCCACAGGAATGGGATATACATTATTCTAAAATTTGTAAAAAAATAAATAAAAATAAAATATGAATATGAAAAGAATTACAAAAATTCCCATAAAGCACAATCCTGCGGGAAAAAAATCTACTTGGTCCAACCTGTTGGGAATACAAATGTATCAATTAGCCAAGCAGCCCAATTATTGGCAGCCCAAAGGAATATTTTGTACCCGGTTATAGACTTAATTCAGGAAGCAATTTGTGCAATAGAACACTGGACAAAGCAGAAGGCAAGAGCACTTTAAAGGTAAAACAATGACGCATTTAACAGCCTTCAGAGAACTGGGAAACAACTTGTAACAGGTGAAGAAAATTAACAGCAACACAATCACATGGTCTTCGTATTTTACTGTGAATGGGTTTCTAACTGTATAGTTATTTAAAAGAGGATGGAGGGAAATGCCCAATAATTAGCATTGTAATATAAACATATTACAATTATTTTTATCTTTATGGCTACTACTATCCTTAAGCTCTTGTTACTAAGTTGTGCAGCCAGTGATCGAAATTGTGTGATGACTAAGGGCTGTTTACATCCACATTTGATCCCATCAGAGTATTCCCAAGAATGACTCTGAATGTCTGTAAATAATGAAACTCAATGCGTCAAAATCACCATGGAAATCAGCAAGACTTACTAGCTAGAGGTAGCTTGACTTAGTCAGCTACAGAGACAGAGATACACATGAACTTAGAAACATTAATATGTATTGTGAAACAATGTGTCATGTGGCTAAAATGTTATGTAGTAAACAGCACTAAACTGGTATTAACAATTATTAATGAATTTGTACTGGTTTCCCATGGTATCAGATAGCTAGATACAGTGTTTTTCTGAATTCTTCAGGCACCCTCGTTAAAGTATCTCTTCTGGTCTGATTAAAGCAACAAGACACTTGAAGACCAGCAGGCATGTCCAAGTTATTTAGATGGTAACTCAGGGGCCAGCATGAAGCTACCCTTCATTGATTAAACTAAAGGGAATTGCCTCATGTACTTAAGACATATCCAAACACCCATCCAATCACAAATCACTACTTCAGCCAGAGAACTCACAGCCAACTCTAAGTAACCCTCACTCCCACAATCAGCTAAAGTAACAGACTTCCAAAGATTTCAAGTCAATCTTTACTACTTTCAGGTTTTTAATGCATTGCATTATTTCTCTGCTTAATTGTGAGTGATCTTTTCTTCAAATACTCCACTCTTTCATTAAAAGTGTCTTATGTGTTTGTGACCAAGAATTCAAATTTTGTTTCCTTAGTCCAAAGCACTAATTTTACGTTTATAAAGGCTTTATTATGCCATTTTTTTAAAAAAAAGACTTTTGTGATTAGAGAAAATATTCTTTTTGCCAACCTTCCTCTTCAGATCATTGTTGAATGAGTAATATTGTAGAGCAGAATTGTGGATAATTACTTCACAGTCCAAACCTCTGCATTTGTCACATTGATTTTTGTTCATTTTCACCGAGGAAACATCAGACATTTTAAATATGCATTTGAATTTGCATAAAATTAGTATTATTTCACTTATAACGTGGACAGCTTCTATTCCACACAGGGATACATTGAAACATAATTTGACCAGATATTCTTAACTTTTGCAGATGGTACATATCTATTACTTTATAAATAACTAATATTAAAGATTCACAAGGGGTTTACAGTCGATATATGTATTTGTCTTCTTAGTATATTGGTCCTCTAAAACAGTTCATGGATTATATTCTTTATAGTAAAAGGGCATTTAAATCCACACTGAGAGGCTTCCTGAAATATCACATAGTTTTATCATCATAGCTCATCATCATATCACATAGTTTATCATAGTTGTACCAAAGGAAATAACATTCTGTTGTTTGTGTGTTAGATGTGTTACATACATAATAGGAACTAGAATGCTTACTCTTTAATTGTCCTTTAACATCTCTGTCTTCACTTGAATGTTCTTCATAATGAGACTGGAGCTGTTGAAAAGACTGCAGATCCTTCAGACACAGGGGGCATAGGAAGCCCTCTCTCACCTCCCCGGGATCATCAAATGGA